>NC_090835.1:80306588-80616311 GCF_028021215.1 Eschrichtius robustus
CTACAACAAAGAAAATGTGTTTGTGACATCCCATAAGAACACCAGCTAATTTAATATTACTGTCAAGCTTAAAAATATACAGTTGAGGGGGGCTTCCCTGGTGGCGCAGTGGTTTTGAATCTGCCTGCCAACGCAGAGGACACAGGTTCGAGCCCTGGTCTGGGAAGATCCCACATGCCGCGGAGCAACTAGGCCCGTGAGCCACAACTACTGAGCCTGCGCATCTGGAGCCTGTGCTCCGCAACAAGAGAGGCCGCGATAGTGAGAGGCCTGCGCACCGCAATGAAGAGCGGCCCCTACTTGCCGCAATTAGAGAAAGCCCTCGCACAGAAATGAAGACCCAACACAGCCATAAATAAATAAAATTCTTTATTAAAAAAAAAAAAGCCTATGTATCTGGAGCCTGTAACACTGCAATATGTTTAAAATATATATATATATATATATATATATAGTTGAGGAAGTGTTAACATAAACCCCCCAAAAGAAAAGTAAGCAACAGGAGGATGTTTAAAATACACTAATGTGCTCTGTTTCTTTTTAGCTTTCAAGGGAATTATTGGGAAGTTACTATTACTAAGAAATGAATTATTAGTCTTGTTTGGGTTCCAAATTTTGGACTGAAGAACTTTGACCTCCTTTTAACATTGTTAGAGGAAATTCTCTGTGGCTACCATTCTATGAATAGGTATAACACAGAAGAGGGATGCTTGCCCCAAGTGAGGGTTAAAAGTATTGGATTAAACATAGAATTTTATCTGGCTGAGGGCAGGGATGCTTTAACAGTGAAGGTGATCTTCACACCTGTACTCAAATCTGAGGTCTCACTAAAATGATCATTGAATCACCATTTTATTGTTGAGGAAACAAAGCATGAAAGCATGGGGAGGTGAAGTTGTTCACTCAAGAACACTCTACTGTTAATCTGTGATTGAGCCGTGATTAGAATCCAAAGTTCTTGACTCCTAGTCCAGTCCTATTTACATGACACTACCATATCTCACCTAATTCATTTCACTTAAACATAAGTTCACTGAGGTTGTTCCAGATACTGTGGACAGAGCTCTACTTAGAGAGAGACAAGGTCCCTATCCTCAGGAGGGCATCAAAAGTGGAAAGAATATGGGCTTTGAATTACATGTATTTAAGTTTAAATTCCACCTCTGAGACTCACTATGAGACCTTGGACTAGTGACTCAACTTTTTGGTACCTTAGTTTCTTGACTTGTCTTTACAAACGAGGATGATGATATGCCTCAGAGTCGTTTTAAGGATCATAAATAACACGTTAGAAACATTCCACAAGTCTCTGGCACACAGTAGCTCTTCAGTAAATGTCCTCTCATATTATTAACAGAGAATGTAACAAGTAATAAGATTCCTATAAGGCCAAGAAGAATGAGATGAGTGTCACAGGGAGAGCACACACTGAGAGCGCACACTGAGAGCATTTAACATACAAAAAATATATATACTGTGCAAAACACTACTGGATGCAGCTTCCTCTTAGAATCAAAGACAGCAAATTACTGAAAGAAATCTTGTTTCTAATGCCACTAGCTTTATATCATTTCCTACCACCACCTCTGGACTTGGGCTATATTGCCTGTCACTATCTCAAATTCTATCTCTTATATTATTTCCTATTTATGAGTTACACATAACAGATTTTCAATGTCATTTTCTTGAGCCCTATGAAAACAGCCTTAGTAACATTATAAGGATTTATTGGAACAAGAAAAACACTAATAATATCACTTGATACAATCTTCTTTTCATTCCCTATATACACCTGTCTTCAATATTATGTAGACGTAGTTGCTACTATTATATAGTAGAGAAGTATCTGTGATATTAATATGTTCCCTGAATATCAATTTCTTTCTAAGAGCAAGCCAAATGTATATGGATACATTCCTCCCATGTTTTTATACCTTTTTATTTTCTTAAAACAGCTGTTGTTGCCCCATGAAAGACTTAAAGGATACATTTATTTTTTAGTGTATTTCTCCACTAATAATGTTCTTTTTTGCCTTGGTGCTCATTACTAACAGTATTTGCATAAATATACATTTCTATCATTTCTCTGAATAATATTCCCCACAGAGAGTTATAATCTTACATTTGTGGAATCATCATTAGATGCTGTGAAATCTATCAAAAATTTAAGTCACTAATAGCAAGATCTCTTAGCAGTAGGTAAACTTAAAACTACAGATTTATGTGCATAAAAAACACTTAAAATCACAGTTAAATCAGCAGGGCTCTCTTTGTCTCCTTTCTGATCTTTCTGTTAAGCTTTCTGCCTCTCTTGACATCACACCCACGTGTTAGTATCCACTAATTTTTCAGCTGAATCCTAGGGGTATAAATTGCTCCATAGTTTAATGCAACTTAAATTCAGGTCCCTTTGCAGGGGTAGTTCTGAGGCCTATCTTAGTTCTGACCTTAGGAGGGATCTTCTTAGTTGTCTCTTTCCCTGGTTCTCTCTTGTCAACAAGGTGACTGACTTATGGCTTAGCCTGTTCCTTTCATAGTGCTATCAGAATCCTCTTAATTGCTCATCACCAAAATATTCGTTGTATTCAAGTATGATCTTAGATTTGAACTTCCTACACTCTGTTTCAAACTGAGTTTGGGGGAACTTTAGAGATCTCTGTTCTTATGGGCTACTTCTTCAGTAGAAAAAAAATCTCTGAGCCACTTTTCCAGAGCTGGAGGCAAAAGTAACACCCCTTTATATGAGCAGGGCACTGAGGGGTGGTAGTAGCCTCTGGTCTTCTTGGATTGACTGTCCTGGCATGGAGTCTGTGCCTTGAATGAGCTGGGTTAATGGTTATTCAGGCCCCAGTAGTCCTGTCTTACTGTGCCTGGGAAAGAGCTTCTACCCCATGAATGGGGGCTGGATGGATAAAAGGACCACCTAATCCCCTGGCTGTAATCACCAGGGATTTAGCCTCTGCAATGCAAGTTGGGGCTGGAGAGGATAACAAATTCTGGTGCCCTGTTCCTATCAGTGAGACATCATACCCCTTGACGAGAATATGAGGGGAAGGAACGGCCCGTTTTCTTGGCCAGCTACATTGGGAGTGGAGCTTCCATCCTGCTGAGCTGGAGAGGGTGGAAGAGGGAGCAAGGCACGTTTCAGGTGTTACAGACTCTGTTCTTACTGAGACTAAGTAGATATTTTCTTGAATCGAAATTTCCTCATATCCTGTATGCTGTTAGGAAAATTTCCAGAGACTTTAAATGATTATTATTTTTGCTGTTTTTAAAATAATTCTCACTGGTTGTAGTTTTTTTACTGGAAAACACGTCCGTAGAGCCCCCCAGGCTGCCATTCTAAAAGTAACAGTTTGCTTTTATAAATATATATATTTTAAATTTTAGGGCTCTGACTTAACATATCTGTGAAAGATCTTGTTAAAGGCAGAGTTATTAGATCCCTTCTGATTAATTTTGGAGTCAATAGCACAGACATGAGATTTTTCCCCTTAATTTATATGAACCTAGAAATTCCAATTTTTGCTAAAGTCAGTTTGAAATGAGCTTTCTAACTCAGGCAAATGAGTCATAACCAATCCAACAAGGTACAGAATGGACTTGATATGAGTCATGTGTCCATTACTGTAGTCATAGCAATAGGTGCACTATATGAGGGAGGTGGAAGAGGTATTATGGAGATATAAATGATAGCTCTTTTTTTAAAAAAAATATTTATTTATTTAGGCTGTGCTGGATCTTAGTTGTGGCACTCGGGATCTTCGTTGCCCTGTGCGGGATCTTTAGTTGTGGCATGTGAACTCTTAGTTTCGGCATGCATGTGGGATTTAGTTCCCTCATCAGGGATTGAACCTGGGACCCCTGCATTAGTGGTGCAGAGTCTTAGCCACCGGATCACCAGGGAAGTCCCTAAATGATAGTTCTTTACTTACTTTAAAGACATCTCATTACCGTCTGGATTTTTTTAGCACTTTCTTACTTTCTGGAACTACAACATGCACTGGGTTCCTTTTGTGGATTCACTGCCCCAGCCCTAGGATCAGTCATTTCTCTAAGAAGCCCTAGTTCCTTTTATTGAAGAATGGTATTAGAAGCCATGATCTCAGTGCTAGGTGTATTTAGTACTACTGCGCTCACTGTTTATGGACTCTTTCAATTGGCAGATCAATTTTTCCTTTTAAAAATTATTTTCTGCCTTATACAGCAGAGTAATATATACCAGGAACTTAAGTGCATATTACCTCCTGATATAGAGACACATTGTACCATTAAAATCATCCTCAAAATGGAATTTTACTTGTGTATCTATTTTGTTCTCTCTTATCAACTATGAGAAATTTGTCCACAAAATCAGTGCTGTTTTGGATAAATTAGCTATTTTTCTCCCCAGACCTATCCAAGAAGCCAAAGGTGGGGGGATATCTTTGTTCCAATATCCTTTTTTTTTTTTTTTAATTTTATTTAATTTATTTATTTTTGGCTGTGCTGGGTCTTCGTTGCTGCGCGCCGGCTTTCTCTAGTTGCGGCGAGCGGGGGCTACTCTTTGTTGCGATGCGCAGGCTTCTCATTGCATGGCTTCTCTTGTTGCAGAGCACAGGTTCTAGGCACGCAGGCTTCAGTAGTTGTGGCACACGGCCTCAGTAGTTGTGGCTCGTGGGCTCAGTAGTTGTGGCTCCCTGGCTCTAGAACGCAGGCTCAGTAGCTGTGGCTCGCAGGCTCTGCGGCATGTGGGATCCTCCCAGACCAGGGCTCGAAACCGTGTCCCCTGTATTGGCAGGCAGATTCTTAACCACTGTGCCACAAGGGAAGCCCCCAATATCCTTTTTAAGAACACATCTCCCAGTATTTTTTTTCTGCAAATACTGAGTGGCTAACCACCATGCTAAATATTTCTCTTTATCATGGAATCTTCGTAAAAGCAGCACAGCTATGAATGGACTCACTCTTCAAGACAACAGTAATAACAGAAAAACAAAAATCTCCTAAAAAGAGTTACCTGGCAAACAATATTATGACAGAAGGAAGAGTCCCTGGATCTGGAGAGAATAACAACTGGGGTCTGGAAATAACAACTATTTTCATTCTTGTTTAGGAATAAAACATAATAGCAAATAAAGGAACCTCTGCGGTGACTGGAAGTGCATTTTTCCAATGATAACATCAGAGCTGGGAGATGTGAGTACCAAAATTTGGAGGGGAAAAAAGATACTAGTGGCTGAGATAAACTGCTGCTCTATATGGCAACAGTGCTAAAGAAGTCACTACATGTATTAGAGTATCAGTTGGATAATATGCTAAGGGAAATGAAATAAAAACCCCAATAATAGAATGGCTTAAAATTATGCCTGTATTATGTTCCTTTCTGTTTGCCTAAAAATTATTTTCATTTCTTCATTTTGGGGATAAAAAATTAAGTTACACAGATGCTCACAATTTTAAGGTAAGAAAACCCAAAGATAGATAGATTAATATCTCTTTCCAAATTACAATCAAAGCTAATTTAGCTTTCCAGGTGTTTGCTTATGGACTATCCATGTAAATCACTGTAAATCAGGGTAGTTTTCTCACCATAAAAATGTACCTTCAGGACACATCTTCAACTGAATTTAAGCAGAAGAGTACTTAAAAAAAACAACTCAGAGTTGCTTGATGAAATAAATGTCCATTTTTGGTTTTTTAAATTCCAGTTGAAAGGTTTACTAATGTAGATGACACCTTATCAGTTATGATGCCCTCCTTTCAGTTTCCAATTTGTTGGGCTTCAATGAGTGCCTCTAAAGTGAAATCAGTGGTTTCATGAGCGTCATTAATATTTGCATTTAATGACTTCTCTTTAAATATCAAATTGAATTTTTCCAAATGACTTTCAACTAGAAGCTCAATGACACTGCTTGTAAAATTCCAGGGCCTTTGGGAAGACAATTGGTTTCTAAACCAACAAAATGCAGCAACTCTGAGTTGTATTTGAGGTGTCCAGTGACCTAGTGCCCTCCATTTATTCAAAGTGGATAAGGCTGGGAACTGACAGAAATAATCCTTAAAATCATTTTAGAGTATATGGTTTATCTTTAAAGTTAGTTATTGCAATGACTTTCCTGCCTTTTATATTGATAAGCATTGGAATGTTCATTAGACAATGCTTCAGCCTAGAAGAGGACTAATGAGAATTGATTCAAGACCCTCTATGATGTATCAGATGTCTTACATATATTGTAACTTACTGTCACAACCACACTTCAAGGTAAATCTAATTATTCTTATTTTAAAGATAAGGAAACTAACTCACAGAAGTTACATAATTTATCTCCAATTTTAGAATAGCCCCAATACCCATTCACTTTCCATTATATGCAAGTGATAGGTTAACCCCACTCAAGAGTTTTATTCCACACACTTGGCAAATAGACAGAAAACACTTTCATAGTTTCCCACTAATAGGTATGATCATACTCTTCACCGATACTTTTAGAGTAATTGCCTTTCTGTTTTGGCTCATAATGAAGTAATCATATCTATGGTAAACAGAGGAGGTAAAAATGCTTACTTTAATACAACAAAGGGGACAAAACTACTAGAATCTCACCTTTAATTTCCTGTGTATTTTGCTTTAATACCATATTTTAGGGCGTAATAAATTCAAACTTCATTAGAACAGCACCATGGCAACGCTAAGCTATTGCGTTTTAGCAAAAGAAAAAAAAGTAACTAACCAATTTTTTAAAATCATTGATCCTTTTGGAAAGTCTTTTGTTTTCGTTTTGTTAAAAGCTGTTACAAATTTACATAAGTGTGTGAATCAATTTAGGAACTAGAATTAAAACTAGCTTCCATTTGGGTAACTGATCGACTTGTTGATAATAAACATACTCTAGCGTGCTGAGAAAGGTTTCCTTTCTATATTTGGACTGAAATGGTGTCACTATTACCTAATAAATGGATCCCTCTTGATAAGGACACCAGTAACAACTTCCTGATGAACAGCATCACACTTGAAGAGACTTAACATCCCTGCCCTTGGAAAAATTATAGCCAAGATGAGTAAAATTATAGAGAACAGGAGTGAGGAGAGGTTTATCAGAGTGATTTAGGGCAGGACAGCCTGGCAGAATAAATTATCACTTGACATCTGGCCATTGAACAAGGAACAAAGAAGAAACTTGGTACTAAGGAGAAGAAGAGCAGAGGGAAGAGTTCCCTCAGGGAATCCACTTGAGAGAAACCCCTGACAAGGAGTACTATAAAAGCTTCCTAAGATTTTTAACCCTAGAAGAGAGCTACATGCAACTTTCAAAAGGATTAGTCAATTTTAAAATTCCCAGGCCCAGGTGAAAAATTGATTCTTAAAATTAAGATTTTATTTCTAATTATAAAAATACAAGCAGCTCAGCAAAATGTCAAGTGGGGAGAGCACTTCACAAAAGCAGTCCCTTTTGGTGTAACCTAAATTTCTGAAAAGTTCTCTAAGTGAATGTGGTCAAATTTTCCTTCTTATCAGTTTTTAAGGGTGTCACTATTTTGATAGTCTACATAAACAGAGTTACATAAATAGCATTAAAAATTGGAATCTTCTCAACTGCATGCAGGTTTTCCAGAAAGAATATCTTCCTAACAGCACCCTTTTTAGACACCTCTGTTGAACCAACATACCGATTCCATCAGTAGGAGCACAGGTTTTGGAATTAAGCTGCTTTGATTCGAATTTATCTTCCATCATTTGGATAAGTTCTTCACTTTCTCTGCCTCCATTTCCTCATCAGTAAAATGGCATAGTTATATTTCTTAACTCATAAAATTGTGCCAATAATGAAAAGAAATGCATGAACAGTGCTTGGTACAGTGCTTGGCATATAATGAACACTCGCTTTATGTGAGCTGTAATTATTGCGGACAGGATGGATTACGCCTGGCCCCTAAAGGAAGTGCTAAATGCAGTGGTAATTCCCTAAGACTGTGGGGTTTTAAAGATCTGGGTTTAAATTATGACTCTGTCATCTAATAATTCAATGACCATGGCAAGGACCTCACTTGTTCAGTTAAAGTTTCCTCATGTATAAAATGGTGATTATGGATAACCTACTTCACAGTGTTGTCAAAATCGTGGCATATGTTAATGTACTTAAGGTATTTAGTAGTGTGCCTGACAAGTAGTTAGTTCAAACAGTTAGCAATTACTGAGACCAATATCTATCCCAGGCAGAAAGATATCTTTCTTTCCTACTTTTAAACACTTAAACAAAATTAGTAACTCACTGCAGGGAAAGTTCCTCGATCTTTTGGCACAATTATACTCTCTATGGTAAACAAAACAAACAAGCAAAAAACTTAAAATGCTGGAGCCCTGAAATTCTCATATCTTCTTCTACTTTTGCTCATATTCCCTTTTTCTACACTGAGAACCAAAAGGAAGTTGATTGGAAAATTCTAGGCATGGTTTTGATGCAGGTAATACTCAGGGGTCATGGCATCCCTGTTCTGTATCTTGTCATTCTTCTCTTAGTGAATGGATACCCCTCCACTGATTCCTACTTTGTGCTCTCAGTAATCTCATTCTCTCTCTTCCTATCCTCATCAAATCCCATCCTCAGGGCTCCCCTCTATGCCACCTTGAAGTAAAACCTGATAAAACTGTGAATGTTGGACCTCTCAAAAATACATGCATTCAAACTGGGATAAAAATCTTAAACCTAAGAAAAGGAAGTAACTGCAATTCAACAAACAGATAGAATTCACCTTTGTAGCTGCAGGTGGGGAGGCACCAGGACTTTCCAGTAGTCCCTGAAGATTATATTTAAGACTAAAACTTAACCAGTCCCAAAGAGTATGATAATAGGATCACAAGTATGCAATAGGAAGAGTATAAATGGCCAAAGACACCAAATGGCTTTATATCTCATCTCTTTTTTTTCCTTCCAGTCTCCATTTACTTTCCATGCTACCTGGGTCCTAGGTTTGAATCCTAGCTTCATCACTTCCTAGTTGTTAAACATAAGCAAGTCAAACAAATCATCTAGTCCTCAGTTTCCTTACCTATGAAATGTTTATTTCTAGTGTTTATTTTTTGGAGGGGGGGCAAAAAATTATTTAATGTATATGAAAGCACTTTTCAAATGCTACTAGCCAAGTAATTATTAGGACAATGCTTTTCTGAACTGACTCAAGCTCAGCTATATATCTTAGACATTACCCTTTCTACTTCTTAAAAGTTCGACTCTTATAGAGAAAGAGACAATTAAGAAGCTCTTTGTAAGGGCACTGTGTAAAAATAATTTCAGACTTCAAAAATCAAACTCAACATTTTTAACGATTGGGTGCTAATACCTTATTTGAAGGTTGTTGTGTAAAGTTTTTTCTGCTCTTTGTTTTCCTCATTTATGTTATGATATTTTCAGTAATTCAAAAGTTAAACTATCTTTTTCTCTTTAACACTTGTCCAAGAAACTCTAAAGGAGCTCTTGTGGCCCTACTGTAGGGATACAGGTGCTTAAAATGGAAAGGAGCTTCTCCAGACAGAGGTTTATAAAGTAGAGTTTCTACTGCATTTAATTTTCTTTGGAAGGGAAGCCCTTTGTCAAAGTTTTTTCACCAAGCTTTTGCTGCAGATGTATTACTTTAGTTTAGGCCTGACTTGCTAGGGAAGAATAAGCAGATTCATGAATTATCCTCAGTGTATACATTTAATCAAGGGAGTGACTGTGATCTTGACTGTGTATTAGAATTTTACTTTTTAAAGAATGCTTAATTTTACATTTTACTCAAGGAGACAATTTTGAATGGAAATGCCTTTCATCAAGGCATTAATGTTATAATCAATTTTAAACTAGAATCAAGTCTAATGGAATTTCCTATTCCTTCTTTTCCTGTCATAAATAATAACTATCCATTTGTTATTTAAACATATCAAGCTTATCCTATTCAGGTCTGGTATAAGACTGTGAAGCCAGGCACATGGTTCTGTTGGGGATCTTAATTTAGCCAGTCATGCTCCTCATTTAGCAGATGAAGGAAATGGTGCTCAGAAAAGCTGAAAAGTAGTGCAGGGCTTTGTCCAAGGTCACACCAATGCCTGTTGTTACAAAACCATGCAGCAATGCCTCATCATTCTCTTTTGAGCATCTCCTATGCCTTCTGTCCCTTTCGACCCTGTCCTCTCTTTTCAGTTGTTGTCTGGCATTATGATCAAGTTCCCAGGATGTGCAGAAACTCTCAGGTGGTGCATTGCACTTGGCACTTTCCTTCCTTGTTCTATATCAGGAGATATTTGTCCCTTGTTTTCTTGACATATTATTTCATTATAAACAATTAATGACTGATGTTGGATTGGCATACTATCATGGTTTCCAGATAGCATGGTCCAGTGTTTTAACTTTTAGGGTCCAAATATCCCCCCAACTGACTTAAAATATTAGCTCGCAGACAGTCCTTTGGGTAATACTCTCAAATATGTCCTCTATTTTTCTGTTTCCTCCAGCCACATGTACAGTTACCTGCATTCTATCTAAGCTGCAAAGAAGAGATTCTGTGTCTATTCCATTTTCAGTGTTCAATAAAAATGCATGACCTTATTCATAAATGATTTTTAAAATTTCTTTATCAGTGACTCATAATCAAACTTTCACCCCCATCTGGCAGTAATGAGATGTCCTTTTACCTCCTGGCTGGTGTGAAGCTAGAGGTCCACTGAAGAATCAGGATTTTCACCACTGCCCAGAAATGATGAGGCCATCACACTGTGGTGCTGGAGGAGATCACCTAGATTGCTATAAATCCCATCCCCTCTTAGCAGTAACAAGGAGCCCCTCCCTTCATATTTCAACGGAAGCCAAAAGGGAACCTAATCTTCTACCTCCACCAGGTAGTAAAGAGGTAGCAGCCCTTAAACCACCTAAAATAGATGGTTTAAATAAAATCTAATGCCTCATAATATAACCCCCAAATGTCTAGTTATCATGAAAAATCACTAGTCATACCAAGAAACAGGAAGATCTCAAACTCTATGAAAAAAGACAATCAATTGATGCCAGCACCAAGATGACAGAGATGCTGGAATTATCTGAAAAGATTTGAAAGCAGCCATGATAAAAATGGTTCAACAGGTACTTATGAAAATGATTTAGAGAAATGAAAAAAAATAATCAAAGAAATAGAAATTCTCAGTAAGGAATAGGAGATATCAAAGAGAACGAAATGAAGAGAACAATTGGAAATAAAAAATACAGTAGATGGGCTGAGCAGCAGAATGGAAGGGACAGAAGAAAAAATCAGTAAATTATAAGACAAAACAATAGAAATTGTCCAATTTTAACAACAAAGAGAAAAAAACCAGAAAAAATGAACTGCACCTTAGGGACCTATGGGACAACATCAAATGATCTAATATTTGTAAACTTAAAATGTTTCAATTTGTAAATTAAAACCACAATGTGATATCATTAACACCAGTCACTGGAGAAGATGCAGAGAAGCAGAATCATCTATATACTGCTGGTAGGAATGTAAAGAGTAAAGCCATTTTGAAAACCAGTTTGGCAGTTTCTTAAAAAACTGGATATGCAACTCCCATACTACCCAGCAATTGCAGTGCTGGGCACTTATCTCAGAGAAATGAAGACCAAAAACCTGCACATGAATGTTTGTAGCAGCTTTTTTTCTTAATAGTCTGAAACTGGAAACAACCAAAATATCTTTCAACTGTTGAATTAAACTGGTACATTTAAATTGTGGATTACTATTTAATAATAAAAGAGAATAAACTATTGACACATGCAACAACCCAGATGAATCTCCAGAGAATTATACTGAATGGAAAAGCCAGTTCCAAAAGTTTACATACTGTATGATTCTATTTATATAAAATTCTAGAAAGGACAAACTTATAGAAATGAAGAACAGATTAGTGGTTGCCAGGAATTAAGAAGGGGGATGGAAATCAATGTGGCTATAAAAGGGCAACATGTATAATCTTGTTGTGATGGAAATGTTCTGTATCTTGACTATCAATGTCAATACTCTGGTTGTAATATTGCACTGGAGTTTTGCAAAATGTTACCATTGGCAGAAACTAGGTAAAATGTGCACATGATCACTCTCTGTATTATTTCTTACAGCTGTGTGTGACTATATAATTATCTATAAAATAATTTTAAAATTCTATAAAAGAATTTTAATTCTTTAAAGTTTCCAAATGCCTGGAAGGGAAAATTCAGTATTCTGTATATTTTCTTTTGAGGAAATCAAAATGATATAAACAAACAATTTTGGATAGGTTGCATATTTCCTCCAGAAACTAGTTCATGAGAACTTATCAGCCTGACTGAGACAGTTAATGACTAAGTAAGCCTTAGACTACTGCCAGCCTCTGAATCCTACCTACTCATTTCTATTAATTATCTATATTAAAATTGTTAACATTTGTATCATATATGTGAGGGAATTGAAAAAATATGTTCAAGATTGACCAGTGGTTCCCAAAGCATGGCCTGAAGACTCCCTGGAGGACTCTGAGACTATTTTAGGAATCCACCAGGTCAAAAGTATCTTCATAAACATTATTTACCTCTTCACTGTGCTGACTTTTGTACTGATGGTGGGTAGAACCACTGGCACTTCAGCAAGAATCAAGGCAGAGACACTGAAGTGTACTAGTAGTCATAGTCTTCACTGCCGTGCACTCACAGTAATAAAAGCATCAGTTACACTTAAGAATGCCCTTAATGAAGTATTAAAATTTTTATTAAATTTCAACCCTTGAGTAGATGTTATTTTTAATATTCCATTTGGTGAAATGAGAAGTGAGCATAAATCACTTCTGATGCAAACCCAAGTATGACAGTTGTCTCTAACGAAAGCACTTGTGAGATTCTTTGAATTCTGAGTTGAGTGAGCTGCTTTTCTCATGAAGCACCATTTTACTTAAAAGAAAAACTGACACACAAACTATAGTTATTCACACTTGGGTACTTGGCAGACATTTTCTTGAAAATAAACAAGAAAGTCTGTCATTCCAAGGAAAACAAATGACAGCATTTGTTGCCAGTGATAAAATTTGTGATTTCAAGTAGAAATTAGAATTTTGGAACACTTCAATCTGTTACTATGAGACTGGTGGTGATATTAACAAATGTGATTTTAATTTTGTAGAATGAGATGTGTCAACATTTAGACGATCTGTGTAATGAACCAATATTTTACAACTGAGTGATGATGGAGTTAAGCATCAATAAAAGAACATTCAAAGTGCAAGAGAGACCAATGGATTTTAATGTAACTGAGTATGAAAAGTTAATTGATTTTACATTGCAAATAATCTTTACAAAACTGCGGCCTGTATATTTTTGGTGTGGTAGCAAAAAAGAATGGCCACAATTATCTCAAAAAGCTATTAAAATTATCTTCCCTTCTCCAGCTATATATCTGTGTGAAGCCAAATTTTTATCTATTTTAAACAGAGCAATATATTGCAACAGATAGAATGCAGTAGACAATACAAGCATCCAGTCACTTTCAATTAAGCCAGACAGCAGGAAAACTTTAAAAAACTAAAGTGAAAAAAGTAAAGCAATGCCACTCTTTTCACCAATTTTTAAAAAAATACACTTATTTTTCATAAAAATCGGTCCTTTATGTTAAAATGTAATGGATTTGTCATTTTTATTTTCAAATAAGTGTTGTAAAACTTTCTTAAATTTGATTTTTAACATAGAATAAGCATAAATATAACAAACATTCAAAAAACTCTTTGGAGTCTTCTACATTTTTAAGAGTGAAAAGGCTCCTAGGATTAAAAGTTTCAGTACCACTGAGCTGGCTCATTTCTATGTGTGGATAAAACACGTTGGAACACAGGTCTCTATATCCCTGTGGTAACAGCACTCCTTTAAAACATGCGAATCTTTCAATTAAACTATCGAATTATTTCAAATTAACTATTTCAGTTAAACTCTTGACAATATAGCTATATTCACTGCACTTGGAGCAGTACTGAATATACGAGTTTCCAAAACTGTACAAAAACTGGAAAGTGGGTAAAGTTTTTAAATTTCCTTTTTCCCAGCTGTATTTCCAGGTCGCATAGGCTGTAATTTACTTTCTCCCCTTTTAAGTTATTTAAATATGGAAACACTCAAGAGTAAAGTGAATAGTACATGTACTATTGTGAACCTCCATGTACTTAGCCAGTTACAACAATTATCAAAATTTTGCCATTCTTGGTTCAGTTATCACCTCTCCATTTTTTGTTTACTGTAGTATTTAAATGAAAATCCCAAACATCATATCTTTTCACTCACAAATGCCTTAGTGCTCCTAAGAGATAAAGGATGCTTAATAATATAACCATATATTTTAAAACCAGTACAATTCAGAATAATTCTTTATATTCACCTGAGAGCTGATCTATGATCAATATTCCCTATTGCTCTTGAAAATGTCTTCATAATTCGTTTTCTAGTAATATGAGAATGTAAGCAAGTCCATATACTGAATATGGATTATATATTCCTTAATTCATAATATCGATAGTTCCTCTCTCCCCTTTAAAATGCTCATTCTTTATTGAAAAAAAAATTATCATATAAAATTCACCTCACTGTGTATTTTGCTGATGGCAACATCATGGTATTGTTTAAAGAGTTCCGCTATCCATTTATTTCCTATAAACTTGATAGATATAGAAGCTTGAATAAATTCAGGTCTATTTATTTTTTAAGGGAGGAGCTAGAATAATTCATAGGTGGAGCTATATATTTATTATTGCATTACACCAGAATAAATATTACTTTTAATAATAACGGAGAATGATCCATAGGTTCTGGTGTTGTAAACCTGATAACTTCATTTAAAATTCCCCAGAAATCTTTCTTTCAGTGGCTTTAGCAGACATTGATAATCATTGCCTATGTGTACAATTTCATTAGAATTTCTGAAATGGTGATTTTTCTGATTCCATCATTACTTGTGCTCTTATTAGCTATAATTCTTCTATAAAAAAAGGAACATTCTCCTATCAACTATTTACAGTCCCCAAGGAAAGGCAAGGTAAGTGCATGATCTTTTGTATTTATTTGCCAAATTTTAGAATAATGAGTTAGTATCACAGCAACCTCCAAGAGTGACCAATAAGTAATTTTTAAAAATATTATTATGATTTTTATGTATTTTAACCCATTTCTCTCATTATTCTTTTTGATATTGTCCCATTTTTGGCCACTGACAGCTTCTTCCTGTTAGCTCCTGTATACTTTTACATTTCTGTGATTTGCCTGTTTCACCTAACAATATGGTTTGGAGATGTCTTCACAGTGGCTTTCATAATTTCCTTGCTTTCTGGTTTGTCAAGATGTCCCAGGTTACTCTTATACATTTCTTTCCCCGGGTCTGAATTAGCCTTTTCTCCAAAGAGCTGGTGCATTTTAGGGGGAAATGATGGAACTCAGAGGCTGTAATCTAGGAATCAGCGCTGCTCATTGGCCTCACTTTATTGGGTTTTTTTCTTGACCTTTGTAGTGTACAGAGCTGGGAAACATGTACTTCTTTTAAAAAAGAAAAGTAAATCAAGAGATTATAAAATTTAATTCAAATTTAACATTACAGCCTTTTTACTTGTATGATTTTATATTTTAATTTTTTTCTTATATTGAAAAACTTAACTTCTAACATTAATATGAATAATTATTTATTCTATCTTTCAATATATATATAGATATATATATATCCATATGTTAATATTGTAATATTCTAATTAACAATGATTGTTGAATGTGTATTTTCTTCGTGACATTAGGATGTACTCCAAGGTAATAATGAGTCAAAGGATAAACGCTTATGCAAATGACAGGTAGAAGTGGGTAGAGGGAAAAAGGTGATGAAGATGGGTTTTGATGAAGAGGGTTACATTTAAATAAGAAAACCTGTGTTACCTTTGGCAGCTCTATGAATAAAATTTGAAAGGAAATGTGAACATTATGCACAAGGTTAGGAATAGTCCAAGATGTTAAGAACATTTATAGAAGTGTTAGCTTTTACTTTCCCCAGACCATTTCAAGTTACTCTTGTCCTCTTCCCACAGGTTGATTTCCAACTCTAATCCCACACAACTTTTAGCCAGTATGGGAGAAAAAAAGATAATCTAAGTTACATAATTGAGGAAAATCTGGAATAATTATTGCAGACTTATGTACAAATTGGACAACAGTCAAGAATTTTTTTGTGTTATGTCTAGCTGCAATAGGTTGATTGACTTTTTTTTTTTGTCTTGTTAACAAGATGTTGGGCTATCTCAGATTAATATCTTAATAAGCAAAATGGTTAGACAATGAGATTCAACTGTTGGATAACTTATTTTCCAGTGGTCTTGGCATTACAGGGAAAGTTAAGTGGAGTTCTGTGGCAGTTTGCTACTTAGCACTTAATTTTTCTACTGACACCTGGAATGCTTGATAAGAAGCCTCATTCCTGCTAGGGATGGGTGGTGAATCTTTCTCTACCTATACCAGGTGTTAACTTTTTCTACAAAAGGATAGATAGCAAATATTTTAGACTTTGTAGGCTATACTATCTCTGTTGTTACTACTCAATTCTACTGCTGTAGTGCAAAAGCTTGTAAAGGAATGGAAAAGTGTGGTGGTATTCTGATAAAACTTCATTTACAGAATCCTTTGGCAACAAAACTCACCTCCCAGAAGTAACCTTGCCTCTCAGTAAATGGAGCCCTTGTGTTATCCTCAGATCCTGAAGAGACTGGGGTTGGAGTAAAGTCAGTTTCAGGAGCTCTAGTTGATGGCTTCTGTCCCAGGAATTGAACTGAGAGAGGAGAAGGAGTATGTTCCCTCCTCTCAGATCCCTTTCTAGTACCCTCAAGAAAGCTCCCTCTGTTGGCTCTCACTCTCTGCTGAAACGGTTTCTGGGAAAAGCCAATCTAGACTTCCAAAGAGGACATTTCAGGTTAAACTCAAATGACAGATTCCTTCATCTCATTAGAAGCACAGTTTGTACAAGCAAAGAGAGCACACCCAACCAGACAGCTGGAATAATCAAACACCCTTTGTTTTTTATTCTATTGTCCCCATAACCTGTTTACTTCCTTGTTTAGGAGATATGAACACCTCCATGGAAGGGTTAGCTCATGTGGATGTGCCTTTGAGGGTCTCTTCGATGGTGTGTTCTGTAGGCACTGTTACCTATAAGGAGTCTGGTGGGTGATGTCAGGGCTTGTCTGCTGTGTGTGGAGGGGTAAGGGAGGTGGATAGGGACAAGGTGGCACGTGGGGGACCTTCTGCTCAACCTAACAGTGCTTCCTCAGGTTCACTCACCCAATGCACTCCATGCCAATTTCTCCCCAGAGTTAGCATGTTCTTTCCTGCCAGAAAGGCTTTCTCCTTGCATGGAAGTAGGATCTTTCCTCTAGGTCATGGTATTAGTTGAGAAACACAACTTATAAGGAGTAAAATAGTAATAATCATCATCATCATCATATAGCTGCCTAAATTATGAGAACAAAAAACAAATGAGTGTTTGTCAGAAGCTAGGGTTGGGGAGAAACGTTGAATTTTGGGGAGTGATGCAATTGTTTTTTATCTTGATTTTGATGTTGACTACACACTGTATATGTCAAAACCCAAAGAATTACACACACGCACACACACACACCCCAAACTATGTCTTTCGATTGGAAGTAAAGATTGGTTTGTCTGACTGCCTCTTGGAGATCAGTCTCTATGACCAACTTAATTTTCACAATCTACTCTTCCTTGGATCTTCATTTCCATTTTTTCACTAAGTGTTCCTGAGCCTTAGCTTACTCTATTCCTGAAGCTGTACAAGTCTAAGTTATTAAAACAAAGGAACCCCTATATACAAAGTCCTGAACAAGACAGAAGTTTATTTCTCTCTCACCTAACATTCCAAAATTCCAGGATATAAAAGACATCTCTGACATTTTTAACATATGGCTTCCATCTCTAGGTCCAATGAGGCTAGTGGCTCCAGATTTCATTATCTCCCAGTTGGTAAAAAGCAGAAAAATGGACTGGAGGATCACATGAACGTTCATTCTTTTTTACAGTCTTGATAGAGAAATGGCATACATCATACCTGCTCACTTACCATTGGCCAGTACTTAATAAACCGCTGTATCAAATATCAAAGGAGAGTGAGAAAAATAGTTTCCAGCTGGACATCCATGTATCCAGCTAATACTTAGGAGTTTTATTATTAAAGAAAGGGAAAATAGATTTCCTTGGTCAATTGGAAATCTTTATGGCATTACATTAAAAAAGAATGAAGGTTTAATGTTGATGAGAGAAAAGCCCTTTGAGAAATGTGTTGTGTATCCATAAAATGCAGAATTTTTTCAGAGCCATAATAGGTTGATGTCCTATTAATTCCCACATTTTTAGGACATCATAAAAACCCTTTGCAGTCTCTATTAAAACTGAGTTCAAGATCTAGCAGTGTGATAAAATACAACATACTAAAGTCCATGGAAATAACTTCCTAATAGATAACATATAAACCTAGCCTGAAAGAAAAACTTCAGATGCCAGAAGTAAAAGGGAACTCAAAAGGAGAAAAAAAAATTGATGTCGCAGTGGCTTAGGGAATTATTAAAGCTGGATAAAGGCCCTTGGGGCTTTATGGCTTGCATTTTATAAACAAAATATATTTGAGTTGTGGGTTTTTTTAGTCCACTCTACCAATCTCTGTCTTTTGATTGGTATTCTTATACCATTAAAATTTAAAGTAATTATTGATATGTCAGAGCTTAACAGTGCCATGTTATTATTTATTACCTATTTATTTCTTCCAATATTCTGTCCTCTGTTTCTCTTTTTCTACCTTCCTGTGGGTTATCTGAATAGATTTTAAGATTCAATCTTGCTTTATTTATATTAACTTTCGAGTTTATCTTCTTATATAATTTCTGTGTGATATAGGTATTACAGTAACTACATGACTTATCACAGCCTATTGGTATCAACATTTTACCATTTTTAATGAAATGTAGAAACTTCCATTTAGATTCCTTTATTTTCCCCACTTTAAAACATCATTGTCTAGAGTGTCAGATGGTATGATTTTCATTTCAATCATCAGATACAAAATTCATGAGGAGAATGGCAGTCTACTGTATGTACCCATACTTCTGCTTTTTCCATTGATCTTCTTGCCTCATGCTCCAAGATTTCTTTTTCTTATAATTTCATTTATATTAGAAGAACGTCCTTTAGCCAATCTTTATTGGTAGGTCTGTTAACAACACATTCTTCTCAGATTAAATAACTTCAACTGAATATGCTCTTATTTCTCTTCATTCATGAAGGATAGTTTCACTACATACACAATGCATAGTTGACAGTTCTTTCAATACTTGCTTCTGGTTCCATGGCTTCACATGAGGAATCCTCTGTCACTTGAACTGGTCTTTCCTTACGGGTTACCCATCATTTTTTCTATGGCTGCTTTCAAGATTTTTCTGCCTTTAGTTTTCAGAAATTTAATTGTGAGGTGTCTTGGCACGGATTTCTTAGGTTTATCTTGTTTGGGGTTCACTAGGCTTCTTGAATCTCTAAGGTTTTCTCATTTGTCAAATTTGAAAAGTTTTTAGCCATTATTTCCTTGAAAACTTTTAAGTTCCACTCTGTTGGAGGAAGGCATCAAGAAAATGTGACTTCTGAGAGACCTTCAAGATGGTAGAAGAGTAAGACATGAAGATCACCTTTCTCCCCACAAATACATCAGAAATACATCTACATGTGGAACAACTCCTACAGAACACCTACTGAATGCAGGCAGAAGACCTCAGACCTCCCCAAAGGCAAGAAACACCGCAAGTACCTGAGTAGGGCAAAAGGAAAAAGAAAAACCAGAAACAAAAGAATAGGGAAGGGACCTGCGCCTCTGGGAGGGAGCTGTGAAGGAGGAAATGTTTCCACACACTAGGAAGCCCCTTCACTGGCAGAGACAGTGGGTGGTGGTGGGGGAAGCTTCAGAGCCATGGAGGAGAGCACAGCAACAAGGGAGCAGAGGGCAAAGTGGAGAGATTCCCACACAGAGGATCGGTGCCCACCAGCACTCACCAGCATGAGAGGCTTGTCTCCTCACCTGTCAGGGCGGGTGGGAGCTGGGAGCTGAGGCTTGGGCTTCGGAGGTCAGAACCCAGGGAGAGGCCTGGGGTTGGCTGCGTGAACACAGCCTAAAGGGGACTAGTGTGCCACAGCTACCCAGGAGGGAGTCTGGGAAAAAGTCTGGACATGCCTAAGAGGCAAGAGACCATTGTTTCTGGGTGTGTGAGGAGAGGGGATTCAGAGCACCACCGTGTGGATGACAGGGTCTTGGTGCTCCGCCCAGGTGTCAGGCCTGTGTCTCTGAGGTGGGAGAGCCGAGTTCAGGACATTGGTACACCAGAGACCTCTCAGCTCCATGTAATATCAAACAGTGAATATCTACCAGAGATCTCCATCTCAACACCAAGACCCAGCTCCACTAAACGACCAGCAAGCTACAGTGCTGGACACCCTATGCCAAACAAATAGCCAGACAGGAACACAACCCCACCCATGAGCAGAGAGGCTGCCTAAAATCATAATAAGGTCACAGACACCCAAAAACACATCACCAGAAGCGTACCTGTCCACTAGAAAGACAAGATCCAGCCTCAGCCACCAGAACACAGGCACCAGTCCCCTCTACGAGAAAGCCTACACAACCCACTGAACCAACCTTAGCCACTGGGGGCAGATACAAAAAACAACGGGAACTATGAACCTGCAGCCTGCAAAAAGGAGACCCCAAACACGGTAAATAAAGCAAAATGAGAAGACAGAGAAACACACAGCAGATGAAGGAGCAAGGTAAATACCACCAGCCAAACAAATGAAGATGAAATAGGCAGTCTACCTGAAAAAGAATTCAGAGTAATGATAGCAAAGATGATCCAGAATCTTGGAAAGAAAAGAGAGAAAATACAAGAAACGTTTAACAAGGACCTAGAAGAATTAAAGAGCAAACAAACAATGATGAACAACACAATAAATGAAATTTAAAATTCTCTAGAAGGGATCAATAGCAGAATAACTGAGGCAGAAGAACGGATAAGTGACCAGGAAGATAAAATATTGGAAATAACTACCATAGAGCAGAAAAAAGAAAAAAAAAAATGAAAAGAATTGAGGACAGTCTCAGAGACCTCTGGGACAACATTAAATGCACCAACATTCGAATTATAGGGGTCCCAGAAGAAGAAGAGAAAAAAAAAAGGACTGAGGAAATATTTGAAGAGATTATAGTTGAAAACTTCCCTAATATGGGAAAGGAAATAGTAAATCAAGTCCAGGAAGTACAGATAGTCCCATACAGGATAAATCCAAGGAGAAACATGCCAAGATACATATAAATCAAACTATCAAAAATTAAATACAAAGAAAAAATATTAAAAGAAGCAAGGGAAAAACAACAAATAATATACAAGGGAATACCCATGAGGTTAACAGCTGATCTTTCAGCAGAAACTCTGCAAGCCAGAAGGGAGTGGCAGGATATACTTAAAGTGATGAAGGAGAAAAACCTACAACCAAGATTACTCTACCCAGCAAGGATCAAGTTCAGATTCAACTGAGAAATTAAAACCTTTACAGACAAGCAAAAGCTAAGAGAATTCAGCACCGCCAAACCAGCTTTACAACAAATGCTAAAGGAACTTCTCTAGGCAGGAAACACAAGAGAAGGAAAAGACCTACAATAACAAACCCAAAACAATTAAGAAAATGGAAATAGGAACATACATATTGATAATTACCTTAAATGTAAACGGATTAAATGCTCCAACCAAAACACATAGACTGGCTGAATGGATACAAAAACAAGAAACGTATAAATTCTGTCTACAAGAGACCCACTTCAGACCTAGGGACACATACAGACTGAAAGTGAGGGGATGGAGAAAGATATTCCATGCAAATGGAAATCAAAAGAAAGCTGGAGTAGCAATTCTCATATCAGAAGAAACAGACTTTAAAATAAAGACTATTACAAGAGACAAAGAAGGACACTATATAATGATTACGGGATCAATCCAAGAAGAAGATATAACAATTGTAAATATTTACGCACCCAACATAGAAGCACCTCAATACATAAGGCAAATGCTAAAAGCCATAAAAGGGGAAATCGACAGTAATACAATCATAGTACGGGACTTTAACACCCCACTTTCACCAATGGACAGATCAGCCAAAATGAAAATAAATAAGGAAACACAAGCTTGAAATGATACATTAAACAAGGTGGACTTAATTGATATCTATAGGACATTCCATCCAAAAACAACAGAATACACTTTCTTCTCAAGTGCTCATGGAACATCCTCCAGGATAGATCATATCTTGGGTCACAAATCAAGCCTTGGTAAATTTAAGAAAATTGAAATCGTATCAAGTATCTTTTCCGACCACAACGCCATGAGACTAGATATCAATTACAGGAAAAAATCTGTAAAAAATACAAACACATGGAGGTTAAACAATACACTACTAAATAATGAAGAGATCACTGAGGAAATCAAAAAATACCTAGAAAGAAATGGCAATGAAAACACGACAACCCTAATCCTATGGGATGCAGCAAAAGCAGTTCTAGGAGGGAAGTTTATAGCAATACAATTCTACCTTAAGAAACAAGAAACATCTCAAATAAACAACCTAACCTTACACCTAAAGCAATTTTAGAAAGAACAAAAATAACTCCAAAGTTAGCAGAAAGAAAGAAATCATAAAGATCAGATCAGAAATAAATGAAAAAGAAATGAAGGAAACAATAGCAAAGATCAATAAAACTAAAAGCTGGTTCTTTGAGAAGGTAAAAAAAATTGATAAACAATTAGCCAGGCTCATCAGGAAAAAAAAAGGAGAAGACTCAGATCAATAGAATTAGAAGTGAAAAAGGAGAAGTAACAACTAACACTGCACAAATACAAAGGATCATGAGAGATTACTACAGTCAACTATATGTCAATAAAATGGATAACCTGGAAGAAATGGACAAATTCTTAGAAGAGCACAACCTTATGAGACTGAACCAGGATGAAATAGAAAATATAAACAGACCAATCACAGGCACTGAAATTGAAACTGTGCTTAAAAATCTTCCAATAAACAAAAGCCCAGGACCAGATGGCTTCACAGGCGAATTCTATCACACGTTTAGAGAAGACCTAACACCTATCCTTCTCAAACTCTTCCAAAATATAGCAGAGGGAGGAACACTCCCAAACTCATTCTACGAGGCCACCATCACCCTGATACCAAAACCAGACAAAGATGTCACAAAGAAAGAAAACTACAGGCCAATATCACTGATGAACATAGGAGCAAAAATCCTCAACAAAATACTAGCAAACAGAATCCAACAGCACATTAAAAGGATCATACAACATGATCAAGTGAGGTTTATCCCAGGAATGCAAGCCTTCTTCAATATACGCAAATCAGTCAATGTGATCCACCATATTAACGAACTGAAGAATAGAAATCATATGATCATCTCAATATATGCAGAAAAAGCTTTCGACAAAATTCAACACCCATTTAGGATAAAAACCCTCCAGAAAGTAGGCATAGAGGGAACTTACCTCAACATAATAAAGGCCTTATATGACAGACCCACAGCCAACATCATTCTTAATGGTGAAAAACTGAAACCATTTCCTCTAAGATCAGGAACAAGACAAGGCTGTCCACTTTCACCGCTATTATTCAACATAGTTTTGGAAGTTTTAGCCACAGCAATCAGAGAAGACAAAGAAATAAAAGGAATCCAAATCGGAAAAGAAGTAAAGCTGTTACTGTTTGCAAATGACATGATACTGTACATAAAGAATCCTAAAGATGCTACCAGAAAACTACTAGAGCTAATCAATGAATTTGGTAAAGTAGCAGGATACAAAATTAATGCACAGAAATCTCTTGCACTGATGAAGAATCTGAAAGAGAAATTAAGGAAACACTCCCATTTGCCATTGCAACAAAAAGAATAAAATACCTAGGAATAAACCTACCTAAGGAGACAAAAGACCTGTATGCAGAAAAGTATAAGACACTGATGAAAGAAATTAAAGATGACACAAACAGATGGAAAGATATACCATGTTCTTAGATTGGAAGAAACAACATTGTGAAAATGACTATACTACCCAAAGCAATCTACAGATTCAATGCAATGCCTATCAAACTACCAATTGCATTTTTCACAGAACTAGAACAAAAAATTTCACAATTTGTATGGAAACACAAAAGACCCCAAATAGCCAAAGCAATCTTCAGAAAGAAAAACGGAACTGGAGGAATCAGGCCTCTGGACTTCAGACTATAGTACAAAGCTACAGCAATCAAGACAGTACAGTACAGGCACAAAAACAGAAATACAGATCAATGGAACAGGATAGAAAGCCCAGAGAAAAACCCACACACATATGGTCACCTTATCTTTGATAAAGGAGGCAAGAATATACAATGGAGAAAAGACAGCATCTTCAATAAGCGGTCCTGGGAAAACTGGACAGCTACGTGTAAAAGAATGAAATGAGAATACTCCCTAACACCATACACAAAAATAAACTCCAAATGGATTAAAGACCTAAATGTAAGGCCAGACACTATAAAACTCTTAGAGGAAAACATAGGCATAACACTCTTTGACATAAATCACAGTAAGATCCTTTTTGACCCACCTCCAAAGAAATGGAAATAAAAACAAAAATAAACAACTGGGACCTAATGAAACTTAAAAGCTTTTGCACAGCAACGGAAACCATAAACAAGATGAAAAGACAACCCTCAGAATGGGAGGAAATATTGGCAAATGAAGCAACTGACAAAATATTAATTCCAAAATATACAAACAGCTCATGCAGCTCAATACCAAAAACACAAACAACCCAATCCAAAAATGGGCAGAGGACCTAAACAGACATTTCTCCAAAGAAGATATACAGATTGCCAACAAACACATGAAAGGATGCTCAACATCACTGATCATTAGAGAAATGCAAATCAAAACTACAATGAGGTATCACCTCACACCAGTCAGAATGGCGATCATCAAAAAATCTACAAACAATAAATGCTGGAGAGGGTGTAGAGAAAAGGGAACCCTCTTGCACTGTTGGTGGGAATGTAAATTGATACAGCCACTATGGAGAACAGCATGGATGTTCCTTAAAAAACTAAAAACAGAATTATCATATGACCCAGCAATCCCACTACTGGGCATATACCCTGAGAAAACCATAACTCAAAGAGAGTCATGTATCACAATGTTCATTACAGCTCTATTTACAATAGCCAGGACATGGAAGCAACCTAAGTGTCCATCATCAGATGAATGGATAAAGAAGATATGGGACATATATACAATGGAATATTACTCAGCCATAAAAAGAAACGAAATTGAATTATTTGTAGTGAGGTGGATGGACCTAGAGTCTGTCATACAGAGTGAAGTAAGTCAGAAAGAGAAAAACAAATACCATATTCTAACACATATATATGGAATCTAAAAAATATATCGTCATGAAGAACCTAGGGGCAAGATGGGAATAAAGATGCAGACCTACTAGAGAATGGACTTGAGGACACAGGGAGGGGGAACGATAAGCTGGGATAAAGTGAGAGAGTAGCATGGACATACATACACTACCTAATGTAAAATCGATAGCTAATGGGAAGCAGCCGCATAGCACAGGGTGATCAGCTGGATGTTTTGTGACCACCTAGAGGGGTGAGGTAGGGAGGGTGGGAGGGAGGGAGATGCAAGAGGGAAGAGATACGGGGATATATGTATACGTATAGCTGATTCACATTGTTATAAAGCAGAAAGCAGAACACCATTTATAAAATGCAATTATACTCCAATAAAGATGTTAAAAAAAAATCATGTAAAAAAATAAAAAAGAAAATATGACTTCTGGTTGTGGCTCCTCATCCCCTCCCCCATCGGGCCTACTGTTCCCACAGTGGGAACCATTTTCAAGGATGCAGCCTTGAGAGACCATCTGGACAGTCTACTTGACTGAGAGTAGTTAAGGCCTCTACATAAACTTTTAAGATACTGGATGGCAGTTGCTAAGACCTACTTATCTTGCACCACCTAAGACTAGCCTTGTATTTAAGTCCCCTTACTTATTAAACCTTCCACCTACCAATCTGGAGCAGTCTGTCCCTTTCTTCTCTCCTTACCGTCTGTGTGCAAGGGCCAGTTTGTGAACCAAAACTCTCCTTCTGGGACTTTGATTGATTATATGAACGTTGGATCTTGTGTTGGTGAGCCACAGGAAACTGAGACCTTGGTAAATTTTTTTCAGTCTATTTTCTCTGCTTATATTAAATTCTATTGATCTGCCCTCAGTTCCACTAATTATATCCTCAGCCATTTCCATCCATTATTGCACCTATCCAGCAATATTTTTTTTTTGGATTATTGTATTTTCAGTCCTTTCATTTCCATTTGGTTTTTTTTAATAACTTCTATTTCTTTGCTGAGATTTTTCTCTGTTTTGTTTCAAGAGGATTTTTGATTGTTTGGTGAGACATTTTTATGATGAGTTCTTTAAAACTCTTGTCAGATAATTTCAACATTGGATTCATCTCACTGTTGGCATCTGCTGATTGTCTTTTGATATTCATGTTGTGATTTTCTTGTTTCTCGGTATAATGGGTAATTTTTTATTGTATACTGAACATTTTTTCTGCCATGGTTTGGAAACTCTAGGTCCTACTGTAATGGTGTATTTAAGCAGGGAGTCACCCAGTTTAGGTTTATCATGAAGTACCTGGCCTGATTCTGTGGGCTGTGGTTCCAATGAGAGCTAACTTTTCAGGTCTATTGATGTGTTATTTTGGTCTGCTGGTGTTGCTGGGTCTCCCGCTGCTTTTTGCTGGTGCTCCTTAAGAGGACAGGCAGTCTGTTGTCTCTTTGTGAGGTGTGGATGGAGCGCTTTCCCAGACCAGATGTTGTTATTGTAATGTTTTTCCTGATGGTACCCGTAAATGCTGAGGCTTGAGTTTTGATTTTTCAACAGGGGAACTTGGATCAAGACAAAGTGCATATCTGGATTTGAGATATCTCCTTAAAGTTAGGACTTCAAAGGACTGTTCTATCTGTGAAGACATGATCAGAGAAACTTTGCTCATAGTTTCATAGAATTCTACCCACTATTAAAGACTTAGTTGAGTCTCCTCCAGGCATTTGGTGGAAAAATATTTTTGAAAAAGATTGATACACACAAGCCAATATCACACATGAATACTGGGCCAAAATTTATATTACTTAAGTGAAGTGTTAATTTCAAGCTGGGAAAAAATTATACACACAGATCTAGCTCTTGTAAAATCCCTGAAGCCACCCCACCCCCAATAATTCAAAATGCTTCTTCAAGAAGATATTCACAAACCAGGGCTCACTTATCTTTTATAGAAGAAAAAAGTGAAAATTAGAGTCATGAATCAAAACACAAATTTAATTAGGAAATGAATGACCATAAAGAATTGCCAGCAGATGCTATAAAGAGGAAAATTGGGGCTTCCCTGGTGGTGCAGTGGTTGAGAATCCGCCTGCCAATGCAGGGGACACGGGTTTGAGCCCTGGTCTGGGAAGATCCCACATGCCGCAGAGCAACTGGGCCCGTGAGCCACAACTACTGAGCCTGCGCATCTGGAGCCTATGCTCCGCAACAAGAGAGGCCGCGATAGTGAGAGGCCCGCGCACCGCGATGAAGAGTGGCCCCCGCTTGCCGCAACTAAAGAAAGCCCTCGCACAGAAATGAAGACCCAACACAGCCAAAAATAAATAAATTAATTATTTAAAAAAAAAAAAAGAGGAAAGTTGACATCTCAAAATCAAATAAAATAGAGCAATTTAAAAGAGATTATAAAATTACTATACTTATAATGATTAAAGAGGTCAAATAGGAAGAGAAACCATGACAAATGAAAAGGACATTATGAAAGAAAAGGTATCAGTTGAGGAATTAGAAATATCATATTACTTGCTAAACAATTCTTCCATCCAGGTGGCATATGCCTGGAATTTTACTTTTCCAAAAGGCAAGTAATGTCACAAAACGAGAGGCTGTGTAATAATGAAGGTAACTGTAGGCTTGGCTGTAAATTTGGGCATCTAGTCATTCATTGTAGCCCCTATTTAAAAAGTAACAAGCAAAACTCATATATCGTCAGAGAATAAGTCAATAGAGTTTCAGAGTGGCTTGATTTCCTAAACAGATATCCTCTGATCTAATCTAAAGTAAAAGCCACATGGTTAAATGCATGTATTTAATCATGTATACTATATCCTATGATTTACTTTAAGCTGTTACACAAATAAACATTTATAGGTTATTATAAAGGATTACACACAGAGAAGCTCGTATTTCTTTTGTGAAATATTTATGAATGTTTAAGTATAATTTTTGCTAGTATTTTATGTTGAAAAGGTACTAGAAATTTCCAGTGCTCCATATTCTCCATCTCTGATCAGGTGGCATGCATTATTAAATCTAGTAAAAGAATGTCTTACAAGAGCCTTAATTGGAAGTTCTTCAGTTTAGTGTATGTTTTTTATCATACAAACAATTGAAGAATTTATTTGAAGCATTGCATTTTTCTTGCCCTTTCCACTCTTCGCTTACTTTCTCTACATACATCCTATTTCTAAAGATGTGTTCTGATATTAGCTCTGTCTTCACTAGACATGGGTCATGCTCAATAATCATGCCTCCTCTCCCATCAAAACTTTCATTCCTAAGTGTCCTTGTGTCAGTGGACATTACCATTGTGAAATATGGAGTTTTCTTTTTATAACCAAATGAATATCACAAACTCCTCCCTTAATGGTAATTGTAATCTTGATGTCCAAAAGAGCCAGAAATTATACGGTGAGGAACTAATTACTATGCACTGTACTATACTTTTGAAGTAGTTTGTGTTTAGTTACTCTCAGTGAGAACTACATACATGATTTTTAAAAAAAGTAGTGCATTGGAATGTAAAACATTCATTCAGTCTGTGAACAATGCCTGCTCAGCACTTTCATTTGCTGTATCTTTGTGATAATTGACCCAACTATTGATCAAAATGATTAAGAACAAAAGCCTATAGTTTCTTCAGGGGTAATTGCTTCAGTTTCCCATTTTCATTCCCAGCCCTGATATTGTCCTCTCAGGGATTCACATAACAGGCATTTAAAAGGTTTGTTGAATGAATTAATGGCCCCATACATTCTTTCACAATGGCTGGTAAAGCCTTTCTTCTATAAGATGCTTTCTGCTCATGTGTAAACAGGCTAATGTGTTATTCTTTCCAGGTAACAAAATACCCAAATCCAGTTAAAAGGCAGGAGTTTTATTTTGTTTAGTAATTTTAGAAGATCATTTAAGAAGGGAGCTTATTTTATGACTATAAGACACTGGAACAGGCTGATAAGAAAATCTTGTGTCACCTTTTGCCACAATTGGGATTTATAAGCACAGTAGCTTTCTTCAGTGGTTTCTCAGGAAGATAGATTACCAGTGCCATGTGGGTGGTTTCCATTAGGATGATGAAATTTTTTCCAAAGACATTCTGTCCCTGTTGAATGAGGATGAACAGTTTGCCTACTACAGGAATTTTGGGTAGGTCCCGGGGGTGCTGCAACAACCGACTTGACCTTAAAAGGACAAAAATCTAAGATCTACAATGCATATAAAATTCAAATTCTGACAAATATCGCAGAGATTCTTCATGGTATATAGAGATCAGCACATTTGTTTTTAGTTGCAATTATCAAGTAATTGGTGATGCAAGAGACTGGGATTGCCAAAAAAATGTGAAAAGCTGACTCTGATCGGCCATCTGAAGGCAAGTGAAGCAAGAAAAGCAGTAAACTTTGTTCAGTTGATATTTCGTCTTTATAAAGTAATTTTATTTATGGCCTTGCCTAAAGTGATCATTCTTAACCTAAGCAGCTCAGAAACCAAATCTAAGCTAGAAAGCACTTTACAAAGTTCTTACGTTTCATAAGTCAAAGGTCCTTAAAAAGCAAGATAACAGATTCTCTGCCCGTATACTCTGGCTTCTATAAGATCTAGCAGTGAATCTTTAGGCACTCTCTAGTCTACCGATTATATTCCTTTTTGATTATATTTTAAATCTGATTTGTACTTGTGAAAAATGCAATCAGTTTTATTAGAAAGTAACATTATTTGGTGGAGGGTGGAATAGTGTTAGCTTTCATTTTTCTGGATAAAATAGGTAAAGGCTTTCTCAAAGATTTTAAGCTGGAATATTGATAGCTACCAATTTTTTTACAATTTTAGATATATTTTATCTTTAATGACTTCCTTCTGCTTTGTGTGTGTGTATATGTGCATATTTGGGGCGGAGGTGCAAGCTATTTCTGCACTGAAAAATAATGAAAATACTTCAGAAGTCCTTTAGTGGAAATAATCATCAATAATGGCTGGTTATTAAATTAGAAAATTTAGCTAATATGTGGAATGACATATATATGTATATATATTCCCTTTCCATAGTTCTGATATGCACAAATTTTAGTTACCACAGTTTAGTTAAATAATACCAATTTTCTTATAAAAAGGTTCAAATTTCAGTTACCATGATATATTAACTAGGAGAAATTCCATAAAGTACACACTTTAATGCTGCATCATCAATCCATCGATCACTAAATAAATAACAGATGTGCATTATGACCAGTGACCAATCATATCACTTCTGTCAAAGTCTCCCAGTGATTGATCACAGCATATCTGTTATTCAGTTTATACACAAAGAGCGCACAGGTATACTTGTGTTGCCTCCTTATCTCCCAGTGATAAATGCATGTGACATTTTAAAACATGGATAATCAAAAGAGGTAACTGACCAACAAAGATAAAAGTGCAGTGAAGAAACACTGCTGACAGACAGGGTGATTTATGTAGACCTAGGAGTGACTTCCAGGTAGCCAAGCTAAAAGACAAAAACCAAGGTGGGAACATTTGTGCAGGTACATCTGATTCTGCACACTGTGGGAAGTGCTTGCAGAAGTTGTTCAGTCTACTCACCAAACAAAGAAACAAACAAATGATTAGGAAATCATTAGTAACAAAAATCCCCAGAAAGAGGGGGAGCATACTGAGAGTTGCTACAATATATATCTGAAATATCCAGTTATCAGCAAAACCTTATGAAGCATGCAAAGAAAATGAAAGAAAGAAAGAAAGAAAGAAAGAAAGAAAGAAAGAAAGAAAGAAAGAAAGAAAGGAAGGAAGGAAGGAAAGAAAGAAAGAAAAGAAAGAAAAAGAAAAAGGAAGGAAGGAAGGAGGAAGAAAGAAAGAGAGAAAGAAAGAAAGGAAAGAAACAGGCTAGGACAACAACAACAAAATCAGACAATAGAAACTGCTTTTGAAAGGGCCCAGATGGTGAGCTCAGCAGACAAAAACTCCAAAGCAACTACTATAATTATGTGCAAAGAGGTAAGAAAACCATGCTTGAAGAATTAAAGGAAGATATGACAATATCTCACCGAATACAGAATATCAATAAAGAAATAAAAAACTATTAAGAAGGACCAAATAGAAATTTATCTAGGGAATGCAAGCTTGATTTCACATGTGAAAATTGATTAATATCATATGATCATCTCAATAGACTTGATATTTAACAAAATTTACCATCTTTTTATGATAAAAACACTGGGCAAACTAGGAATAGCAGGGGACTTCCTCAACCTGATAAAGGGCATCTATGAAAACCCCACAGTAAACATCAGATTTAAAGGTGAAAGGCCAAATACTTTTCTAATAATCAGGAACAAGGCAAAGACATTTACTCTGAACACTTCTATTTAACACTGTACTGGACGTTCCAGCCAGAGCAATTAGGCAAGAAAAAGAAACAAAAGGCATTCAGATTGGAATGGAAGAAACAAAACTATCTTCATATGCAGATGACATGATCTTACATATAGAAATTCCTAAGGAATCCATAAAACAAATACAACTTTTATCAGAACTAATACGAGACTTCAGTAGGGCTTCAGAATACAAGATTAATACACATAAAAAATAAACTAGCAATTAAAAATTAGAAAATTAAGTAAACAATCTCATTTACAATACCATCAAAAGGAATAGAATACTTCAACAAAAGAAGTGCATGACAAAAACAGAAACATAGATCAACGGAACAAGATAGAAAGCCCAGAGATAAACCCATGCACCTATGGTCAACTAATCTATGACAAAGGAGGCAAAGATATACAATGGAGAAAAGACAGTCTCTTCAATAAGTGGTGCTGGGAAAACTGGACAGCTACATGTAAAAGAATGAAATTAGAATACTCCCTAACACCATACACAAAAATAAACTCAAAATGTATTCGAGACCTAAATGTAACACCAGACACTATAAAACTCTTAGAGGAAAACATAGGAAGAACACTCTTTGACATAAATCACAGCAAGATCTTTTTTGATACACCTCCTAGAGTAATGGAAATAAAAACAAAAATAAACAAATGGGACCTAATGAAACTTCAAAGCTTTTGCACAGCAAAGGAAACCATAAACAAGACGAAAAGACAACCCTCAGAATGGGAGAAAATATTTGCAAACGAATCAACGGACAAAGGATTAATCTCCAAAATATATAAACAGCTCATTCAGCTCAATATTAAAGAAACAAACAACCCAATCCAAAAATGGGCAGAAGACCTAAATAGACATTTCTCCAAAGAAGACATACAGATGGCCAAGAAGCACATAAAAAGATGCTCAACATCACTAATTAGAGAAATGCAAATCAAAACTACAATGAGGTATCACCTCACACTGGTTAGAATGGGCATCATCAGAAAATCTACAAACAATAAATGCTGGAGAGGGTATGGAGAAAGGGAACCCTCTTGCACTGTTGGTGGGAATGTAAATTGATACAGCCACTATGGAGAACAATATGGAGGTCCCTTAAAAAAGTAAAAATAGAATTACCATATGATCCAGCAATCCCACTACTGGGCATATACCCAGAGAAAACCGTAATTCAAAAAGACACATGCACCCCAATGTTCATTGCAGCACTATTTACAATATCCAGCTCATGGAAGCAACCTAAATGCCCATCGACAGACGAATGGATAAAGAAGTTGTGGTACATATATACAATGGAATATTACTCAGCCATAAAAAGGAACGAAATTGAGTCATTTGTTGAGACATGGACGGATCTAGAGACTGTCATACAGAGTGAAGTAAGTCAGAAAGAGAAAAACAAATATCATATATTAACGCATGTACATGGAACCTAGAAAAATGGTACAGATGAACCGGTTTGCAGGGCAGAAGTTGAGACACAGACGTAGAGAACAAACGTATGGACACCAAGGGGGGAAAACCACGGTGGGGTGGGGATGGTGGTGTGCTGAATTGGGCGATTGGGATTGACATGTATACACTGATGTGTTTAAAATTGATGACTGATTTAAAAAAAAAAAAAAAAAAAGAAGTGCATGACTTGTACTCTGAAAACTACAAAATAATGTTACAAAGTTAAAGATCTAAATAAATGGCAAGAAATTTCACATTCATGGACTGGAAGAATCAATATTGTTAAAATGACAATAGTCCCAAAATTCAATCTATAGGTTCAACACAACCTCTACCAGTATCCCTGCTGGCATTTTGCAAAAATTGATAAACGAATTCTAAAATTCATATGAAAGTGCAAGGAGCCCAGAAGAGCTAAAACAATCTTGACAAAGAAAAATAAATTTGGAAGAGTCTTACACCATGATTGCAAAGTTATTACAAAATTACAGTAAACTAAATAGTGTTACACTGCTATACAAACATGACAGTATATAACATATAGATCAATGGAAGAAAATTTAGAGTTTTGGAAATAAGCCCTTACATTTATGGGCAAATGATTTTTAACAAGGGTGCCAAGACTATTCAATGGGGGAAGAATAGTCTTTTCAGCAAATGGTTTTGGGACAACTGATATCCACACAGAAAGTAATGAAGTTTGACTTCACAGCATGTGAAAAATTAACTCTAAAAGGATCAGAGACATAAATGTAAGAGCTAAAGATATAAAGCTCTAAGGAAATAACATAGGAGTGATCTTTGTGACTTTTGGGTTAGGCAGTAGTTTCTTAGATGTGACACCAAAAGGACAAACAACAAAAGAAAAATAAATAGATAATTAGGAAATGATCAAAATTGAAAACTTATGTGCTACAAATGATATCATTAAGAAAGTGAAAAGATAAATCACAGATTAGGAGAAAATGTTTGCAAATCATACATATTGTGGGATTTGTATCCACAATATATAAAGAACTTTTTCAACTTAACAATAAAATGAAAAATAGCTCAATTTAAAAATGGGCAAAGGATCTGTATAGACATTTCTCCAAAGAAGATCTACAAATGGCTGATAAGCACAGTAATATTAACATTTGGGAAATGTAAATAAGAACCACAGTAAAATAAAACTTCACACCCATTAGGATGCCTATGATAAAAAAGTGAGACAATAAAAAGACTTGGCATGGATGTTAAGAAATCAGAACCTTCATACATTGCTGCTTGGAATTTACTATGTTGTAGCTACTTTACAGAACAATTTGGGTGTTCCCTTAAAAGGTTAAAAATAAAGTTATTATATGACTCAGCAATTCCACTCTTAGGTATATACGCAAGAGAACTGAATGCATATGTCCACACAAAATCTTGTACATGAATTATTATAGCAGCATTATTCGTAATAAAGAAAAATGGAAACAGCTCAAACGTCTATCAACTGATGAATGGATAAACAAAATGGATAAACCAAAGAATATTATTCAGCAATAAAAAAGAAATTAAGTAATGATAAATCCTACAACATGGATGAACCTTTGAAATATTATTCTAAGGTAAAGAAAATAGTTCAAGAAACTGTATACTATATGATTCAATTTATATAAGATGTCTGTAATTTAAAGGCTACAGAGACATAAAGTATATTAGTTGTTTTCAGTGGCTGAGGGCAAGGAGTGGTGTGGTGGGTCCTGGGAAAAAAGGAAAGCGAAGGATAATGGTTATGTATTTCTCTTACGGGAGATGAATATATTTTAAAATTAGCGGTAATGGTTGCATAACCCTGTAAATATAATGAAAAAGAACACATTGTATGCTTTAAATCAGTGAATTGTATGGCATTGGAATTATAGCTCAATGAAATTTAAAAATTTGGATTCTGGCATTGATTTCATCATTGGTCCAATAATTATTCAGAAGAGATTTTTTTGTTTGTTTTAGTTTTTAATTTGATGTGATACTTTTGTTATTTATTTCTAGGATTATATTGCTTTCTGGGCAAATAATATGTTCACTATTTTCATTGATTTTATTTAGGTTTAATTTATTTAGGTTGATTTTTGTATCATGGACATTTGATTATAAAGTACATTCTTTTGGTATAATATATATTTGGATGTATATTTATTAGTTTGGTGAAATCTCAGGATCAGCATCAAAATACACAAGTCACACTCTCATTAATTCTAATGACATAGGTCTTGTTGGACTTGGCCTCTGTTTTTTAAATGAAATCCTTCTGTAATTCAGGTGCAATGTAGATTTAGAGAATTACTGTATTAGGTCAACTTTATTAATAGCATTATTTGCAATAAACCTTTTTCTTCTTCTTGGTCTACTAATCACTGAGAAAAAAAGTTATGTTAAACTTTTCTCCTCCTCTTTTGTTTGGCTGGAGGTTTTCCATTTAGGATTTTTTAATGAAATTCCTAATCTGCTTGGGACAGTCTCTTTCAGATTGGGGCTCACCTTGTTCTGTGCAAGATGCTTTTGATGATTAGATTTATTTCTCCATATTCAGGTGAGGTGGTGAGTTAAGGTGATTCCTAATAGCTCGGTAATTTTTGCTTGGTGTTTCAATTTATATTTGTGCCTGCACAGTTATCTATGGTATGTACTCCTTTTAAAATATACTTGCCTCTGCATCTCAGTCATCTTTTTGTGGATACCAGAAAAACAATGTTGTTTGGCCACAGAACTTACTTTTTCCCTGTGAGTGCTGACCCATGCTAATTTTCATCAAGGAAGCAGACTGGATCCATGTCTTCCAAACAACTTACTTATATCCTCCAACCTATGCTTTTATTTCATTTATGTATTTATGTATTTATTTATTTATGGCTGTGTTGGGTCTTCGTTTCTGTGCGAGGGCTTTCTCTAGTTGCGGCAAGTGGGGGCCACTCTTCATTGCGGTGCGCGGGCCTCTCACTATCGCGGCCTCTCTTGTTGCGGAGCACAGGCTCCAGACGCGCAGGCTCAGCAATTGTGGCTCACGGGCCCAGTTGCTCCGTGGCATGTGGGATCTTCCCAGACCAGGGCTCGAACCCGTGTCCCCTGCACTGGCAGGCAGACTCTCAACTGCTGCGCCACCAGGGAAGCCCCTATGCTTTTATTTGATACTATTGAAGTACAAATAATTTTCTCCCATTTCATTCTGAAAAATCTTCACTGGGCCCAGGAGCTTCAAAGGTGTTTTATTTCTGTTATCAACTTTCAATTTGGTTGAAATAAATTTTCTTAAATTTTACTTTTTCTGGCTCCTTTTATTTGGAGTTGTAGTTTGAGATTTAAAACTTTCCTAACTTAAGCACAGATAGAATTGAATTCATTATTTTGACATTTTCCTTTCATTTCATAGGCATTAAAAAGTAGGGAAGACTATCAAATGCGTTTTTGTAGTTATCTCTACCATTAAGGATTGATGTCTTTTTGTTTCCTTTTGTTTAGATGTTTATTTGGCTGGAATTCAAAAGGAAGAGCTTTGGATAAAAATGAGATAAACAACTGTAGTTTTGAAGAAAACATTTTCTCTTTGTTCATATAATTAACATACATGTTTGGGGCATTGCAAAACAATGTTAATAACCATGACTCCCAACAGGACCTTGTGGTATAGTGAGGAAGGAGGAGGGACAAAGGAACGTTAGAAGCTCCATCTGACAACTGAATAGAGTGAGGATTTTAGGAGACATGATGGAGAGAAACTGGCTAGAAGCAGTTAATTACAACTATTATTACAATAATCTAGGGATGATCTGAGAGAAAGGGGCAGAGGCCAGAGATACTGAGAGGGGAGAATTGTCAGGACCTGGTGACCATTTGTATTTGGGCAATTTGGGGAGGAAATAAGAGGCAGGAATAAGAAATAATTCTGAATGCTCTGCTTGGGCAACTGGATGGACAGTAGAAAATACTGTAACCTCAGAGGACATTTGGGACATCTAGAAGAGCTTTAAATTAACCTGATTGAATGTTTTGTTGCAAGTCAGAAATCTGTACCATATATTATGGATAAGTACAACTTTTAATTGAATTAAATTACTTTTCCTGGCCCCTGAGGCAAGAGGAAACAACAAAGCCTGCCTTCTGCCTTCAGCAATTTTCTGTGCCCAGAGCTGAAAACCAAGGGACAAAGGATTGTCCATAATTGAAGTGAGGAGATCCTGGCCTCAGTGACCCTAATATTGCAGCACTAAAGGGAATGATTTAAAAGTTCTTTTTGGAAATGTTGATTTGCAATGTAGAGCTAATAAAGATGGACTAAATTGTGCCCACATGGTCTATACAACAGTCATCAGCAACCCCAGAATTCTCCTTAATTGTGTATACTTGGAAGACAGTGCTATTTTTACCCTTTGATGCATTTTTTCCCCAGCTTCATTGTGATTCATTGCCAGCTTTGCTTGGAGCAAATATAATTTGAGACTGAAATAGCCCCACTGGGAATGCTCACATTAAGCATGAGCTATTTTTTGATACAAACTATCCGTTATAACTTAAGTAGAGTAACAGTTTCATCATCTTTACAGGCTTAAGGAGGCAGAGGACTTAGCTGGAAGGACAAATCACACAAGTAGACTAAAGTCTTGTGATGCAATAAGGCTGGATGGAGCCTCCAGAAGGAGGACTGAACATGCCGTATAGATTCTAAGATGCCCTTTCTCCTCTCCCCACTCACCTAAATTGTATTTATTGTAAAGGCTCCAACTTAAACACAGTTTACTGCGAAACGCATCTTTTTTGTCCCTCTCAGAGTGATGTCTCTCTACCCTCAACTCAAAGAACATTTATTACTTGCCTCTCTCACCTGGTCCTTGGCAAAGGCTGCCTTGTGTTGGTAGTTAATGGGTTATGTGTGTTAACGGGCTACGTATGTTCCTTAGGTTTCCTTCATGTCATTTCATTCATCAGTAGGACTTCAGGATCTCAGCTGCCTATTAAGGTACCTTAACCACAGCAGGTGCTTAATAAAACGTTTTTTGTAGATGCTTACCACAACAATGTAGATAACATTTAGTTTCACTACAAATGCTTTCCATTTGCTTTATTGCTAATGATGACTGGGCCCTGAAAAAACATCTTGTGGAATTCAGAACTATTGAAATATACAATTTATAGCGATTTTTCATGTCTGTACCTTCCATCAGACAGCTGATTCTCACTCATCTGATTTCCTCTTACTAAGGAGTCATGCATAATTTGAATGGTCCTTGCTCTCCTGCAACTTAGAATATGTGCTGGGGACAGATGACAACAACCATGACAATGACAACATAACAATTTTAGCAGTTGTTGTAAACAAACAACACTATGCCAGTTATAACTTGCAAGAGTGAGAAAGTAAAGTTAGAAAGAAATGAGAAAGTATTACAGGGAAGATGAAATGGACATGTTAGCGAGGCCTCTCCGTAGAAGTGGTATTTAATTTAAAACCTGTTGAATGAGGAGTGAACCCACGAAAACAGTAAGGGGAATCATACATAAGGTATTAAAGACAAGTTGACATCAGGGCAAGGGGCATAGGTGATGTTAGAAAACCGTACTTTCATTAGCATTAGAGGTCAATGTACTTAAATATTTTAAAAGACATAATAGTGGAAGTAAATTATTTACATAGTGGCTAACAAAAGCAGTTAGCAGCATTGGTTTGTTTGTTGTGTTTTTTTAGGGGGAGGGAGTCAGTGTTGATTTTTGAAAAGACTATTTTTGAGCAGCTTTAGGGTCACAGCAAAATGAAAGGAAGGTACAGAAATTTCCTGTACACTCTGCATCCACACACACATCCTCCCCCATTATTGGCATCCCCTCCCAGAAGGGTACATTTGCCATAACTGGCGAACCTACGTTGACAATCATTATCAGCCAAAGTCAACAGTTTACCTTAAGGTTCACTTTTGGTGTTGTACATTCTATGGGTTTGGATAAATGTATAATGACACGTATCTACCAGTATAACATCATACAGAGTATTTTTGTCACTGGCAAAGCCCATTAACAATTCCTGGGAAATAGAAATAGAATCTGAGTAATAAAATAAAGTCTAACCTTTTTTTTTTTCTTTTTCTCTGTGCTGAGTCTAGTTTCACTCGCTCACAGGGAACTGCAGGCAGTGGCCTCGCACCCGGCCCTTCAGACCAGAGTTCCTGGCGTGAAGTGGCTGCACTGACGCCTCAGCTCCGTGGGCTCTGCGCAGAAGCGCTGCTCACAACACCGCAATCCAAGATGGCAGCGGCGGGCCGTGCGCAGAGACTGCGCCCGGCACTGCAAACGGGAGCTGCGAGCAGCCCAGCTGCGCTGGTCTCGCGAGAACTCTGCTGCCTCCTCGCTGCGCAGAACCCTATAGTAAAGCAGCCTGGAAGCCACGGGCTGTGGCCTTTCTGGGGGACTATGTGTTCTAGAGCAGGAGCTCGCACCTATCCGTTCTTTGATCAAAGAACAAGGCTTTCCTTTGCTTCTGAACCGGACTTGGTCTCCTCCTATTGACGTGAACAACACCCCGCAGGAGAACCTTTGTCGGGGCCTGACTCGAAAGGGTAGGTAACGTTTTCACGTCCTAAAACTCCTCTGTGCTCTACCTAGACATCCCACGCTCCCCAGTAACCCCTGGCAACCACTAATCTTTTTAGTTTCCATATTTCTGCCTTTTTCAGAATGTCATATGATTGCAATCATGCTGTACGTAGTATTTTCAGATTGGTTTCTTTCACTTTGTAATATGCATTTAAGGTTCCTCCATGCCTTTTGGTGGTTTGATAGTTCATTACTTTTCAGCTGAATAATATTCCATTGTCTGGATGTATCATAGTTTATCCATTCACCTACTGAAGAACGTCTTGGTTGCCTTCAAGTTTTGACAATTATGAACAAAGCTGCTATAAATATCCATGCCTAGGTTTTTGTGTGGACATAAGTTTTTAACTTCTTTGAGTAAATACCGAGTTACACAAAAGGGTAGATCACATGTTAAGAGGGTGTTTGGTTTTGTAAGAAAAGGGTATTAGTATTGGTTTTCTAGGAAATAAGATTCTACATGGGGAGAGCTGGTTGAAGTGTTTGCTCTTTTTGTTACTCAGCCTTTAATAATATTTAATTATATTTCCCTCTTCTGGGCTACCAACTCCACTCTGAGTGAAGTTTCCCTTCACCAATTTTCACAAAGATTACGGGGTGTCCTGTAATAAAGTTGCTTTGTCTACTGGGGCCCACATATTCTTTATTCTTGAATAAAGAATATCAAATTTGATACTAAATTGTTTTAGTTTTGTTGTTCGACACCTGTTTAGCACCCCCTTCCTGGTTATCTCTGCCTTTCATTGTCTTTGACTGCTTTATAATGCTGTTCATTATAGTAAACTGATAATAGAGAAAATGATTCTTGTCCGTTGAAATATAAATTGTCTCTGGAGGAGATACAACTGATTATTTCCCTGTGGTTTTACATCTTTGTAAATTCATTTCCTGATTGCCTACAATCAGAATTCTTTGAATTCTCATTTGAACTGGTCATTATATTTTACACGTCCACTGATTATTTAATGAATTAAATACAGTCTTTGAATGTGTGTTTTTATATTTGTGTGAGATGAGTCATGATTTAAACTTATTAAAATATCTTTTAATGGCATTTTCTCACAATTTGTTAATATTCTTATAATGCACATGTTTTGCTTCATAATGGTAACTTACTCCTTTTCTAAAGCTTATTTTAATTTTGTTTTTGGGTTTTGAAGTCATTGTAGTTTCAAAACCATGTTAAGCATGGTTCTTAAGCTTTTTAGCAAGTTATGAAATACCCATTTAAATCACACTGTAGCTAAGCTTTAATATTAGTATCTTAGGTTCAGGGTCTTTGATATGGGAGGCAATATACTTGAGGAAAAAGGAAGATATAGGGAAAAAATATAAATATTCCCTCCTTTCCTGGCAGGAAGGGGTAACCCCAAGCAAAATTTGAAATTGGCGAAGTTTGTTTTGGCAAACCCCACCTCCCTGTCCTCATTTTCTTTCTCTCATTCCTGGTAATATGTTTTTTTATCAGTCAGCAACACTCCAGTTTTAACACTCTGGCTTTTTTTGTTGTTGTTTTTGCTAAGTTTCAGAATGTATTTTAAGTCAGTTAACATCTATTTAAAGAGCAGCATTAAAATAGCTACACAACCAAGATATAAACATTTGCTTCAATTAATTTAAAGTTTTTAGGTATTTCAAAAATCCTGTAGACCCCCCCCCAAAACAAAGAACACCTCATTAGTCCTTGGCCTGTTGTGTCCTTTTGAGGCCTCTCGTGCTTGTTTCCAGGAGAATTGATATGTTAAAATAAGATCTTTGCTAATGAGATCAGTTGCTCTTGTTAGTATTTCAGCATTTAGAGACCTGCAACAAAGTGATGTAAAAAGCTGATTTGGGAGAGGGTGCCTCCTTATTTGTCCAGCTCACCCCGAGAGAATTATTTTCTGCCACTCACCTTAAACTATGCCTGCTTTTAATTGAAACATTCTTGACTGTACTGTGCTTGGATGAATGGAGAAACACTCAGCTAAGGTCTTGGCTTGATAAAAACTGACAGGTTCAAAACCTGTAAAATTAAAAGACAGAAAATGCCATTAAGTTTTAATCCCTTTAAGAATAGACAATTTCTTGGAAAACACCATAACACAATAAATCACACTTTTGAAAGCTCTTATTTAGCTTTGTTTGCATCAGGGTAATTTGAGTTATGCCCAGGGATGTCACATGACACAAGCGATGCAGGTCAAAAGTAAATTTGGAAGATGGTATTTTAACAGGACACTATCATGCAAAAGACAGAATGGAACTATACATAAACTCTACTGTAGTTGGTAAATTTCTAAGTCATGGGCATGGGGCAGGGAGTATACACTAACAATTCTGAGTCTACTTTTCATGAGTCCTGGGAACGTCCAAAAGAATAAATGGAAGGTGTATGTTGAATGATTGATGAATGATCCAGACATAATTGTGGAAATGTGTATAAAAATGGGTTAGTAAGCACACATGCATTTTCTAGCTCCGTCTGTCAAGAAGGCCTGGGAGCAGTGACATCTAAGTAGCAACCAGACCCTTGGTATTGTTGGGAATGGGGAAATTTCCCCCTCTACCTCGCTTGAGTTTTTGCAGCTGGGCTAGTAATAAAATTGATACAAGACAGATTAACAGGAGAAAAATAAGCAAATTTTAATTCCTGTGCACAGAGGTCTTATAGAAATGGGACCTAAGAGGTGGTGAAAGCAGGCAAATTTTATACTTTCTTAGACCAAGAAACAATACATTTGAGAGGAATTGACAGGGCAAAGAAACTTAGGCTTTGGGTACTTAATTAGTAAGGAATTTAAGTTTGGATTTGGGTAGTGAATTAGTAAGGAAGTAAGAAGCTTTGTTTGTACGGGCTTCCCCACCCTGAATTCCCTATTGTTGGTGATAAGGATGTCTTTCTACCTCCTGGTACATGGAGGGTACCTTTCACATGAGAGATCTATTTCCTGCTGCTAGAGAGACAGAGAGGAGGGTCAAAGTGTTGAGTGTGGTCTAGACTTAGTGATTTGCTTCCAGAGTATATGAAGTAAGAAGAGGGAAAAAAATAGTGACTTTACAGTGGAGAAACCTGACAAACACCACCTTAACCAAGTGATCAAGGTCTACATCACCAGTGATAAGTCATGTCAATATCATGTACCTTCTAATGTAATAGATAAAGTCCTCTTACAAAGCTAACTTTTGAGAGAGTCCATGTGTACTTGAAAAGAGTAGGAAGGTTCTTTAGCGGGAGGTATATGTTTCCCTATATGTAAATTTGATAAAGTTTATTAAATGTGTTATTCAAATATTATGTGGTTTGTTTTTCAGCTAGATAAATTGTAATAAGTAATATTAAACTTTATAAATATAATTATTTGTTCATATATATTTCCCCATAGCACTGTTGTTTTTAAATATTTAGGTGCTTGTTATGGAGATATACATATAATCATAACGTATTAATTCATTAAACATATACATGGTGCTTCCTATATTCCAAAAGCTCTTCTTATACTTTACGGTTCATTCATTTAATCCTTATAACAACCCCATGAGTTAAAGACTAGTTTTAGCCTTAATAACCTAACTTTTCTTGCACACACCAATTTTTTCATAACCCAAGAACCTAGCACAGGGCTTTTATATTATTGAATTTTTACATTTCTAAGCTATTAGAAAAAAAACAAGTAAACAACTGGGATTATGAAAAAAATCAGTGAAAATAAAAATATTATTATAGGAATGGGTGCCATATACAGTCTTCAATTTAGCACCACAGGGCAGCAACGTGGTAGTTCTGAAGGTATTACTTCTGCCTTCAGTAGTAATTCCTGAAGGTATTACTTCAGCTCAGTCTAGGTATTGGCAGAGAGATGGTGCAATTCCATTAAAACTAGAATTAAAAAAATAAATTTCTAATGTATTTAAGAATTCGCATGTAGATTTCTAATATTTTAGCACATCACACATCAGCATCTATTTATTCGTGCTTCCCTAAGCCCAAGAGATCACCATTTAAGAGTTCAGTAAACAGTCATACCAGGCCAAAATGTCATTTCTTTGTTTTATCTCAGAGCAGCCATTTTGTAAACTACCTTATTTCAGAGACTTTGGCTAAGATTATCAGCATAAACAAAAATTTCAAAATGTTATTGAGATCATTGTCTTCCAGAAATTACTGCTTTTGAAAATATTATTCGATCAAAGCAAAGTTTAATTTTCCTGACACTTCAAAAATAAACAAATACAATTGCCAAATGCTTTTATTATAATTCCCTGAGGTAAATTAAATGAGTTCCAGGAAGTCATATTTAATGACATAATTGCTTGCTCTATATGCAAAGACATACCCATTGAAAATCACTTCTTAGCAAACAAGACAATTTTCTTTGAAAATGCAAACTATAGCATGTAAGTGAGGTTTTGGAAAGATTTTCTAATTTCTAATGCATGAAAAACGCTGCATTGTCATTATTATTGCTTTTAATTACTTCATAGTAATTAACATTAGTTTACAGATACTGCACACATAGGGGACTAAACAGAGATCTGGAGGAAAGAAAATGGCTTAAAATCCAGCTCAGTTGTGACCTAGTATCGTATCCATTGGCAAGTGAGTTTATAAACTGCTCTAAGGTGACATATGTGTTGCTAAAAAATCATGACTTTATACAAATTAACACAATAAAAGCCACAGGGCTCAGAGGAAAATTGGGACTGGGGCACAACGCTCAAAACTTTAGTCAATGACACATTAGAATAAAAAGATAGGAGCCTAATTCAAACAATTGCACAGCTTTACACATATTAAATGGTTAAGAAATACATATGTGGTACAGTAGATATGGCATTTTTCCTTGGGGGGAAAAAACCTTAAATTCTCGTGTGGAAGTAGACATCAAAAGGGCTGAAGCTTTTGTTACTGTGAAGTGATGTAAGAAGGGTTATTTGAAATCGGAGGGAAAGTTATAATCCCAGATGTGGATGGGTGTGATTCATAACACATAATGCAGGCAACGAGCTGTAGTAGATGGTAGATGTTTGAAGGGTGTACATTTTATGTATTCTTGCATGGCTTAGTTCTGCTAGGTGCAGTTTTCTGCATACCCCCGGTGTTTCCCATGGATGAAATCACACATAAGCAAAAGCAAATCTACTTTATCCTCAAATTGTTTCTTAATATATCAATCACGTTGGAATACATTTGGGTTTTTGACTCCGGTATTAAAACAGAACTGACTGTAAGTGTTAGTTGACTGCAGTGTTATTGAATTTTAGTTCAGGCTGGACTCCTAGGTTCCCCTAGAAATATTCACTGGCATTAACTGTGGCAGTTAAATCTTGTTTTAGGTCCATGTTTTCATCTCCTGAATTTATAATTCAGAATATTTCTGCCATCGATGTATGTATATACTCAGTACTCTGCTGTTTTCTTTCTGTTTCTACCCACTGTAGCTTGTTATAGCCTCAGAGCAGTGAAGAAAAAATATGTGACTACACAGCAGGGGTATAGATCAGGCAGTCCCCTTAAGTATACTTGGCACGGCTCTATCTTTAAGGAATTCACCCAACCTGTATAATTACACTGCCTCTGCTGGGCAAGGGTTTTTCCTAATACAGCATCAGTGGACTGTGTAGGCCTGAATATTGGGCCAAGCTCAGCCTATTTCATCAACACTGTGATCTCCCTGGATGCATGCCAACACGACAATATCAGAACATCAAGAAGCAGAAACATGCTTCACTATTACAGCAAAAGGAAGAAAATTCATTCAAAGGAGTCCTTAATCTGGAATTAAACTTTTACCTAAAATGCCTTTCCTTCCCCTTGACCTAATTTTACCTACCCCTCAAAGCCTCATTGTCCTGCTTCCTTCAATAATTCATTTTCTTTTTAACTTTTTGGCCACACTGTGTGGCATGTGGGATCTTAGTTTCCCAACCAGGGATTGAACCCGTGCCCCCTGCTGTGGAAGCGTGGCGTCTTCACCGCTGGACCGCCAGGGAAGTCCCCCTCCAATAATTCTTGATATGCTGCTCCCACCCTCACAGTGTTCACACATGCCACCTGATCCAATAGATCTAAGTTTGTTGCTTCAGCCATGTGCCCTTCGCAGCCCTGGTGTCTCCACAGATCTCCCTTCCTCTCAGGTTGTAGAGAGCTCCACAGAAGGCACACCTGCCTGTAGCAGAACCTCCACCTTCCTGTGCATAGTGACTCTTGGTTGATTAGCTTCTTTCCATGACACAATGTAGGAGTCAATTTTTCTTTATTTGCTTTACCATTAACAATTTGTTCTACTCAACTGACATGTTGGCTTTGGGACTAAAAGAGAGCTGCCAAAGTTGATTTATTTACTTGACACTCACTCTCAGTATATGTTGTAAAGAATCTTAAAAGTCACCCTTGCCAAATGCTTGTCAAGCTTAGACATAAATATTTTTGCTAGTGAGGAACTCACCACTTGTTGAGCAGCTCATTTAGCATGTAGACATCTCTTGAATAAAGTTCTTCTTAATATGGCACTCAATTATCTCTTCAGAGTATGCAACAATGTCAATTCTATCCTTCTAAGACCCCCAGAATAACACAAATTTTTGTCCCCAAGAAAACATCTAAAATATATTAAGAAAGCTGACTTTCTCCACCAACGCTGAGTTCATTTTTCCAGGTTCATGTTCATTTCCTCAAACTGATCCTCAAAAAACACGGGCATGAATCCTTTCACTGCTTGTTTCTTTGAATTTGGAATTTTGTTTTTTTCTTGTTTTAGGCCACAGCATCCAGAATTGTTTCAGAAGGTTGTTTTTTGTTTTGTTTTGATCATTCACAATACTTAGCACAATGAAAACCAATAAGTAAATAATTAAAATATTTATTATTTGTGGTAGACTTTCTATGTGATGAATTTTTACAGTTTCCCTCATAGGAGACATTACCTTTTTCACAGAAACATTTATGGATGATTTGAAAAAAGTCATAAGATTTTCAGGAGGCGACTTCAAGACAGCGGAGGAATAAGGTGTGGAGATCATCTTCCTCCCAACAAATACATCAAAATTACTTCTACATATGGAACAACTCCTACAGAACACCTACTGAACGCTGGCAGAAGACCTCAGACTTCCCAAAAGGAAAAGAAACTCCCCACGTACCTGGGTAGGGCAAAAGAAAAAAGGAAAACTAGAGACAAAAGAATAGGGATGGGACTTGCACCTCGGAGAGGGAGCTGTGAAGGAGGAAAAGTTTCCACACACTAGGAAGCCCCTTCACTGGTGGAGACAGGTGGTGGGCAGGGGGGAAGCTTTGGAGCCACGGAGGAGAGCACAGCAACAGGGGTGCAGAGGGCAAAGTGGAGAGATTCCTGCACAGAGAATCGGTGCCGACCAGCACTCACCAGCCTGAGAGGCTTGTCTGCTCACCCGCCGGGGCGGGAGGGGGCTGGGAGCTGAAAGAAAATTCTTTCACCAATGGACAGATCATCCAAAATGAAGATAAATAAGGAAACACAAGCTTTAAATGATACATTAAACAAGATGGACTTAATTGATATTTATAGTACATTCCATCCAAAAACAACAGAATACATTTTCTTGTCAAGTGCTCATGGAACATCCTCCAGGATAGATCATATCTTGGGTCACAAATCAAGCCTTGGTGAATTTCAGGAAATTGAAATCATATCAAGTATCTTTTCTGACCACAATGCTATGAGACTAGATATCAATTACGGGAAAAAAATATGTAAAAATTACAAACACATGGAGGCCAAACAATACACTACTAAATAACCAAGAGATCACTGAGGAAATCAAAGAGGAAATCAGAAAATACCTAGAGACAAATGGCAATAAAAACACAACGACCCAAATCCTATGGGATGCAGCAAAAGCAGTTCTAGAGGGAAGTTTATAGCAATACAGTCCTACCTCAAGAAACAAGAAGCATCTCAAATAAACAACCTAACCTTACACTTAAAGCAATTAGAGAAAGAAGAACAAAAAACCGCAAAGTTAGCAGAAGGAAAGAAATCATAAAGAACAGATCAGAAATAAATGAAAAAGAAATGAAGGAAATAGCAAAGCTCAATAAAACTAAAAGCTGGTTCTTTGAGAAGATAAACAAAATTGATAAACCATTAGCCAGACTCATGAAGAAAAAAAGGGAGAAGACTCAAATCAATAGAATTAGAAATGAAAAATGAGAAGTAACAACTGACACTGCAGAAATACAAAGAATCATGATATATTACTACAAGCAACTATATGCCAATAAAATGGACAACCACGAAGAAACGGACAAATTCTTAGAAAAGCACAACCTTCAGAGACTGAACCAGGATGAAACAGAAAATATAAACAGACCAATCACAAGCACTGAAATTGAGACTGTGATTAAAAATCTTCCAACTCACAAAAGCCCAGGACCAGATGGTTTCACAGGTGAATTCTATCAAACATTTAGAGAAGAGCTAACACCTATCCTTCTCAAACTCTTCCAAAATATAGCAGATGGAGGAACACTCCTAAACTCATTCTACGAGGCCACCATCACCCTGATACCAAAACCAGTCAAAGATGTCACAAAGAAAGAAAACTACAGGCCAATATCACTGATGAACATAGATGAAAAATCCTCAACAGAATACTAGCAAACAGAATCCAACAGCACATTAAAAGGATCATACACCATGATCAAGTGGGGTTTATCCCAGGAATGCAAGGATTCTTCAATATACGTAAATCAATCAGTGTGATACACCATATTAACAAATTGAAGGAGAAAAACCATATGATCATCTCAACAGATGCAGAAAAGCTTTTGACAAAATTCAACACTCATTTATGGTGAAAACCATTCAGAAAGTAGGCATAGAGGGAACTTACCTCAACGGTCATTATGAGAAACCCACAGCCAACATCATTCTCAATGGTGAAAAACTGAAATCATTTCCACTAAGATCAGGAACAAGACAAGGTTGCCCACTCTCACCACTATTATTCATCATAGTTTTGGAAGTTTTAGCCGCAGCAGTCAGAGAAGAAAAAGAAATAAAAGGAATCCAAATCGGAAAAAAAGTAAAGCTGTCACTGTTTGCAAATGACATGATACTATACATAGAGATCCTAAAGATGCTACCAGAAAACTCCTAGATCTAATCAATGAATTTGGTTAAGTAGCAGGATACAAAATTAATGCACAGAAATCTCTTGCATTCCTATACACTAATGATGAAAAATCTGAAAGGGAAATTAAGGAAACACTCCCATTTAGCATTGCAACATAAAGAATAAAGTATGTAGGAACAAACCTACCTAAGGAGACAAAAGACCTGTATGCAGAAAACTGTAAGACACTGATGTAAGAAATTAAAGGTGATACAAACAGATGGAGAGATATACCATGTTCTTGGATTGCAAGAATCAACGCTGTGATAATGACTGTAATACCCAAAGCAATCTGCAGATTGAGTGCAATCCCTATCAAACTACCAATGGCGTTTTTCACAGAACTAGAACAAAAAATTTCACAACTTGTATGCAAACACTAAAGACCCCGAATAGCCAAGGCAATCTTGAGAAAGAAAAACGGAGCTGGGGGAATCAGGCTCCCAGACTTCAGACTATACTACAAAGCTACTGTAATCAAGAGAGTATGGTACTGGAACAAAAACAGAAATATAGATTAATGGAACAGGATAGAAAGCCCAGAGATTAACCCATGCACATATGGTCACCTTATCTTTGATAAAGGAGAATATACAGTGGAGAAAAGACAGCCTCTTCAATAAGTGGTGCTGGGAAAACTGGACAGCTACATGTAAAAGAATGAAATGAGAACACTCCCTAACACCATACACAAAAATAAACTCCAAATGGATTAAAGACCTAAATCTAAGGCCAGACACTATAAAACTCTTAGAGGAAAACATAGGCAGAACACTCCGTGACATAAATCACTGCAAGATCCTTTTTGATCCACCTCCTAGAGAAACGGAAATAAAAACAAAAATAAACAAATGGGACCTAATGAAACTTAAAAGCTTTTGCACAGCAAAGGAAACATAAACAAGATGAAAAGACAACCCTCAGAATGGGAGAAATATTGGCAAATGAAGCAACTGACAAAGTATTAATCTCCAAAATATACAAGCAGCTCATACAGCTCAATATCAAAAAAACAAACAACCCAATCCAAAAATCGTCAGAAGACCTAAATAGACATTTGTCTAAAGAAGATATACAGATTGCCAACAAACACATGAAAGGATGCTCAACATCACTAATCATTAGAGAAATGCAAATCAAAACTACAATGAGATATCACCTCACACCAGTCAGAATGACCATCATCAAAAAATCTACAAACAATAAATGCTGGAGAGGGTGTGGAGAGAAGGGAACCCTCTTGTACTGTTGGTGGGAATGTAAATTGATACAGCCACTATGGAGAACAGTATGGAGGTTCGTTAAAAAACTAAAAATAGAACTACCATAAGATCCAGCAATCCCACTACTGGGCATATACCTTGAGAAAGCCATAATTCAAAAAGTGTCATGTACCACAGTGTTCATTGCAGCTCTATTTACAATAGCCAGGACATGGAAGCAACCTAAGTGTCCATCATCAGATGAATGGATAAAGAAGATGTGGCACATATATACAGTGGAATATTACTTGGCCATAAAAAGAAATGAAATTGAGTTATTTGTAGTGAGGTACATGGACCTGGAGTCTGTCATACAGAGTGAAGTAAGTCAGAGAGAAACAAATACCGTATGGTAACATATATATGGAATCTAAAAAAAAAAAGGAAAAAAAAATGGTTATGAAGAACCTAGGGGCAGGACAGGAATAAAGATGCAGACATAGAGAATGGAGTTGAGGACATGGGGAGGGAGAAGGGTAAGCTGGGATGAAGTGAGGGAGTGGCATGGACATATATACACTACCGGATGTAAAATAGATAGCTAGTGGGAAGCAGCTGCATAGCCCAGGGAGGTCAGCTCAGTGCTTTGTGACCACCTAGAGGGGTGGGATAGGGAGGTTGGGAGGGAGATGCAAGAGGGAGGACAGATGGGGATATACGTATATGTATAGCTGATTCACTTTGTTACAAAGCAGAAACTAACACACCATTGTAAAGCAATTATACTCCAATAAAGTTATTAAAAACAACAAAAAAAAGATTTTCGGGAAAGTTCCATTCTTTGCTTTTAGGTAATTCTACATACTTTGCATGCTTATAATCAATTTCCCTTGCAACTTTCTTTTCTATTTTTATTTGACTAAGAAATGACTAAACTAAAATGCCTATTAAATGTTAGAATTGGTAAAATCATTAAATGCCTCTTAAAATGTGGTCATTTGATTATACAGACTATGGAGATCTTTCAGTTGGTTTTGCTACTTGAAGAGAAGCTACAGATACACATACCCATATGTAGCCCCATGTCAAATTTCTTGAGTCCATGACAACCTGAAATCTAGCTCAGTTCAATGAACAATCAACAAGTTCTCACCAAAGTCAGTTGTACTGTCCAAACATTTTGTCATCCAGTAATTTACCCCTCTCACATCATTTACCCTACCATTTTCCAGTTACTCAAAAAAAAACCAAATACATTCAAATTTCTCTGATTGGTATTTTATATTTGTTTTAATACTGGTATATCTATAATTGACAATGGAAAAAAACATTCTTCAGGCATGATCTAAACAGTATTGAAAAGAAGAAATCACTAAGAAAATAAAGTTGTATATGGGTAGAATACCAGACTCTTAGAACAGGGAGATAAAGTGGAGAGCCAGTAACACTGAGAAAAGCCATAAGAGAGAAAGAATATTCCGTTTTTGAATAGAAAAATCGGGCAGCACTGAACAGGAGTTACTTGAATCTCTATTCACTAAGAAAAGAATTAACTGTTTTTGTCTGAAAGTATGACATAAAATGGATGGTCATCATAAAAAGAGAGACATTTTCCCCAAATCCATCAATACTGACATGAAATAAAGTTAGTTTCTATTACAACATCTTATACTTGCCTTTTTTGATGGGAATCACCCCCAGACATATGGACTAGCCCCAGATAACATGTGTATGATTGAGTTCTGGTGGTTGACTGGCTGAGTCACCTGTTTTTCATTATCCAGCAGGCTAACCCAGGCTTATTCACATCATGGTGGGTCCCAGAATTCCCAAGGTCAGCAGAAGAGGACAAGCTTTAATGCACAAACACTTTTCATTCTGTGTTGGTGTCATGTTTCCTATTGTCCCACTGACCAAATAAGGCAGCATGGCCAACCCATATGTAGAGGAGGTGATGTGCAGATAGATCCTACTTCCTGGTAGAAGGAAAGAAGTTATAATGGTTTTTGCAATCTATAATATCCATTTGACCTAGTGCCATTTATCAGAGACTTTCTTTTTTATACCACTCTTCAGTGTTATTTTGCCATAAAGCAAACATGCATCTATATAGGCTATCATGTTATCTTTATTCTTAAAATATCTGTAGGTTGCTGCATGTCCTGTTTTTCATTCATTATATTGACTATTTCACACTCTTTTAATCAGTCTCACCAGTGTCTTATCAATTTTATTAGTCTTCCTGATAATTGGCTTTTAACTATTATGTGTGAATATAGATTATTGTTTTCTATTTTTTATACTTTTTTGTTAACATTTAATTTCTTCTGCTTTCTTTGAGTTTAATTTTCTGGTTCTTTCTTCCTAACATTTTTTCTAATAATATCTATACCTATCAGTGTTGGCTATGTTATGCTATCATAATGAATACCCTCCTTGCTTAAAATAATAACGTTTTATTTCTCACTATAACTTTATGTCTATCATGGGTCAGCTGGGGCTTTCTTCTTCAAAATCATTATTCACACTCTGTGCCTTCAGTATACTGAAGGGTCAGCATATTATAACTGTAAATTCTAATTTTTCCTTGAGGTATTTGCATTTTTACTGAGATCAGAGCCTTCACCAAAATCTGTGAACGCATACTTGTAAAACTTCAAATATCAGTAAAGATTCAAGGTAAAGAGCTCAGAAATTTCCTTAAATACTTGCAAATATTGTCTTTTGATTGAGGCATGCTATATATAGCTTGTGCAAGTTTGTTTATTTTTTGGACTATTGTTTATGGAGAATTTTAGATGGCAAGTACCTAGATTTTTGTCTTCTATTTTTTTTTCGTGTGTTATGCCAGAAATATAGCAGTAGATTTCTGCTCCCGAGAAAATGCCAGCAATGCTCTGCTTTGTGTGATTTACAAAGAAAGTATTTCAGAAATGGTAAAATACGTAGACAGCATTTTTCAGAACCACTGTGTGACTCCCTAGGGCAAATTTTCAGGCTCGTGAGCCTGACAGCTCCTCTGTGAGGGGATTCTATTTTACGGAATCTTAGGTACAGCCAAAATGCCTGAAGGGGCATGGCCTACATAGGATGTAATTTGAAGGTTGTATATTAGTTTTAGCAAAGCATATGAGTTTGCTGAATCCAGTATTCTCTACATATTGCAAAATTAATGCTTTGGGGCTTTCTTTTAAGCTTGGATAAAGCTGGGTAGAGATCGGGTTTTCTTCTGTGCAGGACATCATCATAACAATTACTTTTGTGCCAACTTGTCTCGGGGGAGAGAGTGAAGCTTAGGGGTATGTTCCAGTCCATTAGGCAGTTTAAAGTTCTTGCTGGAGCACAAGATTCAGCTCTTAGATTATACACTTTGTATGAGTTAGTAGACTCACATTCCAGGTATGGCTACCTAGATAACATATCCCAGCTTCAATTAAGTGTATATATATATATATATACACACACACACATATATATATATACACATATATATATACACATACACGTATATAAGATGGCCCTAATGTGTTTCTCAGGTTGACTAAATTTTACACACTTTTCCTCAAGACTATAGTCCAATAACCTTCTTTTTCTTAGAACATTTACTTTAGAAAATTTTCTATTGTAAATTCTTTCTCTGCTTCTTTGAGGTGTAAATCTTCTCCCAGCTTCTTGCCAGGTTTACAACCCAGGAATGTCTTTCTTTTAAAGGACTTGGGAGCCATCCCTTTGAATTGTGATTCTCAAGAAAGACAGGGTCCCTTTCTCCCAGTCTCTGTGAGAGGGTAGGAGCCTAACTTCCACACGGAACAATAAGCAAACACAGATGGCCTCATCACATTAACCAGCCTCCCTACTAACCAGCCTCTGGTAATTTCCCACTAGCTCTCCCTAGTGCTTTTTGTTTCAGGGGGTTGAGTTCAATCCCTTTCTCCTGTTGCAGTAGTCTTGAATAAAGTTTCCCTTGCGTGCTAACTTCCCTGTTGCAATTTTTCTTTGACATATCCCACTTCCATTATGTGTGAATGAAGGTGCTGAAGGTGCTGAAATAGAAAATCACCAGCCTCTTTACTGCCTGGTCACAGAGATATTTATTAGAGCAAAAATATTGTGTGTGGTGTGTGTGCGTGTAGCAAAGTAGATGATTTTGGGTCTGGATGGAAAGTCATTGTTTGAATTTGTCCCACAGTCATCCTGTCTGATATGTACCAGCTTACTTTTACTGGGAGTGGAGCCAGGCTTGGGCTTGAGTGGATATTTGTTATGCACTGCAAAATGACTCAGGTAAATTGTTGCCAGATCATGTTTGCATGCCTTTGAGGGTAGTGGCCTATTTTATTGATTATTAGATTTCACTCAAACTTCACACTAGATCTTCACTAAGCTTTTTAAGTCAATGAATCATGGGAAAATCCCACCTACTGCATCTCATTGGTCAAACTGGAGGTTCAAACATTGGACAAAGTATTGAAGGATCATATCTCAGGATCAAACTCATTCACTATTGTATGCATCTTCCAATCAAACCAATTGACATTTCCAAACTTCTTTTCTATATCCTTCAACCAAAACACAATCACTGTACCTGCTTATAGAAATCTCAGCTGATCTTGGTCCACATAATTTCTAGTAAATTTAGGGAGTTTATGCTACTTCCCACTCACTTAGTTTACATACTTGTGATAAAAATACTTCAACATTGGGTAGATTAGATGATGATTGATTAATGAGGTTTAATAATTATTTATATTAGGACTGATCCATGTCTGTGGAAGCTTGTCTTCAAGATGAGCACCATCAATTCCTTCCCTCCTGGGAGGCATATAGCCCTGGAAGAGGTGACGCCTATTCCTCTTTTTCCCTTGAATCTGTACTAGACTGAGTGGCTTGTTTGGCCAATAGGATATGGGAATGTGACATGCAACTTTTAAGGTCAGGTCATAAAAAACCTTGCAACTTATCCTTAGGCCTCTTGGATGGTTTGCTCCTGGAATGCTTACTCTGGGAATAGTAGTAGTCAATGCTATGTAACAAATCTGTCCATGCTGTGAGATCTTCAATTTACATGAAAAGGCCGGGTACTTTGAGGTACCATGTGGAGAGAGAAATATGAAGTCTCACCTCTTCTATAAAGCTTCCCTTGAACAGCCCATCTCCTGCTACTCTCTATTTTATCTAAATTTAAAAAAAAAACACACAAGAAACAACACAAAAACTTTACCATCTGTTCCATCTTTTTGGCAATCACAAATTATACTTTTCATGTTATTTTTTTTTCTTGTCTGTACCATGTGTAATTTGAATTTCCTCTTGTAAAATCTCCTAAAGTTGGTTGTAAGGTCTCTCTGTGAAATGGTCAGGTATGTAATTACATCAGTCCAAACCTTGTCTTAGAATAGTGCAATGACCATATTATTTTGAATGGATAAAAAGAGGAAGGATATCTGTAGGAGAAAAGTAAAAAATCTAGGAGGTAATTCAACTTTTCACGGGTTAAAATAATCTTGTCTTTCTTATAGTTTGGAAACTTGAAGTCTTAATATTAGGAAATATTAGGTGTGCTTAGTTTGGAGTGGTTTAGTCTCAGTCATTGCAATTTAAAATAACTTTATTGTATTTATGATTGAAATATGACGTGGGTATTTTAATAGGAAATCAGTCTTGGAAAATCAGCTGAAAAGTGATTACTCTTTAACTGGAATTGTTTACAGCCACAGTCCATTTTTAAAAACTATTTCAGGATTCAAACAAATGAGAACAACTTGAAATCAAGAAACTCATTTAGCCATGAAAAAAATAGTTACTTCCCAATGCTAAACAGAAAAGGAAACATTCATTGGTACTGAAGTAGCTTAGGAAGTCACTTTTCTTTAGTAAAAACACAACGTAGGAGAAAGGTAAACCCTTCTAGTAGGAAAATAATGGATTTATTAACATCCGTATCAAGAAAAAATGTTGATCTATCAACAAAGCAAGCTTGCAGCTTAGGTTCATTCACTGAAAAGCTGTTGCCATCTGAGAGCCTTCAGAAAGCCAAGTGCTTGCCAATGACCATGGGATTTGTCCAATCTGCATCTAATTATTTGTCCAAACTAGGTTTTACATTTTCTAAGTAATGCCTCACTTAGAATTTCTCTAGAGGCATTACTCCATTATCTAGTTAATCACACTGTAAGGAAGCTGTTAAAATTTTTTGTAGAAATCTTCCATTTGCAATTTTTTAAATATAAAATTTTACTTAGCCAAATAATTCATTTCCCCCTTGACTTTTCAGTCTTTCACAGTGTGAATATGTTCCATCTTCTTTACAACTGAATACATCTATAAAACTAAGTTTCTTTCCTTTCCCCTCCATTTCACACATTAAATTCCCATAAGTTTTTATTTTATTTTACTATCATCCTAAAGTAGTGACCCAGCTTATCTTGCAACAAGAGAGCAGATTTCTTTCCCGTAAAATTATTCATGATCACAATTCTTAAATAGTTGCTTTGCTTTCTCCCCATAGGTTTGCTAAGGTTGGTTATTCATTTTAATGCAAAATACACTCATATACAGAAGTAAAATTAGTATACAGCAAAATTAATATATATTTAAGGATACATGAGCAAAGAAATTATAAAAACCTAAAAAAAGGGAGCTTTATTGAAACACTTAGTTACTAGTTTTAAATAGATTTATTTATAAATATCTATTGGAATAAATAAAAATCAACCCACTTTACTTCCAGTGAAAGATATTAAACTAAGATATATTGGTAGAAAAAAATACCATCTAGAATCAAAACAGTGGATATGTTTTCTTTTTATTTGATGATGTTATCTATTATATTTTTGGTGGTTAAATTACCATCATTTAAATTTTTTCCATAATCTCTTTCACTGAAATGTATATGAGCTAATATTAAGGTTAAGCACTATCTGAATTTTGGATGATCTTATAGCGTAAATCAACTCTCCTGTGGCAGGAAGGACTCCCTGCACAAGCTGTAGGAAAGTCAATGTGTACTTTTATAAATAATATTGATAATGTAGCCATAAGTCTATCTTTGTATAGTGCTTTAAAGTTCTAGAAAAGGGACTTCAACATTATTAGGTTCTTTGAATGTTACAGTGATCAACTGGGTTTATATTACAGTTTCCATTAGTAAATATGAAAACTGAGTCATGGAGAGGCTCAGTGGCTTTGGTCAAAATCCTATATCCAGTAGCAGGCAGAGCTGGAATCTAACTGAGGGATCCTCAGTGTTAGCCTAGAGCTTTCTAAGTTGTGTCATCTCAATATATTAAATCAAATTATCAAACATAAATAAATATAACATTGTATATACTGCTTGGTGGACTGATATACAGAATGAACATGTACATACATTTTGGGGATTTTGAGTTTTCTATATCAGTTATAAAACTTCGAATTAAGGGTTTTTTGGTGGTTGTTGAGAAAATAAACTTTATCAAGGTAAAATTTACATAAAACAAAATGCATCTCGATTTAGTGTATATTTTGAAGAGTTTTGAGAAATGTATACAGCCAGGTAACTCCCACCACCATCAACATATAGAACATTTTTTCATCACTCAAAGACGTTCCCAGTGATCCTTCAATGGTAGGTAAGTTACTTGTAGATCAGTTTCATCCTTTGTGGCTTTTTTAAAGCTTTGCAAGGGCAGGTTTGGAATGGATTTCATTCAAATGATAGTTTGCCCCAATTACTTACATACTGTCCCCTCTGATAACAATTCAGAATATGCTAAAAGATCATCAAAAGCTCTTCATTCTGGCTGGCTTGTGTTCACAGTGTTTTCTTAGAGCTTGCATTGTGTGAGGTTTGGGAATTTTGACCTTACAGATACTTTTATTTATCAAGACTCAAGGAATTGGACTCTATACTTGCATATCTGAGTACTTACCAAAGAGGCAATGGATCCTTTATTCAGATTTCTGAAGTTCTTTTTCTGCATAGCTCCTTCTTTTCCAGAACTCTGCTCCGTACAACTCCAGCTGTCTCAGCCTTTTCTATTCCCTATTTAGATTCCTCACCCCTATGAGGTTGCTGACTTTCTTTTGGGTTTATGCCTGTTTTTGTTCTTGAAATTGTGCCCAGGCACAAGCCAGACCAATTATAAGACTACCTTACCTGTTTCCCTTCTCTCAGGGATCTCTGTCTTAAGATACCTTCTGTTAATGTTTGGTTCTGTTTTTTGTTTTCTGTATGTTTACAGCAGGAAGGTAAATCCAGTCCTTTTTACTTCATGGCTAGAAGCTAAAATTGTGATTTTTTCAATTGAAGTATAATTGATTTACAGTATTATATTAGCTTTAGGCATACAGCATAGTGATTCAGTATTTTTACAGATTATACTCCATTAAAAGTTATTACAAGATAATGGCTATAATTCCTTGCATAGGTTATTTTTATACCCCAGTCTAGATCCATGTTAAGAGATATGATTATGGATTTTTTAACCTCTGAAAGAGAAACAGAAATGTGCTGCAGAATTCATGATTCTGTTAAATACTTATTTTTCTGGACAATCAGATCTGTACCAATAATTTCACTTAATTGTCAATCCCTCTGATAGAAAATAAAAGTTATAAGCATCAGGATGGGAAAGACTAAGAAATGATTCAAATAACCTAGCTGTGTGTAATTCAAAGATGGCCTTGTGATACAAGAAAAAAATTGAAAATCTTCAGTGTAATGCTGTTACTGAATCAGTTGACCAGACCTGTGCCGGGGTCCTAGCCCAGGCCAAGACCCTTTGTCTCAGCCAGAGACATTCTTTCTCTGATCAGGTTCATGCACTAATAACAAAACTGATACTGAGACTGGGACAGCACAAGTTTTATTCAATGGCCAAAGAATGAAGAAGTGGGAAACTAGTTTGCAAATCAACTTTTCTGCTCAATGTGGGTGGAGATATCAAATATATAGGGGGGTTGAGGTAAAAGGGAGGGAATTGGAAAGAGTGGGAGGAACATTCATGACTTGACTGAGAACAGGGGTGTGGTTTGGACCTGAAACTGATGCAACTCTCCTTTTCAGTCCTTGTATGGGCTTTTCTGGTTGTTTTCATGGCAAAAGTCAACTAGTATGGTGCTGCTGGGTGTGTCATTTAGCATGCTAATGCATTACAATGAGTGTATAGTGAGTTTCAAGGTCTACTGGAAGTCAGATCTTCCGCTATCTTGTGTCTACTTGGTTCTAACTAGTTCTTGTTTCTTTCTCTTTGCAGCTTCCTCCTGAAACTTAGTTAAGAGTAATTGGTTTCTATTTGAGGGAAGGGCAGGGATATGATTCCAGGGAAACAGACTTGGTACCAATGCTATATTCAGAAACACCTCAGAAGAGTTTTTACAAATTTGTGCAAAGAAAAGAAAATAGATTTAGAACATCTTCAAACAGTATCCTGGAGTAGTCGAGAGCAGTATAAAGGGATCCGTGTCCTCTATTTGTAAATGTTCACGAACCTAAAAGAAGGGAAGGAGAAAATATAAATTGGAAAGAGGAATTGCCCACTTATAAAATCTCCAAATGTGGCTGAACATTTCAAAGAGATTTAGCATATAAACCATTTAGAAATGAAAACTAAATTATGCTTCTTTGGATGAAATAAAATTATCTGATTATGCTAGAAGTAAAGAAAGATATTAAAAATTTGAAACTTGAAAGTTTAAAAAATAGTAAATGCTTGAAAGGAAATGAACTCTATTTGCCTTGGTTTTCAGAAAACATTCAAAATATTAACAATTTATGACACTCCTTAGCTACTCTCAATATATCATCATGTAACTGTTAATTTGTGAACATTATCAAAGGAAACTTCTTTATTCTCTGTGATATAAACCTTTTAGTATTTATATGTGATGACCTAGTTTAGACATGGAATTTCCAGATAAAATGAGTGTCAGAGAATTTTTAGAAATCCCTTAAATTTCTATAAACCAATTTCTATTATAACCGACTTAGACATTTTAATACTTATACTATGTATTATTCAAAAATCAGCTATTATTAAAGAATCATAATGAGCAAAATCTCCACAATAACAATTAGAGAACAGAGTAAATAAAAAAGAGCTATAAAAATGTAGATTGATTCTTCTCAGGATATCATAAACTTTTGTTTTTATGCTTATGCAAAGATTAGGACATGTTTTAGGTATGTGAAATCAGCAACATGGCACACGTAGAGTCCAGACAGATTCTTCTTAGAATTTCACAAACCTTTCTTTTTACGTATATATATATATAAACAACATCATACATCCTAAAGACCCATTGCCTACTATAGCTATCCCTTGGACCAGTAGTGAAGAATTATCCTCCTTTCCTCAGAGCAACTGTAGCTTTGAATACATTTACATTAAACGTCTTGTCATCTCATATGTAGTTCAATATATATTGAAATATATTAACCTCTTTTGTCATATTCCAATACCCATACTGATAAAGGAGATCTGATGATTGTGCTTCTGTAGTTTGAGAAATGTCCATCACAAAACAAATATTTTAGAAATTCCAGTACCAAATTTTCATTAAAAATTTTTTGGATCCTATCTGTATTATTCATGACTAAAGTCTTTGTGCAAAGATGTTTCACAGAACAGAATCCATGAAGGAATTCAAGGATTCCATCGCAGGTGCACAAAATTTGCTTTCCAATTCTGAAAAGATCAGATAGGAATTGTCAAGTTGCAAGATCCATGAGAATATGATCTAACAAAGTTCTGATGGCTGTCTGGTGGTATCAGATAATTTCAAATAGATATTTGGCAAAATACTACATGAGGGACAAATTGGCCATGCTTTGAAACATCAGTGGAGAAATTTTTTTTTAGGATGAATTTTCTACTATTGTTTTTGTGGATGTTTAGTATATGCTAAAGGAAAAGCCTGAAAGGATCAAACAGTTTCCAACACATATTCCAGAAAAAGACTCAAGAATATTTATAGGAAGACAAAAAAAAAAAAAAATCAAGCCACCCAACAAGGTAGAGTTTGCAGTGTCCATCATGTAATGTAAAATCCCAAGGCACGCAAGGCAGAAAAATGTGACCTATAATGAAAAGCAAAATCATCCCTTTCTGTAGATCCCTATTTTTGTCTGGTATTAATTTCCTTCTGCCTGAAGGAATTCTTTTAACATTTCTTGCAGTTCGGGTCTGATTATTGACTTTAAATCTTGTTGGGCAGGACCAGGGCAGAATTTAGTCTATGGCTAATTTTACCCCACAATTGTGGCAAAAGTTTTCTCAGTACTCTGCCTGATACCCTGTGAATTATTAGTATTTCCACTGTGGTTGGTGGGGATAGCATGTATTTTTTCAGCCCTGTGTGAGCTCAAAGAATTGTTGCCTTTAATTTTTCCATGCATTTCTTTTCCCAGTCCCAAGTTGTTTTCTATTGTGCATCTGCTGATCATTGTTCAGCCAATGATTCAAGGAGAAACTTTCAGATCTCTGGAGTGCTCTGTCTGCAACTCTCTCCTCTCTGGTACTCTGTACTTCGAACTCTTATCAACCTTGATCTCCTCACTCTCCTCTTTATATCCCCTCAAGCCATGGACTCTTTCTGGTTCATTCCTCTCTTGTGCCATGACATGCATCCTCCTCCAGGCAATAAACTGGGGCAAAGAGAGGATTCACCTTGTTTATTTATCTCTCAGTTATCATTCTCTTATTGCCTGATGTCCAATGTCTTGAAAACCTTTGTTTTGTGTATTTTGTCTACTGTGTTGATGTTTGGGGCAGGAGGATAAATCTGTCCCATGTTACTCCATCTTGCTAAGGAGTGGAAATCTTAAAAGTAGGCTGTTTTTTATATGCTCACATTTTAATGTATCTAATTTTTGTGGGTGAGCAAGTAGACATTTTTAATGAAACATAGACTTCACATTAGTATTCTTTCTATCACTGATATTCATTTACTTACATAAATCCCACTGCCTATGAGGCAATTAGATAGCAGATGGTTCAGTTCAAATCAATTAAATTGAATGGTATGTGCTATGAATAACTGGAGACTATCAAAGTGTGTGTTAAAAACACTTGTTTTAACAACAAACCTTATGATTTTGATAGTCCTTGAAAAGCTCAACTTAGGTTCACCTTCAGTATTTGTCAAAATTGTTAGTCCTAGCACTCTTTTTATATATGAAGTGGCCAGAGAGTCAAATAATACTGTTATTTAGTATTCATCTTATCAAATATTTATTGTCAGCATTTTTGAACATATCAAAACTGTTTTTTTTACAAGCAAGTATTAGTATGTGTTATTTATTATTTTACTTTCATGATTTCTCATGTTTATTCTTGAAAATGAAACAAAAGAAACTATGAAGTATACAGAACTTAATATCTGATCAATGAAAAAATGTAGAAGAATTCATTAATTAATTTTATATCTTGTTTCCTCTATAAGACAGCAAATGCCTCAAGGTTAGGGTCTATATTTTAATTTCCTATTTTCCTCCACTGCATTTAGCGTGATGCTCCTTTACTACATGTGCCTAATATCATTATTATTCTTCAGTTGATTAATAATTAATTTAATCCACTTCAATAGGTATGCCATGTCTAAATGAAAAACACCTGGAGAAGTAAGTGCTATGTTGATATTTAAGGCTTCTATTTAATTTCCTTCACAAGCACATTTGTAAAATAGGGACGTTAGCACTTACCTATAGAATTGTAGTGGTATCAATTGACACATGTTTAAAGCTCTTAGTACAGCATCTGGAATAAAATAAATACTTAATAAATTATAGCTGTTACTTTAATTAACAGTCCAATTACTAATGATAAAATAATGACTAAAGACTACTTATAAATTTTGTTCATCTTTTACAAAAAATGGCACAGACTCTCTACTATATCTCAATATAGGGAATGAATTCATCAGTTTAATTTTTCCAGCATAGTAAATTTTTGTAAAATCTTTGAACCTTTTCATCTTATCCCACAAGTACCAACTAATTGTAAAATTTTACATATGAGTTTTTCAGAAAAAATATTGACCATCCCATAAAATGAAATCATGTTTAAGAAAATAGTTAAAATGCTAATGTCCTACTGTTAGAAGAAATCTGATAATTCAGTATTAAAATAATGCATAAAATATGGATAAAGCAATAAGGCTTGTGTTGATATAGAGCATATTAAAAGTCAAAAATAAAAATACTAATTATTTAAAAGAAAACAGATTTAACTTCCTTTTAACAACTCAAAAAGTATTTAGAGGCTATCAAGATAAATGACAGCAATCTCTTCTCTAGGGAAAAGGACTGAGGAGGAGTAGCTATAAATAGAAGGAAAATCAGGGAGGTGGTGTAAAAGAAAGTAAGAATAACAGGTTTCTCAAGAAAAAAGAAAGAGTCAGCTAAAGCATTTCTGTAGGACTTCAAAGGGTGGGTCTCAGGTAATCCTTAGGATTTGCTATGGTCTAGAGATGATGCTGAGTGGAGATCCACCTATACATAGAAATAGAATTTGTCAGTAATATTTCTAAATATTAGCAATGATTTTGATTAAAGTTCATTACAGTCTTAAAACAAAGAACCCCAGTTTTTATATATAAAGCATCCGATAAGATTCTTTCATTTTTCTCTCCATTTCCTCCCCTCTCACTTTGTGGCAACTCCAGCCTTGGGGCAGGTGCTCTGGTCCAGCTGTGGCCTGGTGGTGGTGTCTTCTCAAGATGGCCGAAGCTCTTTTTTTTCATGGGACATTTGTATTTATAGCAACCTGTTTCTATTCCTTTCAGATAATCCTATATATACCAAATAAGCCTTTTGGAAATTCTCTTATTACCTGGATAAACTGTTTCTCTCAAGATCGTTTGTTTGGTTTATTCATTTTGGTCCTTCTGTTTTATGCTACTAGTTTTCTTTCTGTCTGATCATCTTTAGCTGTGCATTCATAGTTATGTATTAAGGACCAGGTTGATGAATACTTGTAGGAGTCGTAGGTTTTCTTAGTGCTTTTGTAAGTCATTTTCCTCTGGAGGTGTCTCCCTCCAGTGCAACAGTTAACTGTGGTCGTTATGATGTAAGGATCATTCATGCCAACAGCCTTGCTTCCACATAGGCTGTGTGAGCAGACAGTTTGGAGATCCCTATATTTGCCAAAATAAGGAGCATCTTACTCTGTATGGAGAATATTTTGGTTTATTTCATTCATATAGGGCTACCTGCCTTTGTTGGTTTGTTTGTTTACAGCCCCCCCCCTTTGCATGTGATGAGGTGCAGAGTACACTGAAGTCCAGTCCTTGGTTCTCGGGTGCTGACACTCCCAGTTGGAACACTTCTGAATCCTTCTTTACACTTTAAATGGGAGACTTCATCCTCTCTATACACAGGGAAGCACAGGAACGCTGTCATGTTGTTCTGGATGCATTTGAAAACAAAGCACAACTATTATCTTTACATATTCCTTCTATCTCTTGACTCCAACCCAAGAGCTTTTCTGAGACAACCTAGGGAAAAACTGCTCTGACTCTGATTCTCTCTGCTCTGTTTTGGGCTGTGATTTCCTCTACTCTGTTATCTCCAATAAAATGATTTTATTTGTTTTCTAGAAATTCTACTAGAAGTCTGGTCTTCCCATGACATCCTCTTTTATCTTTTTCAGCACTGCTATTTTTAAAATATATCCTTTCTGTCATTTCATAAAAATATTAGGAAGGAAGGGCAAAAGCTGAGTGTATATAATCACATTGATCTGGAAGCACCCTATTTTGAACCAAGCTTTGTTGAGAACTGCTTATATTATTCTGCATATTATCATCATCTGGGGAATTTAAAAAATTCTAGTATTAGGCCCAAACTCAGATAAATTAAATAAAAACTTCTAGGGTTGGGGATTAGGCATCTCCTTTTTTTCTTTTTTTGCTGCTCCCAGGCAATTTTAGTGTACAGCCAAGTTTGATGGATTCTGGTATGCCTCTTCTTCTAATAAATGACAAAACCCTTGGGGAATGTAACTGAACATTAATTATTTGTGCAGCCAGTGCTTTATATGTAGACAAATAAAGGTTTATTAAATTAAATTAATAGTACTCCCAAAAGTTCTGAGTGCAGAAATTAAGGGTAATGGTTCATTTTTATTTTATTTTATTGGGCTTCTGGGAATTAAAAAAATAAAAGTTCCTGAAAATATATCCTCAATTTCCTGTATAAGTAAGTAAACTAAATTAAGTAAAAATCTATTTTCCATGTGATATTATGAAAACTGTCATAATTTTTATGGTTTATTAATTGCACAATGGCATCCCTGCATACACGGCTAACATTCACACCCATGTGATTTCTCTATTTGTTCTTATAATTGAAATAATTTAATATTTTTATTCGAGATGTGAATTTTTTAGTCATCAAGGTAGCAATTTCCATAATCATGTATGCCCAGGATTATGTTTGATGAGTTTCCAGAGATTATTTTCTCTCTCATTTTGCTTCATATGCTAATAACTCGGTTTAGTTTAGTTCATCTGGGATAGTGTGACACAGACTAATGAATAAACTGACTACCCAGTGCAGACTCTAAGCTTGGGAACTATGAATCACCAAGCTATAAATATCCTGGGAGCTCCCAGAGAGGTACTGATAAATTACAGGACAAAGCTTTTTCTGTAAGATGCTGCTGGATCTTGAGAGTGAGTCAATACCAAGGCTCAGAGCTTTATTTTTTAACCTGAGAAAAGAAATTATATCTGTGAGATGTAATGTTGAATAAAGTTAATAATAAACCATAAGGTTATTCATGCATTCTTATACTTTAGCTTTGTGTGCACTCTGAGGATCTTTCTGATAATTCAGATCAGAGAATTTTCCTCTAATTATGCATATTTGATCCAGAGTCTTATTAACTGGACCTGCATTCACATCTCCCCTTTGAAGCATAAACCCTAAGATTGAACAACTCCCTTGGGGTCTACTGCTGGGTGAGAGATAGGCCATATTGACAATTAAAAAATAATTTCTTTCAATATGTCTGTGATAACAACTGGTTATTATATAGAGAGTATCATATTTTCACAGCAATGTTTCACAGCAAAAGTGTGAATCAAAAAATTATTTCACCACTGGAGTTCCCTTTAAAAAATTTTTAAGTTGTGGTAAAATACACATAACATAAAATTTACCATCTTAACCATTTTTTAGTGTAGAGTTCAGGAGTGTTAAGTATATTTACACTGTTGTGCAACTGAGCTCCAGAACGTTTTCATCTTGTAAAACTTAAATTGTATAACCATTAAACAACTGCCCATTTTTCACTGCCCCAGGCAATCACCATTTTACTTTTTGTGTCTATGAATTTGACTATTCTAGATATCTTATATAAGTAAAATCATACAGAATTTGTCTCTGTGACTGGCTTATTTCCTTTAACGTAATGTCCACAAGGTTTATTAATGTTGTAGCAAGTGTCAGAATTTCCTTTCCTTTTAAGGCTGAATATATTTTATTGTACGTATATACCACATTTTGTTTATCCATTCATCCATCAATGGACACTTGGGTTGCTTCCATCTTTCGGCTACTGTGAATGATGCTGCTATGAATATGGGTTGGAGCTCCTTTTAAAAACATATCCTAACCTTTCTAAATCACTTCTCTTCTCATCTGAGCTGATTATAAGGATTCCTGAGTTTCATCCAAAATCTGACAAATCAGAAGGTCTTAGGAGGGATTCTGGGGTATCACTTAAAAAAAATTGCTGCATCTGGTTATTTTGATAATTAGGAGATTTGGAAACATAAAGCTACCTTGTATCCTCATAATTGAGATTGTTTAAAGTTTTATCTTAATCACTCACTCTCTACTCCTCTGATAAACGATCATCTGGGGCTTTTCCTGAGAGAGAACCAGTCTGTCTTTCTTTATGGTAGCCCAGCCTTGGAACCCCGGTGGGCTTTAGTGAGAGTCAGACATAAAAACCAGAGGCTTGCTTTCCTGGCTTTGTTTGCAGCTGTGATATGAATGCATGAGTTAAGGCTCAGCCAATCAGATGCAATGCACTCTTAAGGAGGTAGAACCAGAAAAGAAGATGAGGATCAGTGGTGGCAACAGTGCTTGTGACAGCATCCTGTGTCTCATGCTAGTGGCATTAGTTGTGCAAGTGGAGGCGTTTAGCTGCAGTGTTCTCTTTTTGAGTTGAGCTCTGCAGCCTAATTTTGAGCAGTATTACTGTCTGAATATACCCAGATATGGCCCACCCTTCTGGGTAATTTGTGAACTACCTAACACCCTTTAAACAAATTTCTCTTCTGCTTAAATCAGCTGTAATTTGTTCTTCTTGATTGCAACTAAGAACACAGACTGACACTATGGGCTTAATCTTACTAATGAGAAAGAAATGAAATGTTAACGGTGTGAAGGAGCTATAACTCTTCTATTTCCCTGAGATAGTTGGTTGTTGAGAAAAGATATTATGGGATTCTACAGAGGAGATAAATAGTTTTCAGAAGCATGAAGAAGGCAAGTTGCCAAGTAAGGTAAGCATGAGTGGTAAGTGTGCTAGAATGTGGTAATGAGGGAGGGCATTTTCTCCAGAAGAGAAAAACAATACATCAGTCTGCTTACAATTTACGGCACAATTTAATCTTGCCTTTTGCTCATTTGGTTACTGTCATTTCTGCCTTTTGATTTGCTTGAATTTAATTGTTTTATAAAAGATTTGCCATTGTACCAGATTATTCTGAGGTTAATAGTTTAAGAGCTATCTCCAATGTACAACAAATGATAGCCTAGCGCAGAATACATGTGACAGACAATAACGTTGCAGTGTCTGAAAACAAAGTGAAACGATCTTTGACAGGATTGTACTATATCTTTGAGAGATAATCATAGTACTTCATATTTGCAAATACTCTGCAGTTTTCAAAGCTCTGTCAATATATCATCATATCTGAGGCCCACTCCATCAAACACAGACCTCTTAATTTTATTTTACTCATTTTGACGGAAATCTCTGTCAGGCTAGATACAAATTTCTTACACAGGAAAATATTGGACATAAATACAAGCTTTTACTATAACTTTGCATTATTATTGTGAATGTGGATGAGGAAATAATTCCAGAAACATTTATTTCAATTCAACTTACAGAGCACCTTTGCGTGCCTAGCATTATTCTAGGCAGAAGGATACAAAAATAAATAAGACATGGTCCTTGGCTTCAAGAAGCAAGAGGCTGACACGAGGCAGTAGATTATTAAACTTCAATAAAATAAGTATGATGAAGAGGTTTAATATCAAGTGCAGTGACTATACTCTACCAACTTTTTCAGGGTTATTGGGAGGACCAAGTTTGAAATGGCAAGGTTCAGTGCAGAGGGCGGTTAGGATAATAATCAAAAATCTGCTTCTACTGATGCAGAAAATAGTCACATGGATGAAAGCGCATGGGGTTGTGGAGTGAAGTAGAAAGAGCAGTGGTCTTGGAAAGAGAAAAACTTGGGTTCAAACCAACCCAAGGGAACTTCTGATATTTATGAACTGTATGACTGTGGGCAAGCATCCTGATTTTTCTGAATTTCTGTTTCATAGTTGGCAAAACTTGAATAGTACCTACTTTGAAAGGTCACATCGAAAGGTAGGGGAATATTGGCTAATCAATTAGAACGGAATTTCAATTATTTTATAAAGGATTCATTCAAGTTTATATCGTTCTGTGACAAAATTAGTCTATCACAGTGCCTGGTGCATAATCATTGCTCAATACATATTTGTTAAATGGCAAATAAATGAATATACTTGTGTCTATCTTTGAGGTAGGTAGGACAGGTATTATTATCTTAGACACTATTATTTATTGATCATGCTAAAGTCATATTTAATGTAGATAATATAAAACAAACTTACATATTAATTAATTAGTTAATTTTTTTTTTGCCACACCGCGGCAGCATGTGGGTTCTTAGTCCTGACCAGGGATTGAACCTGCACCCCTGGGCAGTAGAAGCCTGGATTCTTAACCACTGGACCTCTGGGGAAGTCCCAACATATCAATCAATTTAAAACTAATAAAACTAATGACATTCTGTACAAAAAAGAACTTAATCTCTAAATTCTTCTCATAAATTATATATTCTAAGTTCTTTTCTATTTATACACAGACAATATTCAGACAAAGAAAACTTTATGTGAAAAAAATATAACAGCTTTTGGTCGGTGGTAAGGGCCATTATTGTTAAATTTTTTAAAATCTGAAGTGAATTAGTAAATGTTTTCTATGGGAAAATCTTATTTAACTACAGAGATGCATTTTCTGAATATTTATATATGAATTTGAAATATAGGAGCAGTTCCTTTCATAGAGAGGACAGCCATCATTTTATTACAAATACATTAATTTAAGTAAAATTTTAAAAATACCCAAATGCCTTTTGGGAATGGAAAGTTCAAGTATAAATGGTTTTTGATTTTCTGAATTATGCTCAAGAGAATAAGAAAGTATATAGATTATTACCACTTTAAACATCTACTTAAGAGCTATGTCAATTCACATGTATCCTGTCTCCAACTTACCACTGTATTCTCCAGTTTTATTACAATGTGAGTCACTTTCAGTGGTTAAAGGAAAGACATGGATAGGAAAGGCAATGGGCAGACATAGTGGAATATTCAGTTACTTAAAAGATAGTGTGGTGTACAGAGTGAGCTGAATTAGTAAGATCAGATACTATGCCACCTGCATAACATACCAAGGCAGAGTAGGGACAAGAGTGAGAGCCAGATTTCTGAAGTAAATCTGGTAGGAAGTCTGAAATGGGCTTCCAAGGAGCAAGGCAGTAGGAACCTATGTAATAGAGCCGAGCACATTTGAATAGATAGCATTTTTACTGGTCATCAATCTCTGAGGAGCCACAGACCTGCCCTCATGCTTGTGATTCTTCTTCCTTCCAGAATGTATTCATATTATCTGGACAATTACCAATATAATCTGTTCCAAGTTCTTTGAATCTTGGATCTCATTATCTCTTGGAGAACAGCATTGTTGTATGTGGAAGATGGGTTCCTGTATTGGGCTTATATAATCATATAAGCAACACCACTGACACACTAGGATATCCATCAAATGCTAATTTCCCTTCTTTTTGAAGCCTTTGTCCACAACTTCCTGAGGTCCAGAATGTTTCTGTCGTCTTGCTTATGGAAAGCCTGTTGGTCTGTCTCGCTTCAAGGTCAATGTCCTGTCTTTACAATCCCGATTTGATTCCCTTAGGAAGCTCTGCCATTGGCCTTATTTATGTTTCCATAGGAGTCTGTATTCCATTTATCACACAAAACCGGTCATCTTGTATTATGGATATAGGGAGCTATTAGGGGAAGGAGAAAATACTGCATAACTATTTTTTAGGCTGTTGCTATGAGTCTGCTTACTTGAGGATGGCATGAAGGAAACGGTTATGAAAATTTTAGTTGTTCAGGAGACTGGGATTAAAATTCTTTAACAAAAACAGATGGGTAAAAATTATCCCCCAAGCTCTAGAAGAATGCCCTCAGTGGGCAGGCAGCTCTCATTGAGAAAGTGAGGTATCACGTGGAAGGTCTGTCCTGGAGACAGTGGGCAATGCAGTGTGTCCTCTGACATAAGGGGATGCATATGAGGCAATGCATATGTCCTCAGCCACTGTCACTTAACCCTGTGTTATTTATTCACCATTCAGATATTTCCTTGTTATTTCTTTATTCATTTATTAATATTTTGTATCATTCTCAGTGTTACATAAGCTCCATATAGTCAGGAATCATTTCTCATTCACCGTGATCTTTCCAGAACCCATGAAAGTATCTGGCATGTAGTCAGTGTTGGTTGAACCAGAGAATAATTGAGTGAATGAATGGGCAACACTAAAATTTTGCAAGGAAATGGGAAAAAAATTGGGGGGCCTAGGGTTTCCAGGACTTTTCTGATTAGGATTTATGATGAAAATTTTTTTCATTACAAATACAGTTATTACCAATAGTCCTTGAATTTCTTTTCCAGGTTTTTCCCTTTCCTTTGAGGGGGAGGGGCAGGTAATTGTTTCTGGCATCAGCAACTGATTCCTTATTAAACCACAAATGATGTAGATGAAGTATGTTACTCATTGTTTTACTCTAAGAAGCGTTTGATATCTTGATGTTCACACCTCTACAATGCCGTAGATTCTTGAGTTACAACCCAGCAGGTGAAATAAGCTAACATCATAACCTAGAAACTGATTCTGTTTATCTTCCTTTTTATGCCTCACACAGACAACACTCAATAAATGTTGAAAGAATAAATAAAGTGGACTAAATTTTTCAACTACACATACCCATCATCTGTAATACCAGTTCCCAAGGAAATGCATTGAAAGAGATTTTGTACTATAGAAGCACATCTTTTTGACCTTGACATGTGGCAGCAGCTTCCTAGCTATAGCACTGGTTGTTCTCAGGTTAGTGAGAGGTGAGGAATGTTCACTCCATGTCAATGGGAGAAAGGTGGTGGAGGGTCTTGTTACTCAAGGTGTGGTCTGCATCACCTGTGAGTTTATTGGAAATGCAGAATGTAGGCTCAGTCCTAGGACTTCTCAGTTAGAATCTTCGTTTTTATCAAGATCCTCAGGTGACTTGTGTGCACATTACGATTTGAAAAGCAGTAGTTTATGGGAGGTAGGTCAACGATTATGTTACCCTCAGACATCAGTAATGTCTTAAATATCTGCATCTGTATAAGACCTTCTAGATAGCTATATATTGGTAGACAATAAAATTCCTCTTCCATTACTCTGAAGAGTATAACCTCCTCTAAAATCCTATTTGTATATTCATCAGTTTCCAGAAAACATACTCAACGCAGTGTTTTGAATTAATCAATTCAGCGTTTATGATGAAATATGCAGTCTCAATAAAGCATGATAAACGGCTGCTGCCTTTCACTTCTGCCTCCATTAAGAGGGAGTTAGAAATACTCACCAGAAACTCATCACTTCTCTGCTTCTTGCCAAAAATGTCCTTGGCACAACTTCCCAGTTCAAAGAAGCACTGCATTTTACATCTAGAAACATCTGCTTTAATTTGTGCTTCAAACAAATGGGAACATAAATGTCTTTCATTGATCTTCCACTTCTTGACACTTCTATAGCTCTTAGAGTCTGGGTCACAAAATTGCTATCACATGGTAGAATGATGTGATCTGTAGGATGTTTTACAATTAAATTGTAACAGTGTCAAAAGAGTAAAATAGATAAAATGTGCCATGGAAATTCAAGGAAGAAATTTGTGTTTTTTTCATGATTTCATTTCTTTTTTTGTTGAAGTTTAGTTGATTTATGATATTATATTAGTTTCAGGTATACAACATAGTGATTCTATATTTTTATAGATTATACTCCATTTAAACTTATTACAAAACAGTGGCTATATTTCCCTGTGCTGTACAGTATATCTTTTTAAAAAAACCTTTTAATTAATTAATTTATTTATTTATTAGGCTTAAAATATATTTTAATAAGTTGATGTTTCATTACTTCATTTCTCAGAAAAACTCCAAAGGTATCACAGACAAATCAAACATGGTACACCAATAAAAAATTCACAGCATAACTACCTAAGATTGGCAAAGCTAGGAGCTACTGTCTGACCTTCAGCATACAGCAACCCTGTTCTCAAGATTGTACTAAGCCTATAAGGAAAAGCTGTGAACAGCAACATCATAGACACAAAAGGGTCATTTCTGGGTTGTCCTTACCCAAGAAAAAGATGGAGGCAACTTTAACACAAGATTTTTTAAAGATATACTAAATGAAAATCTCCAAGAGAAAATGTCTTCCTTAGGACACGACGGGGTAATTATATCGGATATAACAAAAGTTCATTCTCTAAGTCTGTGAGTCTGTTTCTGTTTTGTAGATAAGTTCATTTGTATCATATTTTTTAGATTCTGCATATAAGTGATATCATACGATATTTGTCTTTCTCTGTCCAACTTACTTCACTTAGTATGATAATCTCCAGGTCCATCCATGTTGCTGCAAATGGCATTATTTCATTCTCAAAGAAGAAATTTGGATTGCTTGGATAGTCAAATAAACTATGTAGAGAAGGTGGATGTCCGACCTGGCACTGAGGGATGAAGAGAGATTGGATAGTGGACAGAAAAGGGTAAGGCATTTCAGAGAGCAATGATGATGAAGATATGAATAGAGAAATGAACAAAGCAAGGTGGATTAATGAGGAAATGTGTTCACGAAGCGTGATGACAGGACTCACAATTAGAAATATTGACCAAGACAGATTGGTCCAAGCTGAATTTGACTATTCCCTGTAGTAAATAAAGATGCTTTAAATAAGTAACAAAGTGAAAAAAAAAAAAACAAACTAGTGTTTTAGGAAGAAAGGTTAATCAAGCAAAGGTATGCAGCTTGCAAATCTAGTGCTAATGTCAGTTTGTAATGCTGGGTCTTAATAAATGATTGCTGAATAGCAAACGAACAAATATACAGTTATTCATGTAATTTTCAGGAAAGGAAATTAGTTTCTGAAGTGAATTAACTCTTCTACAGTTTGTTTATGTGTATCACAGTTTTCAAAAGGGCAGTAAAGAATTGATAGAAAGTCATCAACAGAGGCAACAAATGCAAATGCAGGATATACACGTTTGTCTGAACATGGCTATAAGTGGGAGTCTACAGAATTTTTCCCTTTATGTATATTTCTGGATTTCAAGTGCTTTCACAGATGCCTCTCATTCTTTTGGGAATGAGGATTTCCAGGTCATTGAGGAAATTCCTGTTGTCAGTATTTGTTCTGAATATTCTACCCTGGTGGCTCCTTCTATTATGAAAATTGGCAAGAACCTATCTGCCCATAAGGTTCAACTATTTGTTTACAACCCAAGGCATCTTTGAGTGATAACCAAAAGGGTGAATCAAAAGCCACTTTCCCAGGATCAGTTTCTTGGAGTATCTTCTCTCTTGCATTCCCTACCCCTAAAAGCCCAGGCTTCAAGACTACCTGAGGCATTTTCCAACAGTCAGTATGGTAATTTCTCTATAGATGTTGACAGAACTGCTACACAATCATCATGTTGAAATTCCCATATGAAACATATTTCTGTAGAATGGTCATGGTGATGCAGACACTTCCTGGAGCAGCATAAATGTTCTTGGAGGGTACCTACTTGACAGACGGTATGTGTTTCCAGCCAAAAAGAATAGAAGGTGACTTGTGGGCTACTAGCCACAAAACAGTGATAGGTTGCTTGGATAGAATTCTAGAGTGAAAAAAGAGGCTTTTCTCCCTTGGGGCATCTCTTCTGTTTGTCAGAGGAAAAAGAGGGCTTAATCCATGAAATCCAAGTTTTGCTTCATTTCTACAACTTGACATTATGGTAAACTAACAAAAGAGGAGATGGTGCAGCAGAATGAAGAAAACTACTTTGATATCCTACTCCATCATGTCCAGATAGAACTATCCAGAAAGCAGGCTTCTAATCAAGAAGAGTTAGAGATTGAAACTTGTTGGGTAGGGCAGTGAAAAGTATAATGTCACAAACCAGTTACATTTCTTAAATTACCTGAATCATTAAATGTTGAACTATTAGAAAAGCAATAGTTGTAATCAATCATCAACTCAATCACCCTAAACTATTTTGAGCACCTACAATAAATTTGAAACAGTTCAGTTAACTTACTTTCATTCGTTTTATATACTCAGTGATATTATATGCTCTGTTAGTGTAGAGATTCTACCCGTTAATATGATTAGTTCACTGAAAGCACACAATACAGACAAGATGAGCAAGGGCTGAATCTGTCCCTCCAAGGGTAAGAGGAAGACTGGGAATCCTCTCACTGCTAAATTGTGGTCCCTATCAGGTCACTCTGAAAGGAGCTGAATCTTAAAAATTAAACAAAAACAGACTGAAAAGGGATTTTAGAGGCTCCCTAGAATAACTTTCTGTTTAATTCATGGATCTCCTAATGTTCTAAATCTATGCATGCTGACTTGTAATGTAGTTCTCACAAGCCTGACCCCATGCTTAGTTAAAACGTGAGGTAATTTATGTAGTGGAATCTGAGAAGATCCTAAAAGTTGCCTCTTCAGGATACAGATGTATTGAGCTGATTGAGAGCTTTTAATTTCTGGACACAGAACCATTGGCTAAATGACAGAAGAAAGGAGAGAATGAACCTGTACCATCTACTGATCCCTAGAATCAGTAAATCTCCTCTTGTGTAAATTGAGGGATTTGGCTAAAAGACAATTAAATATTAACTTGCCTGCACATTAGAATCATATGGAGGGCTTTAAATATATACCAATGTTTAGTCACTATTCCCAGATATTTTAATTTAACTGGTCTGAGATGCTCCTGGAGCTCTTTAGGTGGTTCTAATATGCCATGAGAGTTGAGAACTACTAGATGAGGGATCCTCAAGGTGGTCTCCTGTTCTAACATTCCAAGAATCTGGAGGACAATAAGTCTGGTAAATTCCCAAGATTGAGTCACTGTAGTTTTGTTTTTTGTTTTTTGTTTTTTGGTGAGTCACTGTAGCTTTAATCATTGTTACTCTAGTGAGGAATCCCACATGCCATCCAATGCAATAATTCACTCTCTGAAGCTCTAGCTATGGGGAATTTATGACCTTTCCAGTGAGCTGAAATGGCTTCCCAAAAGACAATATCATGCCCTTTGTTCATTTCAAATTTCATCATGAATTGAGTCCCTGAGTATTTCTCCCAATTTTAGCAAATATTACAATAATTGTAAAGATTATACAGAAAGGAATTATTTGTCAAAAGTTAGATGAAATTAGCTCCCATTTGATAAGAATTGATTATTTCTCAAAAGTTGGATGAAATTAGCTCCTATCTACAGTATTCTTCCCACGAGGAGATTGAGAAATATTTGTTGGTGGAAAATTCTGTAAAGATAACTCTTTTATAGCATCTATAAATCCTTGCAAAAACACTACAAGTGGTAAAATAATTTCAGTGGGTTACTGTTGCATGAAGATATTAGTCAGACTTATAAAACCACTGTTTGCCATGAGAGATGGTTATAAATGTGTTTTGCTGTAAATTCCCGAGGAAATATAAAAGTGTATTATTATTTTGGATTCTGTTTATTGGAAACATTTTGGGAACTGGAAATTTAATTAGCTGGCTGACTGGATTTAAAGGCGACTGGCAAGAGCCATCCTTCCCAAATTGCAATTTCAGAAAGCTCCAGTTTGATCTAAGGGTTTAGCCTGAGGATTTGTTCCTGATTGAATTTGTAGGACAAAGGTTCCTAGATTTTTTTTTCATTGTTGATCCCCTCATATTTTACTGTCATTAATCATATTTTACTGTCATTAATCATATTTTACTGTAGGTAAGTCTAGAGCTGAATTGAGAATTTACACTCATTTATTGGTTTTGAAGAGCTGTGGGACTCTGCCATGTGAGGCCTAGCATAGAGGAGCTTCAGTTTGGAATAGGTTAACTGTTTTGCACAGGTGGACATTTCCTGCAGTTTCATTACCCTGTTGTCCTATAAGAGACTGCACTCTTAGGAGAATATGAAACAATTCTCTCTTAGGCTTGAAGAGTAACAAAAATGTTGACAGGACAAGCTAGAGCAAGGAGCACTAGAAGAGGAGGAGAAAGGTCTTAGGTAATGGGAACAACATTGAGGAGTCAGTCTTGGCTCTGTACTCAGGACAATACCTGGCACCCAATTGTTTCTATTTGTTATTGTCATTGCGTGCTTCTTCTGTGTTGAGTATTGAGCTATGTACTTTCCTTATGTTATCTCATTTATCCTTCATCACAAGTATGTGAGGGCTCTTAGCACCCCTTTAGGCCCAAGTACCATATATTCGTCCTGGGACACCCTTCTTTAGAGGGTCTGCTCTGGATTTCCTCTAGCAGTGTTTTTCTTCTAGAAAAGGAGACATGACCACCAGGAGTGATACTCCTTTCTAGACCATGTTCTAGGTCTTTGGGACTGTGGTATTCCCTGTCCAAATGGTTTTGAGCACACTTCTGAAGAGAGTGCAGGCCTCCTTCTCAAAGGAAGATCACAACCTACAAAAACAAAACCTGAAAGGAGGCAGCCCAGGACTGGTGTGGGGCTCCATGTTGCGAGAAAACCAGATATCTTCTATCTTCTTGCTTTGTCATCTTCAACTTATTGCTTCCACCTCATAGTTCAAAAGGGCTACTGAAGCTCCAAACATCATATTCTCCTTTCAGCCAGAAAAGAGAAGGAAAAAATGAAAAAGCCCATCTTCTTCCTTCAAGGACACTTAAAATGCTCTCCTTACATCCCATTAGCCACAACTGTGTGTGTGGGTGTGTACCTGAGAGAGAAAGATCGATTGAGGGATCGAGAGAGAGAGACGATGCCTTGTTAAAGGCATGGTTATTTGGTATTATGTGGGACATTTATTGAAATTACTGACAAATTAGTTTAATTTTGACACTTTCAGTTTACACTGTTCTATTTGTCATGTTTTACTTCTTTTTCCCTCAGAGTGATTCCTTTTTATTTTATTTTTTTTCTTGCATGGCTTTTTTTCTAAAGTGCTTGCATTTTTCTCTCTACTCCATTTGAGGGGTTATATTCTTTTAGTAGTTACCCTCAACATTTAAATGGATATTTAATAAGGCCAACCTCTTTGCATACCACTGGAGTAATATAAGGATGTAGGATGGCTTTAACTCTTAAGTTTTCCCTTTTCTCTCTGAGGCACAAACAAACAAACAAACTAATGAACAAGTTGACAGGCAGAAAACTAGAGCTAGAATCAGTGAAAGAAGGGAAAGGGCTTAAGTAATAGGAGAGAATGACATTCAGGAACCTGGATACTTGAAACATTACAGGCAATTGTTATCTGATATTTTAGGTCAGGCTTGTTATAAGCCAAATCTAATTATTACTATTTTTTACACCATTAATTTATCTTTAAATGTACAGGCATGATTATTCTCTTTGCTCACCAGTATCCTTTCCATTTCAGATCTTCTTTCTGCAATTATTTTTTTTCTTCTTCTATTGGGTCATTCAGAAGCTCTTTATGAGAGTTTTTGTTTATCTGAAAATGTCTTTACTTGCTTTCATTCTTGAAAATACATCTGAGTAACCAGTAAAATTAGATACATTTTCTCTCTGAATTTTGAAGATATAATTAACTCTTTATTGCTACATTACTTCTCTTTAGAATTTGTCATTCTAATCATCATGCCTTTGTTAATTTTTTTTTTTTTAATGGCTGCTCTTAAGATCTTTGTACGTTGCAGTTTTGCCATGATTTGTTTAGATAGGAATTCTTCTAATGTACGTTGTTTGGAAATCTTTGTTTCCCAACTGTCATATTTATATTTTGCTCAATACTAGAAAACTCCGATATTACCTCTCTAAATATTGCTTTTATATATTTTTAAAAAATTATTTTGTCCTGGTATCTATGTAAAACATATTTTGGATCTTCTCACTCTATCCTCTATGCCTCTTACATTTTCTTTCATATTTTTTATTTCTTTATCTCTGTAGCATTTTGTGTGATTTCTTCTGATCTTTCTCCCATTTATCAACTCTCTTCAGCTCTTTCAAACCACTGCTCAACACCTCATTAAACTGTTAATTTTCATAATATTTATTTTTTCCAATAATTTCTCTCTAATCCTTTATTAAATATATCTAATGTCCTCCTCTATATTCTGGTAGTCTTTTTTCCTAGTATATTTTCAATTCTTTCTCATTTCCTTAAATTTATTAAGCTTATCTCTTTAGTGTTCATTTTTAAACATTTTCAGTACCTGATTTTTTATAATGCTGATATTATTGTTTCTTTTTATTCTCATTTGTGGTAACTTGTTTTCCTTTGTGTTTGGCATGATTTTTTATTGAGAGCTCATATTTGTTGACTTGTGTGTTGGGTATAGATTTTTCCAGGGAGAATTATGGATTGCATGTAAATAGATCTAGGTCCAATATAAATTGCAATTCTTGACATATATTTTAAACTGAATACATATGGTAGATTCAGACACAAAATATTTGAAAGCTAGCCTTTGACTACATAGTCTAAATGAAGGTTTTATTTACAAAAAGTCTCTACTTAGTGCCAAAGCCAAGTTAAACATGATACTTCATTAGCTTTACTGTTTGCCTCTACAGGGTGGCTTTTTCTGTTGCAGTCATTCGTTGGGCTACCCCACCCTGCCACCCCCAGCCCCAACTCACACACACACAGGCTTGCAAACCCTGTACTTGCCCAGCCTCAAGACCAAAAAAAGAGCCCAGAATCAGTGACAGAGGCTGCAATGGTTTAATGGATGGGGGATCTTTCATGTCTGAAGCAAGGTCCTGAAGTGACACCCTACCATGTGCAGCAGATGGCAGGCAGGACATGCCAGTAGTGCTAGCTTAAATTCATGATCCTTGTTCCCTGATTATGTCCAACTTGAGCTTTTTCTTTTACTTTCTGCAAGGTCATCTAGTTATTTGAGAGAGCATTTTGAGTTATTGCATCAGTCTTGGTTAAATTTTCCATAGCAGGAGAATTTTGCAATTTCTAGGCCATAATAATTTTGGAAGCACAAGACTCATATTAATCCATAGAAAATTGCTCTATTCTCAGTAGGACTACTAATAGTAGTAGTCTAATACTAATAGATAATAGATTAGTCTATTAGTCTAATAGATAATTCAACATATCATCAAGCTCAGATAAAATTTCATGATTTTCGGGATGCTTATGTTATATAAGAGAATCAGGCAATGATTTTAGGTGCGATTAGGTGACCCTAACAATATGATTGTGATAAAAACCCATCAGAAACCAGGCTACCTGGGCTCAAATCCTTGTTCTTTCACTTGGTAGCTGTGTGATCTTTGGTGAACTGGTTAATATCTTTGAGCCCCAATTTTCTCCTCTTTCAAAGAAGAATGGTATTAATAACTACCTCATAAGTTTTCTCTGAAGGTGAATATATCAATACATGTAAAACAAAAAGTCCTTAGCACATGGTAAGGCTTAAAAAAATCTAGTTATTATTATCATGGTAGGTGTTGGGGGTACCAATTAATAAATTGCAAACTAATTACATGATCAAGAGGATAAGAAAACTAATGATAGTGATTTTTTTAAAATTCAGGCTTATATATTTTTATCCTTTACTTAAAATGAGCTTCGTTGCTCATTTCGACAAATGAACAACAACAACAAAAAATTTAAGGGTTTTTAAAATAGGACTTGAGTTAAAGCATTCACTTTAAATATGCCTCCAAGCAAGTACCTAAGAAATTGATCTTAAAACGTATGTAGGTTTAATTTATGTTTTAGTTAAATGATATCCCAAACCTATGAACCTCACTTTTAATGGTGTTGCCTTACTTTAGGTATATTTAACATTCAAAAATGGTTTTGACACAAATTTGATCATCATTTTGGAAAAACCTAGTTTCTAACAAAAGGCTGCTGCTATTAGAATGTTTTTTGTTTATATTTATTCATGTCCTTTTTAAAATATTAACATTTTACAGGCAAAGAAAAGGTCTTAGCTCTAGTATTTTGAAAGTAGGTATTTTCAGCTATAACTATGTTGTTAAAATTGTATTTAATCTTTTTTTCAACCTGCAGAAAAGAAACAGCCTGAATTAATATAAGTCCTTGTAAAAATACACGCCGGGGTTACTGAGGAAGAATTTAAATTCCTTCCCTTCCCCTCTGGAGGAATAGGTAATGTAGCATTTTTTTCCCCAGGGCACTTTAGTACATTTGTGCTTGAAACTTCATTAAAGAGGTCACCAGGGAAGGGATTTTGTTTTGTGATAGGATCTCTGGAAATAAGACAACCCCTTCCTTAGTCTGGAATACACAATTTACTTTTTTATATGCCTATTTCTCAAGGCTGATATTGTGTTTTAGACCTATATGAATCTTGAATTCTTCACATCAGATATGATTTTTGTTAAAGAACAAAAAATTCAAGCAAGTAAATTTGAAGACATAATTGGCTTCATGAGGTGATTCATGTATCAGGGAGCATCCCTTCTAGCAACTAGGAGGGCCCTCCAAAGAGTTATACAAAATGAAATGTCTTTATAAACAGAGGAAACCTTGCTTTCAGGCAAGGGTTTTTAAAAAAGAGTGTGAGGGAGAGCGTCTCAGGGTGTGTGATCAGATCATGTACAATTCTCTGATTGGTTGGTGGTGAGGAAACAGGATGATGTCTCGGGAATCTCAATCATCATCCTTCTGGTTCCGGCCCATCTAGGGTCTACTGGTGGTCAGCATGCAGTTAATGTCCTCCAGCTGGTGGGGGTTTTAGTATGTGCAAAACAACTCAAAGATATAATTCAGGATATTACCTATAGCCCTTGAAAGAAACTAAAGGTCCTTAACTTTATTTTATGGCTAAACTCTTACTATTTTGTCTTGCTTGACTGTTTTCCTTTGTTTCTGCATTTTCTCACTTCTCTGTTTAAATTTGCTCTTTGGAACTAGGGGAAGGCCTAGGAGGCTAAAGCTTTTCTCCAAACTAGGAGGTGGGGGACATGGGGAGGGGAGCTGTCTGTCCCTAGGAAGGCCTTACGATGTCCTGCTCAGTTTCAATAACACTATTTTTCAAATAGGAAAAGATCTCTCTTCCCTTCCCTACCCCTGGATATTTCAGATGGGAATCATAGATTTTTCTCACTGCTATTATTTTAAAAGTGTCATTTTAAGTTATTAACAACCCAACCCCAAATAAATCAAATTTTATCTTTTCTTCAAGTTTTAAGCTTGTCCTTTCCACTGAATCTCCCTACCTGTTTTGCATCAAGGAACAGGACCCCTAACACCCAGAAAGATCTTTTGTAGGAATTTTATTTCTCAGTAAATGCTTTTCAAAGCCATCACATTTCCTGCATTGATTACTTGGGATGCATTGACTACAGTTCTACAAAATGTTTTGGGCTCCCTGTTAACAAGTCCTGCATGAATGTGTTCTTAGGATGTGTGATTACCTAACACCTTTTGTTTTCGCTTATCATTCCAACTCAAGCAAAGTCCCTTTTAATATCTTTTTACATTTATTAATGCAAAAATATTTATACTCAGCTAATATTCCAGACACTGTGCCAAGACCTGGTGACATTTATGTAATTCAGAGTTAAGGAAGGGTAAGATGCATTATATTAATTGAATAATCATTTATTTTAAAAAATAAACCAATAGGAGGATAGGATGAATTAGAATCTAATAACATTCATTTGGGGGAAGATTTGGTTTTGTTTCACTTGGTGTCAGTTTTGTTTTTTTTTTTAATACGTAAGAAATTACTACCATCTAATCTTCACATCCGTTCAAGTTTCACCAATTGTCTCAACCACACCTTTTATAGCAAAAAGACACAGCTTGAGATCACAGATTGCATTTAGTGTTCTTTAGTCTGAAACAGTGCTTCAGTCTTTCTGTGCCTTTATTGATCTTGACACTTCTGAACATTACAAGCCAATAATTTTGTAAAACGCCCCTCACTTTTGTTTGTCTGCTGTGTCCCCATGATTAGATTCAGATGATACATCTTTGGCAAGCTCATTACAAGAGTGATGCTGTGGTCTCTTCCCTGCCTCTGCCTGGGCACTCACATGTCAATTTGTCTGGTTATTGATGATGTTCATTTTGATTACTTCATTAAGGAGGTGTTGGCCAGGCTTCTCCAATGTAAAGTTACTCATTTTTTTTTTTTTTTTGTAATCAATAGGTATTTTGTATAAAGGTACTTTGGAAGGATGTAAATCTTCCATTCTGCATCCAGTTTGTACTTTGTGTTTATTTGCGTCTTCATGGATGCTTACATTCCTCTGACTCATCTAATGTTTCTCAGATGATTGTTCAGGAAGAAACTGGACAAGGAAGAGAAAAAGCAAAAATCCTTTAATTACACAGAGATCATTGAGCTCAGGGTATTCATCTTCCAGGGGAAGGAACCTGAGACCCAGGAGAGTTAAGTGAGACACCTAGGGCCAGAACACATGAATTCTCACAGCTAGGGACCTGACACAGCAACACACTTGAAATGTTTTATTATTGATCATCACTTTCTTGAGTGAGTTTCTCAGTGCAATTTAATGGCCGTTGTAAAAAATACTTTGAAAGATGTAAGAATGTGAATCAATAAATTTTGTCTATAGTATTTTATTTAAAAATATTTTCTATGGTTATATTTCATCAAGCCATTCTCTCTTTTTTATCTTTTCTTGGAGGTACACCAGACTGGGAGCATTAGTGTACTCAGTGAGTGCACTAATGTATTCAGACACAAAGTGAGTGAGTGTCTCACGGCCTTCTCTTTCCCAACTGAATTTAACAAGTTTTGTTTTTTGAGCCATGAGACTAAGATCGTCCATATTCAGCTCTAGAGTAAATTATCATCCTCTTCCTCTACATCCTATCTCTTGAAGCTTTCTCAGGTTGGGTAGACTTAAAAACAAAGATATCTTGTGAGAAAAATATTATATGTAGAACCAAACTTTTAGTGTGGAAAGAAATCCATAGAAGTTAGCTAAAATATAGTGATTCCTGTATCTGCACTCAGAGATTTACTCAGCAAGTGTGCGTTGGGGGTCTAGAAGTCTGCATTTCAAAAAGGAATTCAGAAGTTTCTGATGCAGGTGTACCTGGGGACATACCGTGGAAACAGTGTGATTAATGTAGATTAACCATTTTAAAAATTAAAGCTGATTTTAGTGTTCTCATACAACCTAAGGAAAGGATAGAAGAAACTGTGATTATTTCGCTGAGGAATTACAACCAGCCATCATTCAATGGTTCCTCCCAGACTCCTCAAAGCTACTGTCAACATTTCCTATGGAATCTATGCCAGGACCCTGACCTTCAGTTTAGTACACTCCCAGCCAGTTTGGCTACTGGTCGCCTGCCAGCGTGGCTTTGTCCACAGCTCACTCACCACCTAATATGCCAGTTGTCTTTAGTGACATCCATGATCACTGAGTATCTACAGGGTCTGAAAAGCAGCAGCTCCTGGAAGTCAGTGAGGAGCACCAAGGAAGGAAGCAACTGTCTAGAACTATGAATCATGAAGCCCCTCAATGGGGAGTCATCTTACTTCTGAATTTTAGCCAAGAGTTATTTCACTTCCCAATTTCCAAGCAGATTATCAGGTACTGATATCCATTCAAATATTAGTTCTTGACATTTGGTTGAAACAGCTTTTGAAAACAGTACTCATGTTTATTAAAAAGGAGGGAATTCCTGAATAATCTTGATGATTAAAAGTTAATAAAATCAATATAAGTAAAACATCTTTTGTTCTCCGATATTTCACTTCTCCACTGAGAGTGATTTCATGTATTCCCTGGATATGTTTATAAAATTCAGGCTGATCCGTTAGATTTTTCTCTCCCAATAAAGCAGTCAGAAATCACACCGACTTCAGGGATGCTCTTGGGGCCTCTGTTAACAAACAAAAGAGAAACTGCTGAGCTCTGAACTATAATCACTTGAGTTCATAAAAATCGGAGATATTAAACCTTGAGTTATTTTTGTATGGAAAATGATGATAAATGCATAGAAATGATAGTATATCAGCACCTTTATTGGTATTCTCTTAATTATACTTATCACCTAAAAGTCTTACTGCTGCGACATGTAATGAATCAATCTCATTCAATCAAGTTGCACATTTTAATAAATGGCATTTAATAAAATATAATGCGAAGAGCTTATGCATGGAAGATAATAACGTTCCATGATCATAGAGGAGTAAGAGATTGAGAGATGTATGATACTTACAGCGAATCATTTCTTCAATTCTCTGAATTTCTTATGTGGGAAAATGTTACCAAGTTTTCTTAGGATTCGGAGTAATTATATTTAGCTTCATGTTAGTTATGTTAGTTTAGTTGTTGTCTGAGATGACCAAGATATTTTAAAATCTGAGAACAGACAGTAAATGAAATGATAAATAGCTATTCACCTTCCTAAATTCCATTATGTGGTGGATATAATCAGAATGGTACCAGAAAAACAATGGAGAATCTCTTAATTCTTAACGTCTCTCTCCCTAACTACAGGAAAATCCACTGGCTTTTTTATGTATTATCACCTGTGGCAGGCAGAATGGTTTCCCAAAGGTGTTCACACCCTAATTTCTGTAATCTGTGAATTTGTGTAACATGTAAAAAGTGACTTTGCAGATTAATTAAGATTATGGATCTAGATTATCTGGATGGGCCTAATCTAATCACGTGAATCCTTAAAAGCAGAAGACTTTCTCTGTGATCAGAGTGATGCCACAGAAAAGGCAAAGAGAGATGTGGTGGAAGGGAAATCAGAGATTCCAATGTGAGAAGGTTTGAGGTGCCATTGTTGGCTCTAAGATGTAGGTGTCCATGTGCAAGGACTGGGACAGGTCTCTAGGAAATAATGGTGGCTTCCGGTTGACAGCCAGCAAGACAATGAGTGCCTCAGTCCTGTAGTCGTAGGAAATACGGCCTGACAACTCCTGAATGAATTTGGATTCTTCCCCTCCAGTAAGGAGGCTTCCAACACTTTGATTTTAGCTTAGTGAGACACATTTCTAACCTGCAGAACTGTGAGATAACAAATGGGGTTGTTTTAAGCTGATAAGTTTATGGAATTTTATTAATATAGCAATCAAATACTAATATACCACCTCTGGAAATATTTATGACCCGTTCTTCTAGTTTACTCACTTGAGCCTAATTATTCTGTCTTACTGCATTTTACTGAAGGCACTCAGCTTCAGGTTTGTTTCTCATCCTTGGCCTCGCCCCTTTTGGACTGAGGTCTCTTTTCTTATACGGTAGTTTCACTTTCTCATGTCTACCTTTGGCTCTGGATAACTCTTACAGTTCCTTCTTTGCTCCATTTGTGTAATTATATCAATCTCACAATACTTTCAAACTCAGATCATGCTCTAGGACCCAAACTAATTTTTCCTTCCCTTTCACAGGAATTTTCCTCTCTATTCTCAGAAACCTGTACTTCCCTACTGCAAATCAACATCACCACCCCTCTGTGAAGCTGATGCCCAGAACTTCACTTCTCAAGTTCAATTATTTAGAGTCTGCTTTCAGTAGGTTTAGACCATTGCGTACGTATTCTCATAACCAGCTACCCCCATTTAGGGCATTTACAGAAAAGCGTTCAAGGTGGCCTTATAAAAACAAGGAATGCAAAACTGAGAGAGCTGGAAGACATATAAGTAAGTCCCCTTCTTTTTTTATTTTTTATCTTTACATGTATTTTTGTAATTGGAAACTTTTGGAGATAATGTTCCAGATTTAAATGTAGTAGCAAATAGAACAATATTTTGAGGAAGCTGAAGTGGCTATAGGGCAGGTATCTGGAGCAAGCGGATTTTTAGGCTTACAAGCATCATATATATTTCCTGGCAAATGACCTGGCTCCTATTTTATCTGGACATTTGGAACACCAGTCGATTTAGAGTCCAAAGGATATGGGAAATTGCAAAGTTGAGGCTCTTGAATAAAATGGTGATAATTTCATGTTGCAAGTGGCCTTGAAAAATCACATAAATAATCTTCTGGTTTCCAGGAACAACAATTTTATCTTGTAAATTTGAATGTCTTTGGATTAGGTTTGGTTGCATGTATACCAGAAAAGTCCAAATAGCAGTGGTTTATGCTACACGTAGTTCCTTCCTTATATAAAAGAAATTCAGGAATAGACAGATTAGGACTGGTATGGTGGCTTCATGATCACCAGAAACTCAAGTTACTTCTCACTTATGCTCCTTTATCCTAGTCTGTAGCTTTCATGTTAAATATCACCTCACAGTTTAAGGAACTGCTGGAGTTCTAGGGTCATATGTGCATTTGAGTCAACAGGAAGTGTTTAGAAGTGAGGGTGGGGAGCATAAAATGCTCTTCCCAAGTCAGTTTCTTCTAAAAAGTCTTTATTGATGTTATATAAAAAACTCCACTTCAATAGTATTAGTCAGATATTATCTGACTATACTTGACTTAAAGGGAGGATGGGAAATTAATTCTAGGTAGATAAAACAGAACCTGGAATAAAATCAAGGTTCTGTTTTAAGGAAGAAGAGGAGAATAGATATTGAATAACAACATTTTCTGATATTTCTGCTATCTCAAAATTCAAGATTTCCACAAAGGGAGCCTTTCACCATCTCTTTAGGATACAATTTAGAGCATAATTATTCCTCACATCCAAGAACTTCTGAAAGATACAAACTGAGTTCATCTAGAGTCTAAGGAAAAAGAAGAGAAAAATGTGACCCACAGTGGACTTTTTAGCTTCTCACTTTTCTTCTGGAAACACATCTCTGAATTTCCTGGGGAAGCTATCTTTCCTCCACTTTCAGGACGCTTGGGTTTGGTTGATAGTAATTCCCTCTTACCTCCAGGAGAAGCCTGGGTTGGCCTAAGCTAACCATCACATTGCATAAGCTAGCTGTACAGATTCTTTCAGGGATGGGCACACAACCCAATCCTGCCCAGTGAGACTTAGGCCAAAGATATCATTTGATTCTTTCTTGGTTTTTCTTCTTACCAGACCGTAGATACTGTTGGCAGCGACCCTGAGACCTCAAGGGGGATCCTTTTTGAGAATGGAGTCAAACCATAGACTGATATTTTAGCAGGTGGAGAAAATGAAACCAGATCTTTTGGGGGCTCTGTATGAATCTCAAAGAAATCATTTTTACTTAAGCAAATTTGGGTCCGTTTTTTTGTCCATTTACAACTGAAAGAGTTTTTGTTATCACATTAAAAAATCTGCAATTGATAACTACTATATACTAGCCACCATGCATTTCACGTTGGCTTATCTTCTTTCAATAATACCTAACAACCCAGGAAGGAACATATGAACAATGTAATTTTAAGAAGTGGGGAACCTGAAGTGTAAGGGGAATTAATACCTTGTCCTCATAGCTTTCAAAAAGTCAAGTCCTGCTTTATGAGCAGTAGTTAAGGGTTGCTGTGTGAAAAAGAAAGAACTCAGGCCCAGCCACAGCTCTGACTCTATTTGTGTCTTTGTGTGTCCCTGGGAATGGGTGGCCGGGGTGCGGGGGGGTGAGGAGGTATGTGTCTTTAGGCCTCATTAACGATGGTCAGGAAAAGTATCCCCCAATCACTGAAATACTAGATTGTTATTTTCCAGACATTTTTTCAAAAAGAAGCATTCTCTTTTTTTGCTGGATTGCAACATTATAGGGTTCCTCATTTCCTGTTTACCATTTTTCAGATCACCTCTGATTTGTACTATTCAAAGATTTATAAAGCTATTCTGGTATGTATATGGCTAAAACATAGATAACCAGGTTGAACTGAGCTTAACAGGTAGCCCTTCTTCTACCTAGCCTTACCCTCTCATCAACTCCACTCCACAGTAAATTTACACTCATCCATATCCTTTTTAAATCAGCAACAGCTTTGCCATAGATTGTAAAAGGCACATAAGATTAAACATCTGCACAACTGTTTAGTTTATGTTCATGTCACAGTGTAGTTTTGGGAAGCATTAGTAGGCTTGGATTATTATTTTTTAAATCTTTGACTACCTTGTATGTGACCTGCCCCCTATCCACCCAGCTATGGTTTTTCATTTCTGTGGCTCTCAGGGTAGCATGTTTATTGCATACATTCAGAGAAAAAGAAGTGACGTTTGGATTTTTTTCTTAAACAGACATTTGAAACCCATGGCAGCATTTTTAACAGCAGACACAATAGTTTTGAGAGGAAGACATTTGAGTTTTAAAAACTGGTCTTTACTGTGTATCAAAGTTCAAGGTCTTGCTCTCTACAAAGAAAGGATATACAAAAAATCACAGAGTGAGCACACAGGGCAGAGGTGTAAAAGAAACTGCTGTGAGCTGAAGTTCCCAGCAGAAAATAATGGCATCCCCACCTCCCAAGTAGGTTGGGAATCTTGAGAGCAGAGGACACCTGTGCCTTGTATCCAGGAGGGCCTGAGAAATTAGCAAGATCCTAGAGTGTTCTCCATACCACAGCAGAAAATAGCTAAGGATGGTGAGGTGTTTTTAATTAGAGAGGGTCCTGTGAGAGCCCCTAAGCCTGTTGTCCCTCTGAGATGGAAAGTACCTGCTTTATCCTTTCTTCTAGAGAAACTAACAAAGAGAGAGTGGGGAGGGAGAGCCGTATCCTTCTAAGTTAATATCCAATGGGAAGAGAAAAATCCAATGGGAGCGAGAGAAATTTTGACTAAAATTCAGTCAAATGAAAGTCCTGAATTTAACTCTCTTGCTTTGGGCTGGTTTTCTGTGGGAATCCAGTTACTTTGGGTTGAGGATGCATCTTCTTGAATTTGCATTTGCTTATGCCTGAGGCTCTGTGGTAACATCCATCTGGGATAACCCTTAAGTACAAACCCACATGAGGTCAGGCCTGTGGTCATAATTTCTCAGGGGATCTCCCCCTGCTTTTGTTCCTTCAACAGTTCAAGCTGAAATAGATAATGTTCCTCCTCATCTTCTTCTGGCAACAAGTGAATTTTTGTAGTCTATTTTCTCTTTTTCTTTTTCTTTATATTGTATTTATTATTTTTCATATTTTTATTGAAATATAACTGACACATAACATTGTATTAGTTTCAGGTGTACAACATGATGATTCAGCATTTGAAATATTGTGAAGTGATCCCCACAATAAGTCTCATTAACACACCTATTACCACTCTAGTCTACTCTTGAGGTTATAGAATTTCATGAGTCCCAACTTTATTTCAAGGTTGTAGTTCCACAACTCCACCTTACACAAGCCCAAGATCTTCTATGAGGCATTTAAAACTCAAGGCTTTGTTTTCACCAGCATTGGAAATGTCTTAGCTATTGCCCTGGTTTTAATACTCATTTGCAATCCTGCTTTCCTGCTTCCTCTTTACTCTGGTTCTTGGGGATTTCTCTTACTTTCCATTCAGTGCAGTTAAAAAGGTGCTCGTTACAAACAGACTCACGGAAAAAGAGATCAGATTTGTGGTGACCGAGGCAGGGGTGGGGAAAGGGGGAATTGGATGAAGGCAGTTATAAGAGAAATAAGTACTAGGAATGTATTCTACAACATAATAAATATAATTACAACTGCTGTACATTTTATGTGAAAGTTTTTGAGAGTAAATCTTGAGTTCTCATCACAACAAAAAAAATTTTTTCCTATTTCTTTAATTTTGTACCTACATGAGATGGTGGATGTTCACTAAACTTATTGTGATGATCACATCATGACGGTAAATCAAATCATTATGCTGTACACCTTAAACTTATACAGTGCTGTTTGTTAATTATATCTCAAAACTGGAAGAAAAAAAATAAACCTGTGCTCCTTAAAAAAAAAAAATGTTTGTTTTAGTCTGTCTCAGAACTGTTTAGCAGAAGTTTCCTCAAATATTTGGTTTGTCATATTACCTTATGTCTTTCAAAACTAGCTCACTTATATTGTCTCATTTGGGATCAGAGCTTCTATATATTCATTACAGATGAAGCAACAGGTGACGTGGAGATTGCTCATTCTCTGAGACCTGTCCCCACCCCCCCACCCCACGAAGGAGGTGGGGCTGGAGACCTCTTCATTCCCTTTGATGATCACAACATCACTCCGCTTCCTGCCTGTTAAAACCCCTGCTATCTGTTGTCCCTGTCATGGTACTCTGTTGACCTCTTGCTCACTCACACTCATTCTCTGAAGACTGTGGTACCTACTTAACAGCCCTCTCCTCTACCACACACAATACCATCACCCTCGTTCACTTTAACTAATGTCCCATCCGACAAGCAGGCTTCATATTGCTTTGACCTGTTATCTGCAGAGACTTCTGTCTTCATTTTTTTCTGGTTACATGGCTATACTGAAGATATTTAATCTGAAACATTAAATTCAGGCACCTGACCTTTTGACCACAATCTTCTGATTTTTACGCCCACTGAACCTTCTCCTTGATAACTCTAGATGTCCAGTCCCAGACATGTTCTACTCCTTCCTGACCTCACTTCTTTCTCTCTGGAGCTGAGATTCTGTAATTTATCATTTAATCTCATCATTTAATCTAACTTCAACATGAATGCTCCATTTTTTTTTTCTTTTCTAGTCAAATAGAAAAGTCCCAACCGTGAACATATTCAATTATATGCCTTCTATGAAATGTCAAAGGTTAGAACTTACTAAAGAAAAGCATACAGCTTTATCAATCGATTCTAATATAATCTAGAGACTCAGGTGTCCTCTGATTGTTCAGCCTTGTCTAGTACACCTTCTCTTTTTTTCTGGCCACCTATCTCTGCAAGGTGGCTGTTTTAGACCTTCCATGTTTTCTTCAAATCTTCAACCAAATAAATACCATTTTCTCATCCTCGTTACCAAACTAAACTTAGGTCTGCTCACCTGATGTGCAGCAAAGCCAATCTACTGACACCAAACTGTGGTGAAGGAAAATATAGCATTTATTTCAAAGCCACAAACGTGGTCACCAAGCATGGAGAACTGGCAGCTCATGCTTAAAAGACCTGAACTCCCTAACAGCTTTCAGAGAAGGGTTTTTAAAAGCAAGGTAAGAGAGAGGGTGTGATCAGTTCATGCTCGATTATCTGATTGGTGGTTGGTTCTGAGGTAACAGGGTGATGTTTTGGGAATCTCAGTCATCAGCCTTCTGGTTCCAACCGGTCTGAGGTTATGTGCTGGTGGGGCTTTTAGTACCTGCAAAATAACTCAAGGATATGGCTCAGGATATTATCTATAGCCCTTGAGGAGTAACTAAAGGTCCTTGACTTTGTTTTATGCCTAAACTATTGTTATTTTGTCTCATTTGACTGCTTTCCTTTGCTTCTGCATTTTCTCACTTCTCCAATTAAGTTTGCTCTTTGGAATTCTGGGAAGGCCTAGGAGGCTAAAGCTTTTCTACAAACAAGAGGTGGGGGACATGGAGGTGGAGGCTATCCCTGGGAAGGCCCTGCAGGGTTCTGCTCAGTTTCATCATCAGCAGACATGCTCATATCATCCATCACAAGGAAAATAGACATCAATAAGTAAGTCATACACTTCCTGTCCCTAAACTTTTAAAATAATGGGCATGGACACCCATTTGTTTTACCTCTTTATCAAGTTACATTGGAAGGAAAGCTTCTACTTTGCTCCAGGGCCAGTTCCCCCACCTCCCCCCCGAAACATGTAGCCCATCTTTTTCTAATCCTCTTTAGGATACTCCTCGAGATCTCACTTTGTGGATTCTTATCTCACTGCTATACCTTCCATCTCTTCCTCATTGTTGGGTCCTTTTTCAGTAAAATCAACAACAACAAGAAGTTAACATTTTCCCTAATACCATCTAAAGGGATTTTCAGGTGTTGCTTCATTTTTTGTTTTTCCCATTGTAGTCAAACCTCTCAAAAGAGAGTCGTGTATACACTTTTGGTTCTACTGTTGCACCACCATTCAATTCTTATCCCATTGTCATCTGACTTCCAACAATTATTCCACTGAAACTCTCTTGCCAAAGTTGTTAAGAAGCTTCATTTGGCTGAAGTCTAGAACTCACAACTCTACAAATTAGCTCTTTGTTTGTATCCCAAATAGATAGTAAGTTCCAGAGGGCAGGAACCATATGCTCTGTGCTTGCTGTAACCCAGCAGATAGCATAGTTCCTAGCCCAAAGTAGGTGCTCAATAGATATTTTATAAATGAATATACAAAATCATTAATATGTAAAAATGAAAGAACTAAAACATCCTGAATCCTAAATCATACTGAGATATTTTCCCCCAATCTTTTACAATGCCAAATGAAATGTTTACCTTGAAAAAAAAGACATCATAAACACCCTCTCCCTCATTTTCAAAACAAATCATTACTTCCTACTTCTAGTGACTGTAACAATATTCAGCCACAACCGGAAGAGCTGAGTTTATGAATTCTTAACCACACTTTTTGTCTCCTGAGCAGGATATTTCAGAATGTAGTCTTCCTTTGGCCTTGCGGTTTTCTTCTGCTAACTAGAAAGCCTTGCCCCCCAGGAGATAATTAGGGCTGGAAGTATAAGCATCCTTGCACAGAGCCACAGTTTGTGAGCCACTCTGCCTGTGTCCTTCCCTCACCTTCCCTGCCAGACTCTGCCAGCATCCAGGCCCTCTGCAGTGGTGCTGCAAGATTAGGCTAATAAACCCGAATTACTGTGAAAGTTTTACATTAAAATATTAACATTTTTCTTAGCCTGGAGAGCCAAGCTTTCTGTGTGATATAAAAGAACCCCAAGATATAGAACAGAAAGGCCTTTTGTGTAGCCCATTCAATCTTTTCTCAGGGGTAACTGGCTATTTACTTTCTCCCCCTAAGGTTAATGTGTTAAATTTTCTACATAAAGGTAAAAGTGGTAAAAGATGTGAAGTAAATTCAAAACAAAATAAAACATAAAGACAAAACCTAAAAAAAGGAAACAGCATAGTGAAAATCAGAAGAAAATAGAAATCTAACTTTTGGTATCTCCAAAATAATTTGAGAAACAAATGTTTCCAGTTAATTAATGGGGGAACCAGAATCTTAAATAAAATGCTTCTTTTAAAATTTTAATGCCAATACTTATTTAATTTGTTCTTTAGGTTAAATATCTTAGGTTAAAATTCTACTTTGTATTAAAAACATACATGTAATTTAAGTTGGTATCAATTAAGTACGAATAAATCACAGATTGAATTGAATTGCATGTCTCAGTAGGCATGTAATTTTTGAGTATCATATGTTCTAGTTGGTATTAAACTTTGAGATCACTATACAATACACACACCCTCATTTTACACACAGAGTTCTTAGTTCTGGAAAGATGCATTGGTTCATTTGCTTATTTATTTATTCTACTGATATATGCCTCTTCTGTATGTTCTGCCGTTAAGGAGAAGCTCACAGTCTGGTATGGGAATCACAGGGATAACCAAACACAGTGCAACCAGCACATGAAAATAGAAGTGTGTCTAAAACAATCTGGGGATATATCAGAATTAGTTGCAAATTGACTGGCAGATTCAGAAGTATCACATGTAGGGGGATGATGACCCCAATATCAATTTTCCACTCTCCCTCCTGGTTATACCTCCGTGGTATAAATAATAAAATATATAGACTATCCTATATTGTCTTTGCAGTTAACCTCAGTCTTGTACTGCAGCTGGGCTTCTGTATGTATATGGGATCCTTTTATATTAGGAAGCATTTAACCAGAAACCCTTCTTGACTCTGACACCATCTCGGGTCTTACTGAACCATGTCTGGTGGTATTAACATTTCTGTTGCACTGAAGCAGAGACCACAAACTGGCAGCCTGTATGTGTGCTGCACATGACTTACAGACATATTTAGTTTGCCCTTATGATACTTAAAATAAAATACCTGAATTTAATGTTTTCAGATATAGCTTGCCTTTCTAGTCCACCATTCTCTACTACATGCCACTGCTCACTATCAGTCTGCTTCATTTAGGATATTTGCCTGCCTATTTTGATTAATTTATGATCTTCGAAATAAAGGGTGAAAGAGCTAGTGTCATCTATTATCCCAGGAGCACAGGTCAACAAGAGAAAAAAAAAAAAAGATGTTACGTAGTACTAGTTTGTTCTCCTGTGGTTCTATTTAAGCTGTTACTTTCTCTCAGGTAGTTGATTTGCAATCCATGGAAAGTTACTCATTTAACAGTTATATTAATAGGATGTAAGTGAGTACAAAGTATTTCTAGCCAAAATACTTTCATTTATGGTTCTTCATAATTATATCGTTGGAACAATGGTGGCCATTTTTATCTTGGTGAAAAATACCAGGCAAACTCGACCATTTAAAAATACAGTCAGGGAGATGCAAGAGGGAAGAGATATGGGAACATATGTATATGTATAACTGATTTACTTTGCTATAAAGCAGAAACTAACACACCATTGTAAAGCAATTATACTCCAATAAAGATGTTTAAAAAAAATAAATAAAAATAAAATAAAATACAGTCAAATTCAGAATTAAGAAAGAGTCTCCTTAAATATTAATGAAAATACTTACTACAAAGCTCACGCACTTTAATTCCCAAGAGTTGCTTGGAGCCAGATGCTGCATTCATCATGTATTACTATATAGCAATATTACTGCAGACCTAGAGGCTTACAACAACACGCACTTATTATATCACAGTTACTGTGGGTCAGGATTCCAGGCATGGCTCAGCTGGGTCCTCTGCTTCAGTGCCTCTCACAGGGCCATGACTGGGTCTTATCTGAGGCTAGACTGGGGAACAATCTGCTTATGAGCTTATAAGGCTATTGGCAGGATTCAATTTTTGGGGTTTTTGAGGGCTTTAGTATCTTGCTAGTTGTTGGCTGGAGGCTGCCTCAGTTCCTTGCTATTGTACCTCTCCATATGGCAGTGTGCTTCATCAAAGCCAGCAAGGAAGGAATTCATTAAAGAGATCTTGCTAGCACAATGGAAGGTACAATTTTATGTAACAGAATCACAAGGGACACCCCATCACTTTTTGCCATATTCTATTGATTAGAAACATGTCAGCCTCATCCACACTCAAGGGAAGGAGATTATCCAAAGCTGTGAATACCAGGAGGAGGGAACATTTGGAGCCATCTTAGAGATTACCTACTAATGGTGATAATGATGATGACAGCAGCTAATTTTTCTTAATCACTGAATGTGTGCCAGATTCTCTTTTGGGCATTTTATATGTACTACTTCACTTGTTCCTCCACCCCCCTTCAAAAAAAAAAAATACCAGGGTACTATAATTATTCTCCATAATAGTGAGGAAGCAGAGAAGTCCAAGGTTAATATTTTACCCAAAGTCACTGTCAAAAACTGGTGGAACTGGAATTCAAAACCAAGGAACCTGAATCTATACTGTATGTGTTTTTGTTAATAAAATTTCTGATCTAAATATAACACATAGAGAAAATATACAAATCATAAGCATTTAGCTTAATGAATTATCATAAAAACACAACCGTATAACCACCACCTAGGTCAAAAACCAGATAATTGCCAACACTGCAGGGCCTCTCTCATATACCCTCTTAATCACTACCCCTACACTTCACCCCAAAGGTAAACTTTATCTTCACTTCTGACACTAGTTTTGCCTGTTTTTGAACTTTACCTATATGAATAAAAATAGCAAAATACCTAGTAAATTTTAAACAGTGGTGGCTCATAATTAAATAAATTAGCTTTACTATGTTCAAAGTCATCATAAATATATGACATATTGCTTACTATTTAGAGGGAGGTTCAAGAGCTACCAGGTCTTTTGAATTCTCTGTATGAGTTTAACACATTTGGCTAGGATGAACCTTATTCTCTTTTTAGGCAAAAAAAAGAGCATAGCTGAAATATTAACAGCTTATAGCTAAATATGGTACCCATTGAAATTCCTTCTTGTCTTCATATCCATGGCATATCCCGGGAAAAGAGCTAATTTCAGGAAAGTAATAAACAATAACTTTTATAACACTTTATAAAGTGCTTTTCTGTACATGTTCTTATATATACCTCAGTGAAATTGTGAAAAATAGCTATTATTGTTCTAGTCTAGAAGTTGAGGAAATTGAGGTTCAGAGGTATTTAACATGTCCAAAATTTTGCAATTTGTATGTTGTCAGATGAAGATTCAAGCATGTTTGGGTAGTTGGAGAACAGAAAGTAAAGAGCATGGTATAAAATTTATTAGACTTGGTCAATAAAAATATGAAGTGTTAACTCAGTGTATCCAGAGCAACATATAAAGATCAGAAAAATTATTGTTGAGCTAACAATGAGAGAACTACAAAATGACGGAAGTAAGTCAGAAAGAGAAAAACAAATATCGTATATTAACGCATATATGTGGAACCTAGAAAAATGGTACAGATGAACCGGTTTGCAGGGCAGAAATTGAGACCCAGAAGTAGAGAAAAAAACGAATGGACACCAAGGGGGGGAGAGTGGCGGGGGGCGGGTGATAGTGGTGGGATGAACTGGGAGATTGGGATTGACATGTATACACTGATGTGTATAAAATGGATGACTAATAAGAAAAAATAAACAAATTAAAAAAATATATAGAGAGAGAAGCCAAGAGGATATTTGGAGCCCGAGCAAAAGAGCAGAGTCTGTCTGGTTGCCAAGGCCTGTCCTCAGCTTCAGCTCCTGTGTAAGCAGAATCAGTAAAACTCAGAAACCTAAATAGCTAGAAAATATTTTAGAGCAAGTAGATAATAGTTCCTACCCCTTCTTCTTCTTCTTCTTCTTTTTTTTTTTTTTTGCTTGTTTCACTCCTCCATTTGACAATTATTTTATTAAAAGCCTACGTTGTATCAAGCACTATTCTGGATGATGGGGATAAAGCAATGAACAAAACTGACAAAATACCTGCCTTTATGCTGCACACATCCAATGAGAGAAGGCAGACAATAAATACAATAATTAATCAGTCTGTAAGAAGTTAGTATGTACTATGAGGGCAAAAGTAGAACAGGGGAATGTGTGACTCAGTGATGCAGCTGGTGATGTAGTTAAACTAGCCTGCACAGTGAAGATTAACTCTTGAAGGAGGGGAGTCATTTGTCTATCTGGGGGAGAATGTTTCAGGCTAAGTCGCCATGCCCCTGATGTGGAAGCATGCCTGTGTGTTCAAAGAAAGGCAAGGAAAGCAAAGTGGTTGGAGCAGAGAGAAGGAGGCTATAACGAATAGCATAGAAGCTCAAAAATGCCATCGGGAAGCCAATTCTGTTGGGATACACCCATTTGGGAGCGAAGGGCGAGCCATAGGCAGCTTTTGAGAAGATAAGTAGCATGATTTCACTGATGACCCAACAATATCATACTGGTTGCTGTTTTGAGAATTGACTAGGGAAGTAAGGACAGAAAAGGGAAGACCAGTTAGAAAGCTTTAGCAATAATCTTCACAAGAGGGAACTGTGTCTTGGATGAGGATGGTTGCAATAAAATTTATGCGAAATGGTGAGATTTTAGATAAGTTTGTGATGGGAGAGCAATACGATGGATTTTTGGACTACTATTTCTTGAAACATTGACATTCTATTTTTCATGAAAGCACGTATGTACATATTTGTGAAGGATGGTTGTACAGTTTATTTCAATTACTGTGTCAAATGGTAATAGGTAATCTGTGAAGAACTTGTTAGGTGTGCATTGGAGTTATGCAGAGCTAAGTGGAGGGCTTGTTGAGAGAGATTGCTGAGGCTCCACTGTGCTATGAGTAAGGGCGTGAAGCCATCAGTGTGTAGTAATTCTGTCTATTTTCTGATGGTTATAGGTAGTATGTTTATAAAAGCCAGAAAGAGGAGCATATGAGAGCAGTCAGTAGATAAAATGGATTATGGATTATGAGGCTGAAAGCTGTATGCCTACCTGCAAACTGTTCATTAATATTATGTCAGTTTCATAATTCTTAAATATGATTATATTATATTGCTCAGGATGACTATAAACAAAGCTACTGAAAAAGATACATTGAATTACACTTTGCAGGCACCAGTGCCATGGAACTAGTAAAGAACAATAATGGAAATGGCATAACCATGCTCTTTTCCTAAAGGAACACCCCATCCATTTTGTATATTAGGGAAAAAAATTAACAGGAGAGTCTTACAAAAACCTTCACTCATTCTTCTTCCAGATTATCATGAGAATGAGGCTGAAAATGAGAGTATGCTCTTGTGATCCCTCTGCATGTGACGGTTTTGTGGCCGCCTCCAAATCACTTTTCCTTTTCCTTAGCTGCCAACTTGGGAGCAGAGAATTCTAGAGTTTAAATGGATTTTAGAAATTAAATAAATTCACTTAACCTCTCTAAGTCTTTTCCTTTGGAATATGGTAAAAACAGTAGTTCAGAGCTGTGAAGATAATATGGGATATTGTCTGTAATGAGATAGGAGGTATTCATCGTACATACTCAGTTTGGACGTAATAGTCTCACACTACTATCTACCAGGGAAAAATTGGGGGCTGAGAGGGGAAGTGATATGCACAAGTTTTCACAGCTAAGATGGTGATTTTTTTGCTTCCAGACTGGTCCACTGTAATAGGAGACTGTGATGGTAATTTTACATGTCAACTGACTGGACCACAATGTACCCAGACATTTGGTCAGATATTATTCTGTATGAGCCTGCCTGTAACAGTGTGTTTCTGGATGAGATTAACATTTGTAAAATTTTATTTCTTTATTGAAGTATAATTGATTTACAATATTCTGTTAGTTTCAGGTATACAGCAAAGTGATTCAGTTTTATATATATATATTTTTTTTTTTCAGATTCTTTTTCCTAATAGATTATTGCAAAATATTGAGTATAGTTCCCTGTGCTATACAGTAGACCATTGTTGGTTACCTATTTTATATATAGTAGTGTGTATATGTTAATCCCAAACTCCTAATTTGTCCTTTCCCCACCCTTTTCCCCTTCAGTAATCATGTTTGTTTTCTATGTCTGTGGGTCTATTTCCATTTTATATATATGTTCATTTGTATTATTTTTGAGATGAACATTTGAATTGGTAGACTGAGTAAAGCAGATTGCACATCCTAATGTGGGTGGGCTTTATCCAATCAGTTGAAGACCCGAATAGAACAAAACATGACCCTCCCATGAGTAGGAGGGAACTTGTCCCGCCTGACTGCCTTGAGCCAGATATGAGTTTTTCCCTGTCTTCTGGCACAAACTGAAACATTGGCTCTTCCTGGGTGTTGAGCCTGCTGATATTCTGACTGGAACTACACCATGGTCTGCCTTGGTTCTACAACCTGCTGATGGCAGATTTGGAGATTTGTCATCCTCCATAATTGTCTGAGCCAATTCCTTATAATCTCTAGATAGATAGATAGATAGATAGATAGATAGATAGATAGATAGATAGATAAACAGATAGGTAGAGATAGTCCTAGTCCTAGTCATCTATCCTTCTGTCTATTGAGATGTATATATACATACACACATATACATCCTATTGATTCTGTTTCTCTAGAGAGCACTGCTTAATGCAGAGACCTCTGCTCTTGGCACAGAAAATGCAGATTTTACTATTGACCAGAAAATGCAAAAAAAAAAGATCTGCTTCCATCATGTGTGCATGGCAAGTGTTTCAAAGGGTAGCTAATTCTGTGAATGAAATTAGAATTCTGGTTTAACTGTGCATGTTGGAAAAGAAAATTGATTGTATTTTTAAAGAACTTGGAAAGAGAAACAAGTCAATGCTCCATGAAAAACAAAGAAATTTGACTCAATAAACTTGAAGTCCAATTTCATTGTTTTGTACACCATTACACATGTGATGTACCTCAGCTAAGGCCAAGTGGATGGCAAAAGAAGAAAAGAAGCAGAGGAAGGACCATGAGGAAATCAAATGACTGACATTAGTGAAGCTACAATCAAGACCAATGTTGTATTGAAGTCTGTCCTTGTCATCTGACAGCCACCGAGAAGTGGCTACTCTAAGTCCATAGGGAGGCAACTTGAAGATATTAGCCTCCATGGCTGCAGGGCAAAAATTGAATGACTCCAAAGAGACTGGGTGAGTCATCCTGAGACCCAGTAGGAGAATGGAAGGATTTATCCTTGGTAAGATGAAGTCTTAGTCCTATTGATTTCTGTGGTGGACACTGACATGGATTTTTTGTTGTTGTTGCTGTATTTTCAGTATGAAAAAATCATACTTTATACAAACAACTGTAGGAACAAATGATAAACCATTAATTAAGCCAAAGTAAAATGCCTTCCTTTTTGGGACTGGATAGCTTCATTACACTGATAGTTAGTTGGTAATACCATTTGGAATCTGAAGAAGATAAATCATATTAGAAGAAATATATTTCCAAAGTCAGTGATTTAAAGTTACAAGTTTGCAGCTGCAGCAACATCCAGAGATCAGAATAATACAATGATCCAAACATCAGTTTCCAAAGCAATAGAGATCAGAAAAATAATTTATACTTTGAAACATTAGTACTAATTTAGTTCATATATTTTATCTATTGTTGACTTCTCAGGCAATATTAGCATCCCATTCTCTCTTGCTGGCAGTTTTATTTGCAAAACCTTATGAGTTGTGATAGAAAGTTCTTCTGTTGAACGTTACACATGCACAAGTGGGCTTGAGTACACACAACACACTCAGTTGTGGGTGCAGCCCAGTAACAAGGAAGAGCACAGTTTTGTCAGAGGGAAGAAGGCTGTGTCTCTCAGCCATCCCAGCCTGTCTCTTGCCTTTTACTCTTAGTGCTTTGGGCCAACCCGACTTCATCTTTTAAATTTCCTATTGACAGGCTAATAATTGAGTCAATCTGCTTGACTCTCTGGAAGAGTGTCCTAATCACTCTCTGACTCCCTTCCTCTCCCAGGCCACAAGATTCTCCTCTCTAGGGCTCCTATATTGTAACCATATTGACCTGTTGGATTCTATTTGGGGTGTTCCTATTGGCTCTGGAAGCCGGGTTTTGAAATGCTGTATGTTTAGGGCCATGGCTAGTACATAGTGGGACCATGATAAACAATTAGAAAAAGGTTGTAGATAATGCATACCTTTCAGTCAGACTATATTTACTTTCCATAGGTAGTCAAAGGGAGGAAAACAGGTGAGGTGAGATGGATTGGCAAAGGAAGTTGGAAAACAAAAAGGAAGGCAGAGAGGATTTCTTAGTCAAACTAGTTAGCTGGAGGCGTGGGTTTTAATTCTCAGCTAATAGGGACCGTGACAGACTGGAAAAAGAACTTATTTCTATTAAGTGGCACAGGGGATTTCTCACTGAGAAAGAGAAATAGAGGACAATTTAAAAAAATAACAGGAGGCTGGCTGAGGAAACCCTGAAAATAAAAATTTTTAAGTGTCTAATTTCTATTTTAACATATTTTTAGGAGATGAAATAAGAGTTCTCTAAAGGTTAAGAAACCGTTTTTCTCTATTTCATCTTTTAGTCATGTATTCTCTATTTAAAACAGGGGAACGAACTCTGTATTATGTAAGTCGTATGAAAGAATCAAGAGACTACCTATGCAGTATGCAGCTAAATGCTTGATTATTACATGATGGATTATAATTTGAATTATATGTTTTATTCTATGAGGAAAAGCTCTTCCTATCAACAAAAATTCTGTATGGGTTATTGAACATGTGTCATACTACACATTGCAGATTGGTTATTTGCTGAAAGTGACTACAGAGTATTATTTGAGAATTAAATATGCACCTGAATGAATAGGGAGCAAGGAAACACTGAAATTAATTATGGGTTAACCTGACTCCTGTCTAAAAATGGATGAAAATAAATGAGGAGAGACAATATTTATGAAGTATCTACTCTGGACAAGATAATATGTGTTTCTGGTCTGTTTATCCTACAGACTGTCAGATAAAGTAGGCAATATTATCCACATTTTACAGATGAAATCCAGGTAAGACCACAGAGTATTAGTAGTAAAGCAAACATTTGACTCAAATCCATCCACAGTAATAACTCAGAAATATATAAGAAGATGAGACAAGAGAATGAGTTGGAGGCTATGTTACTAGGATCAGAGAGGATTTCAGGGAAATGCACGTGTCAGTATTGGCCTTTGAATAGTTGTCTAAGAAGAACTCAGTCTGGAACTCGTACCTGAGTATAGGGCAAACACTAGGAGGTGAGGGGGTGCAGGGGTATTATAAATGCTTCATGACCAGGAAAGCTGGTTATATAAAGAGGGTGGAAATGCAATCGGCAGATTACTCGGCTGGTGGGGAAGAGTAATAACTGGGCCAAAAGATCATATAAATAGAAATCTTTAAATAAAACTGATCAGAATTCTGGTGAGTGGAATCATGGTCCCCCAAAGATGTTCATGTCCTGCTGCTTGGCACCAGCAAGGAGTTTTACCTTAAATGGCAAAATGAACTGGGTAGATGTGATTAAGTTAAGATCAGTCAAGATTAAATGATCTTTTTTTTTAAATTGAAGTATAGTTAATTTACAATATTTCAGATGTACAGCAAACTGATTCAGTTAAACGTACATATATTGATCTATGCCTCTAACACTTCCTAAATTTCTAATTGTTACAATGAATTCTTCAACATTTTTTCTTAACTGCCAGAATATGACTATGTAATCCACTTTATATTCCAAAATATAATCTAATATTCACTTTCACAGTTAGGGTTTTGAGGTTAATATTACTTGGCAGTCTTTTCCAACCCTGATGGCAGATTAGAGTCACCTGGAAGCTTTTGAAAATATAATGCTGGTCCCCACCACTGACTAATTAAATCAGAATCTTAATGGATGAATCACGACATCTAATCTTTTTAAAATTTCCCTACGTGATTTTAATGTAAAGTCAGGGCTAAGAATCAGCACTTTATAGTATTCTGTTTTCCGAAGAAATTGTTTTACATTGAAACCAAGTTATGTCTTGACTATGGCTTTTTGTAGTTCATCCCGTTTTTCCATAATCATGGTTAATTAGGTGAAAAAAAAATGAGATGCTCAGCTCTCTTTTGTCATTTTAAAGTAAAGAAATATTTTTTTCTAGAGGCATATGGGGCAGGGGAAATCACAGGAGAATAATAGAGTGGTTGGAGTTGAGTTTTAAATTGGTCCCTAAGACCTGAGATTATACAAGGCAATTTCTTCATGGCAAACCCAGTGGAGGCCAAAGCCCACTCCCAACAGGAAACTATTTTTGATGGTCTCCTAAGATTTATAATTTTATTTTAGAATTCTGTGATTTCTCCTTATGGAGGAAAAAAATCTATGTTCCCTTTGGCATACTTGTAGAAGAGACTGGGGTCATTTCTTACCCTGCATTGCATCTCTCGCGTGTATGCAGCCACAGATGCTTTGAGAATATTAAATACTCACCTTCTACAAAAGATAAAAAAATAAATGTTATGATTGCCACTTTAGTCAAAGAAACACAAACCATAGCAGTATGTAAAGCTTTATGTTCCAGATGGTGATGAATCGCTGACGGAGCCCCTAGGGTCTAATTGCACAACTTTCCTAGATACCTATAAAGCATCAGTTATGCAAAGCAAGCGCTTTCTCTTAATTGTTTCTCTGAGGAATTTTAATATAAATAGAAGAATATTATAAAACAAGTATTGCTTTGAATCTGAAAACTCTTTAGTTACAGCTAATAAAGATATATATTGACTGTCTATTTGGAATGCTGTTATAGGACTAGTCAGTAAAAATGAAACTTCTGTAACCTTAGGTTTCTGTATTGTAATATTGAAAAATAAATGTATTACTAATTGTGGTGTTTACATAGGTTATGTAATTTAGGAAAATTTTTAATGCTTTATAAGCTCTGCATATATATTTGATTTCATACAATGTTAGAAAAATTTAATTCATACTTGTATCAAAAGCTGTTATGATACTTTGTTCTGTATCTCCTAGAGTCTCCCTGCCAAAGTATCATTATGAAACATTTTAACTTTGTTGACAGAGATGAGGAAAAGCACCATGATTGGAATAAAAGGACCAATAAAATGTGTATACCATCCAAAATCTACACTGATTTCTTACTGTTCTCTCCTATTATAGTAAAGGAAGTACATCTATCATTTAAGTTCCATAGGCCAATGACTTCCCAGTTATTTATTAAGTGCACAGAGGTCGGAGTCTTCTAGGATGACAGGGGTTGTGAAAGTTTTCATTAGGCAGCTCCTTGAACTTCCTCAAGTTGCAAACACACCTGCACATCACCTGCTTCTCCTAGGGCTCTAAAGCCTCCTAAGACAGCACAGAGCCCCACGTCATTTCATCTCTGGAGGACACTAGCGAGGCCAGAAGTGCAGAGACAGCACAGAGCCTCGGCTGCCTTCCCTGAAGTTTGCCAGAGCCACCAATCTGTAATCTTTTTTTAAAAAATATTTATTTATTTATTTTTGGCTGTGTTGGGTCTTCATTGCAGTGCACGTGCTTCTCATTGCAGTGGCTTCTCTTGTTGCAGAGCACGGGCTCTAGGCACGCAGGCTTCAGTAGTTGTGGCACACAGGCTCAGTAGTTGTGACGCACGGGCTTAGTTGCTCCACGGCATGTGGGATCTTCCCGGACCAAGGATCGAACCCCGTGTTCCCTGCGTTGGCAGGCGGATTCCTAACCACTGGTCACCAAGGAAGTCCCCCACCAATCTGTAATCCTGAAGCAGTTGCTCTTCTAGCCTAATCCACGTTGAAGTCCCCTTACAGCCCATAGGGCATCTCAGTGAAAAGATGAGATTTAGTAGCTGTTGGGTCAAATGAAATATTTTTGGTTTGACCGTATTACAAACATTCGTCTCTACACTTATTTTTTTATTCCACTCTCATTGCTGTCATTCTCTCCCCCAAACAGTTTACCAGGATGGAGCTGAAGCTGGCGTTCTGGAATCAAGGAGAACGGGAAGTGCAGGCAGTGTCATGTGAGTTCTGAGGCTTCAGTTTCTGAGGATAAGCCTCTTGGGCAGGGGAAGGGCATCTCGAGAAAGGGGGGACTGAGACTTTAGGAAGCATATGGGAAAGAGAAGCAGTGTCTTATTCTGCAACCTACTCACATAACCTTTCCCATGAATAAGGCCTATTAAACTGACTGGATCTTGAAAAGGCTCCATTCACTCTTTCTTTTATGGCTTCCTTACAGAACAAATACCACACAGAAACCAACAAAATGCTGGGTTGGTTATTACCTTTAAAGGCCATTCTAAGAAGAGTATCATATTATTCAAGACTAAAGCGACATATTCACCTTAAGCCTCCAGGGAAATGTCAGGCACAATCGGGACCACAGAATATGGGCACTGTCTGTATTATCTTTGCAACTTTTCTCTTAACTCTGTGATAAAAAGTGTATGAAAAGTAAAAATGATCAAGGACCAGCAAATGCAAAGTCATTTTCTACTTTTGGTGCAAGAATTTAGAAGTGGTAGTTATGGCATGGGGGAGACATCAGTGTTTACTTGAAGTCCCTGTAACCTTTAGGAACTTAATGCCAAGGGAGAAGATATTAAATTCTTATGCAAGTGAGATTTCATTTTTAAGATTTATAGATTTTTAAAAAATATTGGAGACCTTTAAAATTAGTCTTTATGTCAGTATGATTATCCGTTTATTTAATTTCTCCTACTGCGGCCGTCTGTGGACAATATTGGGGAATGAATGGGATGACTATTTTTTCTCCTCTGTTAGCTTCTTTTTCTTTCCCCTGGACAAGCTTCTTATTCCATGGAGTTTTCCACCAACCCCCACCAAAATTTATCCAGCTACTCATTCCCACTAAAATGGGAAATATAATTGATAACATTTCTACACTGAAAGTTTTGCCTTTCCAGTAGGACTTATAGTCTGCTGTTATTATTCATGCAGTGTATTAAACACGCATGCCCTTCTGAGCGCTTCTACACTTACTTTTATAGATGCCACTGATCTTCCGTAGTGTTTCATTCATGGACATTGCAAATAATCCCAGACACATTGTAGTTTTTATTTCTGATAGAAAGTGAGACTATATCTTATAAAGTTATGCTTTTGCAGTTTACAAAATTGGGAAATGGAATTTTATTGAAAAAAGAATCAAAGGGAAAGGAGTTTTTGCAAATGATAATGATTTTGCAGTTAAGACAAAGTGGAATAGAGATCTGTAAATTGCCATTTTATTATGATGAAAGGTTAATGGTTCCCATTTGACAGATGACAACCTATGAAACAGAGTATGTGACTCATGAGGGAAGTTATTAATTGAGGTCTCATAATAATGTAGGGTACCTTGACTATTATAATGTTAGCACCTCATTTCTTGAGCTCTTACTATGTGGCAGGTGCTGCACTAATACTAGGATCACCATAAAAATCTTAGGGTGAAAGTAATATTAACTCTGTTACAGAATAGGAACCTTATACTTAAACTATTATAGAAATTAACAAGTGGCAGAGCCACATGCAGGTCTGTCAGTCCCAGAACTTGTTTTCTTATCGAGTTTCTTGTCCTGGATTGAAATTTTTGAAAATGTACAGGAAACAAACATTTTTTTAATTGAAGTATAGTTGATTTACAACGTTGTGTTAATTTTTGCTGTACAGCGAAGTGATTCAGTTATACATATATATTTATATACATTCTTTTTCATATTCTTTTCCATTATGGTTTACCACAGGATATTGAATACAGTTCCCTGTGCTACACAGTAGGACCTTGTTGCTTATCTATTTTATATATAATGCTTTGCGTCTGCTAACCCCAACCTCCCACTCCATCCCTCCCGCGCCAGCCTCCTTGGCAACCGCAAGTCTGTTCTCTATGTCTGTGAGTCTAAGAAACAATATGTTTTGACACACAGGGGCTTACAATATGAATCCTAAGAGTCTGCAAATTTCATAATAAAGTTTCTATAGACGATTTATAAATTGTCACACTGAGATGGTATGCAGTTATAAATTTATTGCTTTCTACTCCAAAATCACCTTCATTTCCTGCTTTACCCTCCTGAGTGGAAGGAGCTCCTTTAAGTGTGCTGCATCCAGTGCAATGTTGAGCTTCCTCAGTATAAGGCACTGGAGGGAAATTGCTGGAGGAGAGGGCTTCTCTTGGTGTTTTTAGAGGCTGCACCGTTGGTCACTGATGTGGATGAGAGGACATCCTGTGATGCTCTGCCCCAGGCAGGCGCAGAAGAGAGAATGGATGGTCTCCTGGTGAACTTACAGACCTGGGCTGGCTAGGGGTAACCCTCCCACAAGCCTCCTGCCCACAGCGGTGCTCTGGCTCCCTCTGCGTGCTGGTTTGCCTACTCACAGGTTGCGGATCACCTGTGCCACATCTCTTTCTGTTTGTCAGTTGACTGAGTACCATCTGTAACCTGGATGACCCAGTGATGTTCTCTGCCCTACAGTGGGTTGTTCTCCAATGAGGTCTGAACCCTCCCTCGGGGAGGGGGGCCCACTTTTCAAGTTGCTTCTTTCTTGGTTACTCTCTCTCAGGAGTAAGTATTTGTTAGAGGTTTCTTTACATCTTCTAGTTGCTCTTATCATGGCTTAATTTTTCATATTAAACTTTTCCTGTTTAGATGGCTGTGTGGTTTGTCTCTTAGATGGTAAACAGGAAACAGATAATGTGGGTTAGCAAATGATAATGATTCCACAATTCCCAGTATTTCTCACACTCTACCCCATGCTACTGTGGAAATATAGATGCCCTTAAATTTGTTTTGTTTTTATTTAGAAAAGTTATAGTGAGATTTCACTTTTTCCTAAAATTTCAGTGGAACAGTTTCAAAAAGAAACAAGTTCTAGTAGAAGATTAGTGGGTAAAAACTGGGCATCTTCTGTTGTTGTTTTAGCATGCCTACGGTGTTTTCCTCTGGGACATTAAACTGATCATCACTCACATTATTATTATTGTTTTTTTTAATAAATTTATTTATTTATTTTTGGCTGTGTTGGGTCTTCGTTTCTGTGCAAGGGCCTTCTCCAGTTGCGGAGAGCGGGGGCCACTCTTCATCGCGGTGCGCGGGCCTCTCACTGTCGCGGCCTCTCCCGTTGCGGAGCACAGGCTCCAGACGCGCAGGCTCAGTAGTTGTGGCTCACGAGCCTAGCCGCTCCACGGCATGTGGGATCTTCCCGGACCGGGGCACGAACCCGTGTCCCCTGCATTGCCAGGCGGATTCCTAACCCCTGCGCCACCAGGGAAGCCCCACTCACATTATTAACAAGATTAATTTGCCTCACTCAGTTACATCTTATTCCCTAAATACCATGTCCCTTATTTAACTTTCCTCTTTGACATTTAATTCCTTCAGTGCTCCTGCTAATACTCAAACTTATCATGTCCTCTTTTCTAGTTTTACACATTGTCACTCCACTCTTTCTGTTTATACAATAACTAGTCAAAGGGATTTATTAGTAGTGCAATCTACTTTTTTCTAGGTATATTTATATCACCTATCTATATCTCTATATACCTATCTCTATCCATCTATCTATCTATGTATCTAAAAAAATGAATTTGAAGCAAAATGATTAATTCTGTTTGAATTTTAACTCAGGTAGAGATTGGAAAGAAATTCTGACAGGTAGGGCATTCAAAGATTAAGACTTGCTAGGATGACAAAACTTGTATTTTAAAATATATGAACAGTTAAAAATCTCATAGCCTAATAGACCGATGGTGTTTGTGGGTGTGTCATATATTTTGGAACTTTTGACATTATCAGTGAGTGACATTAAGGGAAAAAAGGAATCAAATCTTGAATTTACCACTTATTAACTTTAGGATCATCGTAATATATCTTACCTTGCCTAAGCTTCAGTTTCCTTATCAATGTAATGGGGATATACTAATATCATTTGTTTGACTGTGTTTAGTATTAGCGAGGTAAAGCACTTTAATTCCCTGGCACAGTGGCCTGCTCCATACACCTCCTAGGCTGCAGCTCCTTCTGCCCTGATTTATCAGTCTATACTCCAACATCAGTTTTCACTTCTTCCAAAAAGATTCTGAAATCTCTTATCTGCTAATACCTAGCTCCTATTCGTTTCTGTTGTTGTTGAATATTTATCCCGTTTTATTCTTTTATTGTCATTTTGGACTCTCAGGAGGAATAGATGATAAATGTGTATTTCAGTCTTCCTTTTGGGATGATAAGCTGCTCCAAATAATTTTAATGTAATTGTACAGATTACTTTAACCTTTGCTAGATTTGTGAATGGTGTACATCTAATACTCATAGGGGCCCCATAAACTGGATATTATTATTCTCATTCATAGTTAAAACTGGGTCTTTAGGTGGTTAAATAATTTGATTATTCAACTGATCTAATACATTCAAGAATGAGGATTCAGCCCATGTCTTTAATTGTACAAAGTCCATGCTGTTTTTATCCTCTCAAACACAGGTTACATCAGTAGCCTAATTGAAATGCAAGATTATTTCAGCAATTAGCCATAGCAATAAAATACGTTCCCAAAAATACTACTGCATTTTTTGTATTTGTCATGAAAGAACACCTGTAAACATATAAATAACTTGCACAGTAATGTGAGGCTTTTTGTTTATTGCAGACCACCAATGAGTTTCCCACTACTAAATCTAAGAGTCAATTTTTAGTCCTCATTTTTCTGGCCTAAAAGCAACCTTTGACACATTTGAGTATTCCTTCTGTCAGAAATACCTTTGTTACTTGGGTTCTAAATGGCCACATTCTCTTCATCTTTTTCCTATCTTGTGGACACTTGGCCTCAGTCTCTGTTACGATTGGAGACCCTAAGGACTCAGTCTTCAGACTACTTCTCTTCTGTTTGCAGTTATATATAGTCCCTTTGTGGACTCATTTAATCTCCATAAAGTTCATCTCTTGCTGATGAGTTACAGATTATTTCACCAGCCTGGTGAAATTCTCTCCTGAACCCATACTTCTTTATCCAACTGCCTACATGATGACATCTCCACCTGTTTCTAATAGAAAGTCTGGAGACATCTAGACATCTCAAACTTAATGTGTTTAAAACCAACCCTTGTAATCTTATTCCCTGATGCTGTTTTACTTATAATTTCCTATATCAGTTACTAGCAACTCCACCCTCCAGTAACTCCAACCAAAGGCTTTCCTTTCTTTTGCCCACATGCTAATTTCTCTTCATTATCAGTTAACTCTACCTTTAAAATATATCCAGAACCATCAACTAATCACCATCCCCATCACTCCTACCCTGGTTCCAAGCACCATCATCTCTGGCACTAATTATTGTAACAGATTCTCAGCTGGTCTCCCTAATCCCGCCCTTGTCTCCATAGAGTCTATTTTCAAACCATCCCATTAGAATGTATGTCAGATTATGTCACATCCCTCCTCAAAAACCTCTTATGGCATCCCATTTCTTTCAGAGTAAATGTGAAATCCCAATAATGGTATTGCACCTTGACATAATTTACTGCAGTTCTTTTACTGCTCACTCTGTTCTACTTCACTGCTTCTTGAGCTTACCAGGAACACGCCAGTCTTGGAGCTTTGCAATTCTGTTCTCTGCTTGGGATATCTTTCCTCCAGAAATCCACAGGACTTGCTGCCTCTGCTCCTTCAAATCTTTGCTTGTATATCACCTTTTTTTTTTTTAATATTAATTTATTTATTTATTTGCTTGTGCCAGGTTTTAGTTGCAGCAGGTGGGCTCCTTAATTGCAGCTTGCAGGCTCCACAGTTGTGGCATGTGAACCCTTAGCTGTGACAAGCGTGTGGGATCTAGTTCCCTGACCAGGGATTGCACCCGGGTCCCCTGCATTAGGAGCGTGGAGTCTCATCCACTGCACCACCAGGGAAGTCCCTCACATATCACCTTCTCATAAGCCCTACCCAGGCCGTCCATCCCATTTACAACTGCAGTCTCTCCCACAGCTCTTTCAAATTCCCTTATGTTTTTCTTTTAAGATTTACCACCTCCTATTGAACTATATAATTACATTATTTTTTGTGTTTTTGGTCTCTCTTGCCCCTTCCCCTCTTCGCCCAGTAAATACATTCTCAGTGCTTAGACTTTCACCTGTTTTTATAGAGATTCAATCAATTAAAAAAAATTGTTCAGTGAATGAATAAACATCATGGTGGGACTCCAGATTTTTGACACAGTTATTGATCAGGGCCTATTACAAGAAAACTTGCAGTACAGTGACTTGAAATATCTTCTTTTTTTCAGGCAAGACCATCCCTAAAACACTAAGGATCGATCCCACTAACTTTTTCCTAAAAATCATTCTCAAATATTTGACAGTGCTAAATATTCCAGTCCCTATGAGGGTGAAGATTCAAGAAAGACCCTCTGCTAAATATGGTAAAATAATTTACAAAAAGATGAAGTTAGAAACGTGAAAGACAAGGAGTAAAATAATAGAACAACCATATTTGCTGGCTTACATTTATGGAAAAATAGTAGACATGACCATTTTTTCCCCTTTCACCTCACACAAAAAAGCTAAAGCCTTGAGAACATCAAAAAAACCCTCCAAAATAGGTCAACAAGTTCATTGCCCTTCAAGACCATTCTTTAGCTAATGCTCCAGCCTTTAGAACTGGCTGTTGCATTTGCCACTTTAAGAAACACTAACCTAACATCTGCCTGAGTACTGTTCTCCCCGACTACAGCAGGTGAGCAGGCTTCCTAACAGCAAGCCTTGCTCTAAGGAACAGAAGTTATATTCCCATGTGTACATATAGCTGATTCACTTTGTTATACAGCAGAACCTAACACACCATTGTAAAGCAATTATACTCCAATAAAGATGTTAAAAAAAAAAGTTATATTCCCCAAGATATTCATTTGGCAGGGTTATTGGGCTGTTCTCAGCAATTCTCCAAACTTGCATTTCACACTTCTTTAGTTCCGAAGAGGAAAAAGGAAAAACAACTTCAGTGTTTTGCAAAAGTGAAACAGAAAATGTCAGAGCATTAAGTGGCTACAAAATGAATTTCTAAGAGCTCTCTTGCCATCTTACTGGGACAAATCATCCAAGATGATAGCCATTTTGAATTCTGTACATGGTTAAGTACTTTCAGCTTACTGTAAGGTTTAGGCTACTTTAAAAAGTGCCCCTATTTTGGGCTTATTGTTGGTTCAGAGCTATTTTGGAGAACCTGATTTGGCTTGGATGAACTCTGAGAGTTTGATTCAAATGGAGACTAGGTGTCTTCCTGATTCTGCTTGATATATTTTAGGTGAATAATTTACATAGGTCTTTAAAATTACTGCTTCATTTAAACTTACATTTCTTCCGTAGTTCTTTGGAAAATGTTGAGAAATAGTGATATTAATTTTTTGTTTTCTTTGTGAAAACATTTTAAGTTATTAAAACAGTTGCCAAAATTAGTCTGTATTTCTTAGTTCAATGGGTAGGTAAAGCTACAAGTGAAAAGGAAAGGAGGGGTGAAGAAGTTACTTCTATGGAAGCAAAAAAAAAACATGAGTAACCTCAGCCTCATTGCGAAAGTCTGACAGTTAAGAAAGAGGGACAGAGAAGTTTAGGCGTCAAGGAGAGCATTAACCAAGACAGAGAAACATAAAACAGCATAAGGTACAGGCATACCTTATTTTATTGCGCTTTACATCACTATTGTGCTTTGCAGATACTGTGGGGTTTTTTTTACAAATTGAAGGTTTGTGGCAACTGTGCATTGAACAACCCTACTGGGGCCATTTTTTCTAATAGCATTTGCTCATTTCATGTCTCTGTGTCACATTTTGGTAAATCTTGAAATATTTCAAGCTTTTTTATTATTGTATTTGTTATGGTAATGTGCAATCAGTGTTCTTCGATGTTACCATTGTAACTGTTTTGGGGCATCACAAACCATGCCCATATAAGACAGTGAACTTGATCGGTAAATGTTGTGTGTGTTCTGACTGCTCTACCCATGGGCCATTTCCCCATCTCCCTCACTCTCCTTGGGCCTTCCTATTCCCTGAAACAGAACAATATTGAAATTAGGCCTATGAATAAGCCTACAATGGCCTCTGAGTGTTCAAGTGAAAGGAATAGTTGCACATCTCTCACTTTAGAAGTCCATGAACTATTCTGTGTACTTCTTTCACACAGTTCTTTCCCAACTTTGGGTAGTTACTTTTTGTTCATGGTCAATCAGCACTCAGACAAAAATGCAAGAGGAATCCCCTGCAGATTTCTGGAACTCTTTCTTTTTTCTTTCTTTTTTTTAACATCTTTATTGGAGTATAATTGCTTTACAATGGTGTGTTATTTTCTGCTTGGAACTCTTTATGTATGCAGTTATCTCTCTCTCTCTCTCTTTTTAATTTTTGGTGCAAATTCTAGCTTCTGATCTCTGTCTCCTCAATTTAATGAGATTGCAAAGCTCTGTTTGTGTTTCCTCTGCCTGTGCTGTAGTCTTGAAAATTGCTTCAGGGAAGTATGCTGGTGAGTTTATAGGATCCACCTTATTTCTCTACTCCCAGCAATCACATCCTAACTGCTCACTATTCAGTGAATGAACAGAGTGGTTTCATACATTGTCCAAGTTTTTTAGTTGTTTAAGATGGGAGGGCAAATCCAGTCCCTGTTACTCCATTTTGAACAGAAGCAGCAATATACAAAAATGATATTTTTATCTGCTATCTGCCTGATCCTTTTGCCTAATGTCTCCAATTTTCAGAAATAGGTGGGGAATATGGGTGCTATTTATTTGGTCTCATTCAAAGAACTCAATGATGTCCCTCAGATTTAGAAAAACAAACTTTAGATATTTTTAGAAAATAAAATTTTCGTCATAAAGTTAGTTAAAAATAAGAAAATAAGTCACACAGTGCTATTTCAAAATTTGTGAGTGCTGAAACTTACACAGAGCGAAGATACACGCACTTGGTTAGTTTTCCTTAATGTATCGAAGATGTTTTACCATTCAATATATTCAATATATGTTTCAAAAAATCCTTCTTAATCCCCAAAATAATTCATATTGAGAAAACTATTCTAGAGAAGTCTATATATCTATAAGGTATTGTATAAATTTTAAATGAAAGATACCTGGGGAGTTGCTTAAGGGGAGATATCGTCTATGTCTTGGTAATATGGCTGGACTCTGCTGGACTCACACTTATATGTGATGTTGGCGTCGGGTTGGTTTAGAAGGGCCTCAGCTGGGGAAGCCAGTCTCTTTCCATGTGGTTTTTCATCATCTTCTTCTTTAGTGTGAGCTTTTTCACATGGGGCAGTGGTTTCCAAGAACAGCGAAAGAGGCAGAACTTCAATGTGCAAACATTTTTTCAGACCTTTGCTTGTGTCAATATTTCTGATGTTCCCTTGCCCCAGAAAGTTTCATAGACAACCTCAGAGCCGAAGCAGGAAGAAAGGTATATTATAAAACTGTGGGATAAGCTTCAAAGTTTTGTGCCCATTTTTGCAATCTGTCATGTGTCATTTCATCACAACACATGTCAATAGTCTTTTAAAATTCTTTAATGAAGGATGGATAAGGGGTTATGGATCTTTAATATAAATTGATTCACTTTCTTTGGAGGACAATTTGGCAATATATATTTACCTATGGATATCTCTTCTAGGAAATTTTATTACAGATGTACTCACATATGCATATAAATATGTATAAAATTACTTTTATTGTTTTATTATGATTGATGGCAAAAGACAGGAAACAACTAAATGTGGTTAACAGGTGGTGTTTAAATAATTTATAGAACATGTATACAATGGCATATTATACACCTGGTGAAAATAACTAAATGAATCAATATGTGCTGGTGTGAAAGAAACTTTATAAATTGTTAATTAGAAAAGGAAAACCCATGGCATAGAAGAGTGCCTATCCTTAGATACATGTTTTTAAAAGGAGTATGTATATAAAGATGAAAACAAACATTTGTATAAGTAGTACAATTTCTTGGATGCAGAAACAAGAAATTGTTGATGGTTGTTTCTGCGAAGGTGACTTGGAGCAGCATTTAAATTTCATTATATATCTTATTTCTTCCATTTATACCCTTCACTGAGTGCACTGGTTTCTTTATTTTTCAAATGAAACTATCTAGTGAGAGAAAACATCACTTTAAAATAAAAGGTTTGTGCAAAGAGCCTTCAACAGTGCATGCAGTGGTGAAGCATAGAGTAACTCAGAATATCCCTATTACAACAACAGACAAAAATACTTGGTGCAAGGAATGTATAAATACTTCATCATGGAGCTCCAGAGAAGGTAGAAATCACCATCTTTTTTGGGGAAAGAGGGATGATTTTCTGAAGATGGCTTTTAGGATGGGTCTTTATGTTAGATATGGGGGAGCAGGCCAGGAAGTGGAAACAGTAAGCGGGGGGTGGAGATGCTGAAATGACCCAGGAAATGGAGCATGAAGCTATGAATTAGGACACAAAATTCCAGGCTATAGTGCTTCACTCTCTTTAAAACTTTAATTTTCCTTTAGAATTATTAATATGGTAGTGATTTTAATTAGATTTGTGGGGAATATTTAGAGACAAGAACATTTAGAAAATTCTTGCGATGTATCAGACCTTCATATGAAAGCACTAGCTGGCAAATAAGGCTGAACAGGACAGTTACCTACGGTGAAGTGATGCTCTAAACAGGTAAAAGGAGCACTGAGTGGGAGCATGAGGGGGATCAGTAATCAAATTGTTTTTGAGTTAAAACCTTGACCTTGGGTTCAGAGTTCAGTCCTTCTCATTGACCATTTGCTTGGTGATTTCATGGCTAGCCCTCTGAGACTAGAGCATCGAAGTGAAAGGGAAAACCCAGACCTCCTCTTTGGAGTCCGTGAAGGGAGAGCTGCTCTTCTGTTAATTAAACAGTCAGAGAAAATTGGCATAATTCAAACAGACTCATGTACCACAGTGTTCATTGCAGCTCTATTTATAATAGCCAGGACATGGAAGCAACCTAAGTGTCCATTGACAGATGAATGGATAAAGAAGATGTGGCACATATATACAATGGACTATTACTCAGCCATAAAAAGAAATGAAATTGAGTTATTTGTAGTGAGGTGGATGGAATGAGTTTGTCATACAGAGTGAAGCAAGTCAGAAAGAGAAAAACAAATACCGTATGCTAACACATATATATGTAATCTAAAAAAAAAAAAAAGAAAAAGAATTGGCAATGGGTAGAAGTGTCCGAAGGCTACCAATGCCGTTGTTTTCTACTCAATCTGCTGACTCTGTGACTGTTATCTTTGTTCAAATTGTGCTTTGGGGAGTGCTCAGGCAAACACACAAGCCTCTGAAATTCATTGCAATCCAAGTAAGCGCATGGATCCTGAGTTCATTCCTGATGACACAGGGGAATTCTTTTTTTTTTTTTTTTTAAATGACACCTTCAAGCGTACACTCAATAACTTGTATAGTTAAAACATAAGCCTATGCTTGTTTCTAGATGTGACAAAATTCGTTCTGGAAAGTTTTGCAAGTATTTAAGTTAGATTAGTTGTTTTCATATAATGAATCTTGTCAAAAAGGGCTGCTCACTATATGATGTTAATTACTTCAAGGTCTGAACCTAACAAACCACATTCCAAAGTTTCAGTGGTAGTAAGTATGGTAAATCTTGGCTGAAATTCCATCTATTTTCAAAATTCTGTGTTTTATTTAGTCTCCAGCCCCACTTCCCTCATGAGACTGGCATGTAAACTGAGATTTACTTTCCTGCCTGTTAAGAAAAGAGGTTTTAATGCAATGAAGCAAAACTTCACAGCTCTCTTTATTTTATTTATTTATTTTTATTTATTTATTTTTAACGGGCCTCTTCAACATAGCAGTTTGCTTCATCAAAGCCTTCAAGATGTAAAAAGCATAGAGTCTGCTAGCAAGATGATAATGTAGAACAGGATGTGTTAAATGTGAAAATATACATTAACTCTCTCTCTCTTTCTCTCCGTCTCTCTTTCTCAGTCTCAAGATTGGAGAGATCACAAGGGTTGGGGCATTCAAAGAATGGTTTAATGGCAGGTGGGATATCTTATTGACCCTAAAAACTATGTATAAATGCTATGTAGCTATAAAAAGAAAAGATATGTATTCAGCCAGAGGAAATGGCAAAGGCAAAAGTACAGATGTATGAGTTCAGATGGCATGTTCTAAGGAAAAGGAGAACACTTGGCTACTGGAAGCAGAGAAATTGTTTTGAGAATTAATATTAATCTCTTATATTTACATAGACCTTTCTACCTGACAGACACCACTTTAAATACTTTACCTACCTTAACTCATTTAATCTTTGCAATAACCTTTTGAGATAGACAGCATTAGTATTCCCAGTTTGAAAATGAGAAAAGTAGATCTGGAGAGTTTAAGTGACTGGGCAAGTTTACACAGCAAGTAACTGACAGAAATTGGATTCAACCCAGGTATTCTGGTTAAAGCTGGTTTACGCTATCCTATGAAGGCAGAATCTCTGTAATTTCCTCTCTGGTTTTGCCAGTTATAATCATGTGACCATGAGAGAAGTCACAGAACCTATAGACTTAATTTCATATTCTTTAAAATAAAGTTGAAATAGATTATCCTACAGTCCCTCTCAGCATGAAAATTTTATTGTCGAATGGATTTTAGGACATATCAAGGACTAATACAAGCTCTTTCACAGAAAAGAGTCATGTTCCAAGGAATGTTTTAGAAAATTATTATGGCAGGAAGTGCTATATAGGCTGGATTAGAGAAAGAATATAGTCAGAGGACTGGATAGAAGACCATTGCTTTAGCCCAGGACTTCATAGACTGCCAATGTAGTAGCTGGAGAAATAAAGACGTGTGGGACAACAGTGGTACAGTAGGCATCTCATTACCATGGCAGCCAGATTTGGGTTTTATTCTTGAGTCAGTCATTTACTAACCGTGATCTCAGGAAAGTTACTTATATTCTCTAAGCTCCAGTGAAATGGATATAATAAGACAGTGTTGGTTAGGTCGGCATGGCTATGCTGCAGTAATAAGTAGCCTTCATATAGCAGTAACTTAATGAAATAACATGTTATTCTTATGCTCAAAATCTGCTTAGGTTCTAGCTAACTATCTGGGGCGATGAGTGATCCAGGCCAGTTCCACCCATGACTCCAGAACCCATCACACAGCCTCCCAGGAAGCACAGCAGAGGAAGAAAGAGCAGACAGGTTATTCAGGGACTTTTTACTGCCTCATCTTGTCAGGAATTTCCTCCCACTGTGCATTGGCCAGAAATATATGCTCCTACCTAAGCTGAGGGCCTGAATAGTACAGTCTTTTTTTATGCCCAGTAAGGAGAGGGGAACAGATGTTGCTGATCGTCAGTGAGGTCTACAAAAAATACCTAATTTATTTTGCACAGTAATATCCTCAGCACATTTCAGAGGTTCTTGGTGACTGATTTCTGTCACTTCACTCTTCTTGACAGAATTGGGTGTAATAGGAGTGAAGAATAAATAAGGGAAATTTTAAAAATACTCCCAAATATTTAATGTCTTTTTCCTTCAGTCTGTCACTGTCTCCCTCTTTCTCTTTCTCTCCCTCTCATGTGCACAAACACATGTGCACACATACACATAGACACATGCACACACAAACATCAGAGCCTAACTGGGGAGCACGCTTATATCCTAAGCACACTGAATCAGCCTAGTTTCTCAAGTTTCAGCTAAATGTCCGCAGACGTGGTTATTAATATTTGCAAAAGTGATAAATCCAACTGGACTTCTCAGGTCTGTCCCGAAGTTATTGTTTCTTTGATTTTTTCTTTGTTCTGGTATTCTGGGGAGTCAGAAAACCTGAATTTAGGTCTAGGTCTGCTAAAGGTCATTTCTGACATTACAGATCTATGATTCTCAACTAGGGGAAGGTTGTTATTTTAGGCGGGATAATTCCTTATCATGCAGGGATATCTTGTACTTTTCAGGATATGGTCATCTCTGATCACTGTCTCTAAATTCTTCAAGCCATTCTTTTTTTTTTCTCTCTCTCTCTTCACATTACTTTTATTGTCTTCAGAGCATTTATCACTGTTGATATTGTCCAATCTATTTTTATGAAGTAGGGTTATTATTATTATTTTGCCATGATGTTACATAAACATTTTCTGGAAATAAATTTTTAAAAGAAAATTTTGTAGTCTTATAGTACAAAAGGAATAGATCCTGTATTAGAAATTACCAGTGGGTTTTTGTGTACTCCGTTTAGATATGCAGACCCAATTCTACTAGTATATCAGCTTCATGGAATAAACATAGGATTTGGTTATGGGTTCAAATCCTGGCTCAGCTTACCCGTTAAATGAATTTGAAAAATGCTGCTAGCCTTTCTGAACTCCACTTCTTCCTATTTGTGGAAGAGTTCTTTCACTTGTCTGGAAATTCCCTGACTGAAACTGTTTGTGATGTTCATTGATGTATTCTAGACTAGTGCCTGGCTCATAGTGGGTGCCCAATAAATATTTATGAATAAATATAGGAACTGAGTCACAACTGAAACTCAAAACTAAATTTGAGTTTTAAAGGATCTATGTAGTAGGCCCCCAAATTCCAAATTTGGCAGTGCTGGAAATTTCTTTTCAGTTCTGTATTCATGGAGAGAGCTTCAGTTGCTATAAAGGGAGTGGAGTTTATGGGTAACTGCCTCATTGTCACTGGATGTGTTTTTATGATTCTTCCCTTGGAGGAGGAAGTAGCTAAACTCTCTTGAAAGTCATGGCCATAATTTGGTGAAGTTGAATGGAAATACCTTTCTAGTATGAATATTTCTGATGGCTTTTGATTTGACTGATTTATTTTTTATGCTCCCTATTAATTAGTCATGGTGGCTCTAGCCACCAGTCATCTCTAGCTAATTGTTCAACTTTCATCCTGATTCATTTGTGCCAAGCATTGTGGCCACAGTCAGATTTCTCTCAGAACTGTGAGCAGTTCTCCTTGGATACAGCCTAAAGTGTCACAGATTGACCCCCATAGAAATATTTTTCACAGTCATTACTAAAAGTGACTGAGAACCAAGGCTAATATCACTACCCTTCTCTCTGTGCAAAACTTCTGCCCTGTGATGCTGGGAGCATTTTCAAAGGTCTAACATTCAGTCTGCTCTCCCTAGAGTCCCCAGGAGCAAAGAGTGGAGAGGGTATTTCTTCTAAGATGCCCAGGACTACCTGACCACCCCGATTGTCCCTCAGCCCATAAGGCACTGACACCATGTTAAACAAATTAAGTAACATTACCACAATAATATAAAAGGAAAAGAGAAATAAATTAGTTGAACACATACGGAGCCAATAATGGGTAGTAAGTAAACAGATTCTGGACGACACGTGAAGGAGGACATGCATTGGTTAGGAGAAAAACGTTAGTTGCCTACTATTTCGAAAATGTTTTTAAGATTTAACAGACACTGCATGTTCCCAGCCATCTGCTCTATATAAACATAAACACACTCATTAATGGGCCTCTTGAACTTCAGAATCAACTATTTGAGAGTCTAAAAGTCTGCATTTTATTTCTATGGTACTGTTTTAATTCATTCTCCAGCTTTGGGTTTTCAGCTGCGTTTTTATTCACTCAATTATGATGGTAGGTTCACTGTGTTGTAGATATTTGTGCTTTTGTATGTGGCAGTAAAAATGAAAATGCTTAGTTGCTAAAGACATATTTGTTCCACTGTGTTCTGACCCAGTAAAGAGGAGATAGTGTCATACACAGCTGTGATCCACAGAGATGCCCAGAATATATGCTGGAATTTATGCAAGGTCCTCCTGCTGGCAAAGAACCAGCACAAGGAAAAGACAGATAAGTCCAAAAGGGGCCATGTTGTGTTTGCCTGAATATATGCCGATGAGTTTAGCCAACGTCCCTCTCCAGTAGCTGTGAGCTGGTGACTAAGAAGTAACAGAGGAGTAGTTTTTTGTTATAGGCTATTTTGGGGACAGTTTGTGATTAGGACAATTAGGCCTGACTACTTTGAAAGAAGATATTTAGTATAGCTGTGGTTGAGTCAGATTGGCTGCAACATGGAATTAAGACTCAAAGAAAGAAGGCTTTCTGTTTGTTTCTGGGAGAGCTAAGGAAGAAACTTGTCAGAGTAAGAATAGTGAAAAAGAAAGAAACCAACGTTCTCCACGGACCTAAAAGTTCTCTGGCAGTTGCTCAAATGAGGGTGATGTTTACAGAATAGCGATGCTCAGTAGGAACAATTTGAGTTGAATATTTCTGAAAATCCCATTGAATTCTGTGTTCTTGTTTATATAAAGCAGACTTGTGCAGAGTGAAATAGGCTTGAACAAATTTCCCTTGAGGTTTACTTCAGATCAAAATATACGTTTTTTCAATTATCCCCTGATTCTTAGACACTAATCGAGTTTTTATTCAGTTTTTGTCTTAGAGACAAAGAATCCCTAAGAATTGGCACCTAAGTATACCTGGGAATTATAGAAAGGGAATGGGCTCAAACACATTTACAAGTGATATATCTTAAGGTATGAGAGAGGAACACATAGGGACAGAAATATAACGGGAAGGAAACTCGGGTCTCATTTATCCACAGGAAAATGAGTATAATTAAGGTTGGTACCATGCTTTGCAATTTACATAGTTCCTCCCCTTATGAGTTACGGCATCTTTACAGTAAACACCTAAGATAAAAAGGACAGGTTTTATTCTTACCTTTGGGGCCCAGAGGCCTTCTGAGACTTGCCTCAGGTGCACTTTGTGAGTGCAGTGAAGTCAATATTTGAACCCAGTTCATCCTCATCCAAACTCTGTGATCTTTCCACCATCCCCCACTGTCCTTTCATACAGATTTTGGACAGATATTCATTCCATTAGGCTCAATGCCTTAGCCATGTTTTAAAGAGAACACGACCCACGGTGTCAGGAAACTCCTGAAGCAAAGCCAACCTGTCTCTCCTATTTCAGGCCTCAAGTCACTGGTGTCAATACTGCATTTGCAGCAGCTGGCTGCCTGCTGTAGACTCATGTCACTACTGCAGCTCAGTTAGCCACACTGCTGAGATACTGAATAGAAAAGGGATGCTGTTTTAGCACTTAACAGCCATTCGTTTCATAACAGGTTTTATGTGCAGGCTTTGGCATTGTGTGATTTAATTTTTACTACCAACGTGGAGGTAGTGTAGCTGTCCTCCTTGCACGGGGAGGACACCAGTGCGGGTGGGCAGAGGCAGGGATGAGCCCCAGAGCCCTGACTCCTCAGGTCTCCATAGTTCTCTGTCACCCATCAAGCTGCTCATAAACAATAGCGATTTATTCATAGCAAGGGTCCTTCCTCGCTGCCGGCTACAGATGTCATGTTCATACTTACTCCGTCTTGGCACTTGTGCTCGTGCTCTATTCTCTCACTTTCCCCGACATCTCATTTCTCCTCTCCTCCCCCCGTGGAAACCCTACTCTCCATCTAAGGCTCAGTTTAAAATTCCCTCTTTTTCAAATACTTCACCCTGCAGTATTCTCTGTCCCTTTTTCCTTTAGAAATATAATTGTGTTTCTAGTTCATAAATCTAGTATTGGGGCTCACTTTTTTAAATGTTTATTTTACATATTAATGTTTTTGTTTCATTTTACTAGTCTTAGTAATCTTCCAAAATAAATGATGAAATCTCTGAAGGACAAGGTAAATCCTTTCTGAGTATTGACTGCCTAGCTCATTGCTGAGCATATCAAGGTCAACAAATGGATGACTGGTTTTAAATTACTTGCATGTTCAATCTATTTGAGGGAGAGATATCTTAGAATTCCTCACTGTGCCCAACACATAGAGGTGGCTTAATATTTACTCTTTGAATTAGATTACATGCCTTTTCCAGTTACTTAATACTAGTTTCATGAAATTTAGGCAGCTGCCTCAGAGTCTTCATATAGATCTACTATTAAATTTCACTACTTTATGAATGTTTTATATAATATGAAAATCTATATTAAAAAAGACTAATAATTTTCATATAGTAATAAAAATCACCAGATCAAGCTGATTAAGTATTAATTTTTTTCCTGCTATGTTGTAAGATGTGGTACAATCATATTGTCTCTTTTTTTTAAAAAACGTCTCCTCTCTCCAATTATACAAATTATACTGCTATGTCCTCATTGCGAATATTTGAAGTCTAGCAGGAAAATATAAAATATACTGTATTCACTTGTATCATAATTATTCAGATAGATAAATAAATATCTATTCTCCCTGCTGCTTTAGCCATGAAATAATGCTGAATCAGAGAAAACAGAGTCCAAAAAGGCCCATTAGCACATAGTCTTATCCTCTTTGTCACTACAGGAACCTTCCCTGTAATACGTTCTCTAATGTGATGAGGAAATGAGTCAGCACTCTTACACAGAGGGAAATGTTCCAGGTCTCCTTTTCTTGTTGATTTACTGTCAGCTTCTATTTGAGTTAGAGTTTGGGCCAAATACAAAACAGAACCATATTCATCCCCCTAATGTTCATTTCCAGGATCTCTGGCTGGCTGCTCATCGCTCAGGGCAAGAGAAGACACATGAAACAAAAAATGACAGGAAGGACCCCTAATACACACACACACACACACACACACACCCCCCAAAGCTTGTAGATGCCAGAGATGTGATGAACTATTTTAGTGGTGTAAAGTATAGCAGAATTGAATGATACAAAGAGAGAAAGAGAATTTTTGCAAACATGCTTTCGTTCCAAGGTCCTAGGCTGTTGAATACACTTCATTGTTGCTCACTCCCTCACTGTCCTTCACCATAGAAGGAAGTAGAGTCAAGTAGAATCAAACCAAGTGTGGCAGATTTTATTTTCCAAAGATGGCCATAGTAATATTTCTAGTCCTATGTGCTCTTTTAGATCTTTATCAATCTCCTGAAGTAGATGAGACCTATTTCTCTTCCCCTTGAACCTGAACAATATTTTTAACTGTCTCACAACTAAAATGCAATGGAAGTGACACACCTAACTTCCAAGGTTAGATCATGAAATGTGATAGGACTTCTCCCTAGACTGCATTCATTCTCTCCTTCTTTGTCTCTTACACATAGAGCTTAGTCATCAAGTCCACAATGGCCCAAGTGGAGAAAACCAAGTGGAAGGGAGCTGACGCTCCATTTAAAAGACATCATCAACTGCCAGACTTGAGTGAATAAGCTTTCAGAAGACTCTAGCCTTCAGCCTTACAATCTTCCAGCTGATAGTGGGAAGCAGAAACTGTCTCTATTGATCCCTGTCCAAATTCCTGATCAATAGAAGTGGTAGAATTAACAAATGGTTGTATTCTTCCGCTACATTTTGGAGTAATTTTTGGAGCCAAAGTAAGTGGAACAGATTAAGGTACTGGGAAGTACACTACTGTAGTAGTAGAATCTGAAGCATATTCCACTGGAAAGATGTGATAGGTAGAAGCCAGAATGACCTTGAGGAGAATGTTAGTAAAAGCCTAAAGGGCCTCAAGGTGATTGTTAGGAAGAGTCAGATGGTTTTCAAGAAGACTGTCAAGGAAGCCTTGAAAGTGTGGAAATGTTATTGCAAGATGGAGGAAAAAGGACTCTTGTTCCACAGGGATGGAAAGTTGTTTGTGGTAACATGGGACATAGAAACTGTATCTAGTGAACTGATGAACTTAGCTAAGGAGATTTTTAGGTAGAATTTAGAAAGTGTCTTCTGCCTTTTCTCAATGCCATAATAAAATGAGAGCAGAGGGGAGCTAAAAAAGGAATTGTTCTGTTTTCAGCAAAATTTTAGAGGACATATGAAGAAGACAGAACTTGGGTTTGAAAATAAATCTTCCTCATACCTTCCTCTTTAAGATTCTCAAATTAAGAAAGGGTTTCATAGCAAACACAAAATCTAGGGTGGGTCTCTAAAATGTTTGGTGAAGACTGTTACTAAACCAGTTCCTTTGCTCAGCATGTGGCAAGCCAAATACTGGGAAGCTGAGTTTGCAGCAGAAAAAGAGTTTATTCACAAGGCAGCCAAGTGAAGAGACTGGAGAGCAAATCTAAGATCTGCCTGCCTGCACACGAGGGGCTTGAGATATTAATGAGATAAAGAAGTAAGGTGGTCTTAGGTGTAGGGAAAGGCGATTGAAGTCAGGGAAAGGTGAGGCAATCGGTGTTCTGGGTAGGTGTATCTGGGTTACATGCTTCCTCATGGGATGCATGTTTAAAAAAGAGGCACTTAGCATGATATGGGGGTGGAGTTTTCGGCCTTCTGACAGCAAAAGGTCATTCATCGGACTGCTATGCAGACCTAGGTTCAGGGTCGGTGGTCCCAACAAGTCTTAGCCAGCTGGAACTGAACAAGAGTTGACTCCAAGTTTCTAAAAAAAAAAAGAAAACCTAAGCCCCCACTACTATAGTGACTCATACATCAGAGATGTTATCTCTAGGGATGGTTAAGAAGTCTTGTGATATATTACCCAACCTAGGTGAAGCTTGGAGGGTATGTAAGTAAAGAGAGGGGAAAAAGTAACTAAAGTGAGCTTAATTAGTAAAGGCAGTTTACAAGCAGAGGGGTTTTAACAAGCTGTTCCCTTATCTGTCATTCTGTAAGATAAGTTCAGGAATTTCTGTTAGTCACCAGCTTTTGTTAACTCTATGAGACAAGGTTTCAAGACCTCAGAAAGCTATAAGACAGTGCCTGAGAGAGCCATTCTGTCAGACACAGACCCTCTCTGAGAATCATAAGGGCAAAGTCCCACAGCAGCATCACAGGAAACCCAAGGTAGAGAAAGACTTTTGCATAATGAAGTGTATCGCACATTGATTCATAAGAAACTCTTAATGTTTTTAAAAGAGTATATTACTTTGACTGAAAGAGACAGAGGTAAAATGAAGAGAGGCCTCATGGCCCCCAAACTTCAATAGTTAGGAAACAGGATGAGAAAAATACTCAGCTTCAAACACTGGTCATTTCTTATGGAAAAGAAAGGATGACACAGGAGTGAAACCCAAAAGCCCAGAAGGCAAAGCCCTTAGACACTGTAGGAAGTAGACGGAGGCCTAATTAAGGAACTGGCCCTATGGGTATAATTGGAATTCAGATTTGCTATGAGCCAAAGATTGCTGTGTATTTCATATTTTTCCTTTCTATGAACAGAAGCCTCCCTACTGGTTGGCTGTCCAATGTCTGCTTCACCACCTTAGATCTGTGAATGACAGGTAGATAACTTGCCTCTAGACGTAGACTGTCGTAACTGAGGAAACATACTTGAAAAACTGCAACCAAGATTTGTCTCCACCTGAACCTGATCTAGATCACAAAATCTGGGATCTCAAGCCTGAGTCAGTTATTGTAATAGGGTGATATATTGAGGGTCTTGGAGAGGGGAGAGTGAGAACACTTTGCATGTTGGAGGGATGAAGTTTCTTGGGACAGATGGTAGACAGTGGCAGATTATGTTTGCAAAAATGGCCACAGCAATATTCCAAGGCCACATTCTCTGCCAGAACTTTGCCACTCCCTATGAAGAAGTAGAGTCCATTTTTGCTCTGGTTTAATGGAATGCAGCGTAAATGATACTACATCATTTCTGAGGCTGGGTCATAAAAGGTGATATGTCTCCCTGCTCTTTCTTTGTCTTTGCATGCTTGTCCTTGGACCCCTGCTATCGTTGTCCATTTAGAGAAACCATGTGGAGAGTAACCAAGGCTGCTGGCCATCAGCCTATGTAAACCTCCAGGCACATGAGGAAATGAGCCATTGGATCATTCTAGGCATGGGGGTTTGCATCTTCATTCCGAGGCCCCAGACATAGTGGGGCAGAATCTGTGTCTGCGGTGCCCTGTCCAAATTAGTGACCCACAGAATCCCTGAGTATGATAAATAGTTGTCTCCTGACACTTAAGTGTTGGGCAATTTGCTACCAAGCAATTATGTCTAGAACACCAAGGAACCTATGATCCCTTATAACTCATCCATCCATGTGGAGTAGAGAGGGTTCAAAATCCAGTGTGCCTGTGCTCTTCCATATTCATGGATTATCACAACCTGAGACAGATTTCTGACACAGTTGCTGTTCTCTCGGATATAGTAGAACTCTTGCACCGTAAGAGTGTTGTATGTACTCAAATTTAAGGAATTATTTTCTTCATAAAGTATGATTAGATTGGGGGTTCAGCTATCACACTTTCTTTGCACAAAAATTTTCCTCCGAAAGGGGATATGACAAACATTTATGATGTGAAGACTGAAAACTAAGAAGTTGAAAATTTCAGTTAAAGGTGTTGGAGTGTTTGCATGCGGTACGGTCTCCTGGTTCTAACCACCCCACAGGCTGCTCATTCTAAGGGGAGGCCTGCCAGTCTCTGCCCTCAGCACTGACAGACAGCCACCCAATTCAGGGACAAGGACACTCGGGGGTGAAGGGACCGATTAGGAAATTTTTAGAAAAAAACCCAACATCCGTATTTACCAGCATAGTCTTTTATTTATTAATATGTATTGACCAGCAAGGATCACTAAACATTTGAGGAAAGCAAGTAACCAAGAGAAAGGACAGAAAGGACAAATAAATACGAACACCTGAGGAATATGATAATTGATGTAAAAGAAGAAAAACATAAAAATATCTAATTGGTATCCCCAGAGAAGTTTTAGAGAACAATGAATCCATAAACTAGAAGGAAATGCTTTGGGAAAAAGAAGTGACTGAGAAAATAAGAACACATAAAATGTAAAAACATGTTAATGACCACCAACAAAAAAGGTAAATAAAGGGAAAATACAAGAGAAAAAAGAAGTAGAAGTCCCATATAAGAAACGTTTTAGAAAGAGAATAGGAAAAAATAGGTAATAATCAAGAAATGCTAGAATAAAATTCCTCAGAGAAGAGCCTAAAGCCAGAAAAAATTTAAAAGATTTACTCTCAGAAATGTCATCATAAAATTTCCATATTCTGGAACAAACATGAAGATTCCATGGTTTCAAAGGGAGAAGATCAGGGCATAGGCTGTCATTCAATGATAAAAACACAATTGGTATCAAACTGCTTTGCAACAGCACTGGGGGCTAGAAGACAATGTAGCAATGACTTTAACCCTAGAATGTTCTCTACAGTAAAACTCCTAAATGTTAGCAGGAGACAGTGAAGAGAGAGAGAGAGAGAGAGAGAGAGATTCATGTGCAAGTACTCCAAAAACCTCTCCTGAACATTATCTGGGAAAAAAATAACTAGAATATATTTTCTAGGCATTAAAAAAACATATGCAGCATACTTTTAATCACTTGATCAAATGTAAGAAATTTAAATCATATCTGTTTTGGATGCAGGAAATATTCTCAAATAAAACAATTATTTGGAGACAGGAAAACCTGTCCTTATCTGTAGCTCCAGTCTCTATCGCTACAGGCACAATTACTCATTCTATTATGAAAGTGGTTACACAGTTATAATCTTATAATTATTAATAGTGTTCATATTTATAGAAGCATTATAAAGTGAAGTCAGCTTTTAGTTTAGTTATAGAGCAAAAATAAAATGTTTTAATAAAATACTTTACTTGTAGAAGCTATGCTATACCTGCTATAAGAAGTTTGGGGAAAAGATCTGGAGGCAGAGTATAATTGCTGATATCATCATTTTAATAGTGTGAATGAATGGTATTCATTAAAATTGGTTAGTAGAGTTTTAATGTATTTAATAGGGCAACCATTAGACATTAAACAACTAAAAATCTGAATGATGACAAAGGAAAGAACCTGCTTTAAATGTACTAAATTTCTCATCTTTCATAGTGTAGAGTCAGTAGCACCTTTTTCTTTGTAAGGACACATTGCTGTCCCTTAATAAATGTGGGTAAAGTAGTCATAAAAATAAATATTATATATGCCTTTGTTATACTAAACATGATCATGTTTACTAAGTATAAAGCATCAAAAATGTCACATAATCTTGAAGTCAATTGCTTCTTATAGCAGAGAGCTATGTTATGAACACTTTGATAAGAATTTTTGTCCAAATGAATTATATTCTTCATGTAAATGCCATAGAATAAGATATATTGGATAAAATTATTGCTGCTGGAAACATAAGCAAATCATATGTGGAGAATTTCATATATAATCATAAAGCAAAAAATATATATGTATGTATGAATTACAAAGGGAATACATGATCAAATCTTATTTTTATGTCAATAGAATTACTATGTTATTCACATAGTACAGATGAGAAGAGTAATGATTAAAACAGTTTTATCTTCCCCAAAGTCATGCAGTTATTAAGCAGTATAATTCAATTTTGAACTCAGTCTTCTGGTACCAAAGAACTTATATTTTCAGATAAACATCTTGAGCACTTTTAGGTGGACTTTCTATGTACTTGACTTTGAAGCATGCAGTTTGCTGTAATACTGAGAAGAGAATTTACATAATATCTCAATAGATGATGATGAAATAAAAGTTTATCTCCCAAATTAGGTTAACACACAAATATTCTATTGTCATTATTAAGCACACATATACAAATATATAATAAGTCAACTATTGATTTAACATTGTCTCTTTAGTTTTAACATTGAAGCCACAAACTTAAAATCTTGAAATTCATTAAAAAATGAATATTAAAGGTTTTGAAGAAGCAGAATTGTCCTATATCAGTATTTCTGACTTTGAAACTCATGCCAGAACAATAGTAACTCAGAAAACCCACCACCTCTGAAATCATTCTTATTTGTGATATGAGACAATAACTACTAAACTGGTCTTAGCAAAGTGGAAATGGAAGAAAATTAGATTTTTATATATAACTGAAAAAATAATGTCATAACCAGGAGAGTCAAGCTGAAGTAGCTGACATTTTTGACCTGCTTAATGTCCCAGTAATTTTATTTTATTTTTATAAATTTATTTATTTTATTTATTTATTTTTGGCTGCGTTGGGTCTTCATTGCTGCACATGGGCTTTCTCTAGTTGCGACGAGAGGGGGTTACTCTTCGTTGCGGTGCGCGGGCTTCTCATTGTGGTGGCTTCTCTTGTTGCGGAGCACGGGCTCTAGGCGCGCAGGCTTCAGTAGTTGTGGTGTGTGGACTCAGTAGTTGTGGCTCACAGGCTCTAGAGCGCAGGCTCAGTAGTTGGTGGCGCACAGGCTTAGTTTTTCCACGTCATGTGGGATGTTCCTGGACCAAGCCTTGAACCTGTGTCCCCTGCGTAGGCAGGTGGATTCTTAACCACTGCGCCAGCAGGGAAGCCCTGTCCCAGTCATTTTAAAAGATTATGTAGAGGATGCAGTAAACGTAAAAATACATTACTTTTGCAAGATCTCTAATTATACTTCAATTGAAATTCAACTAGAATACAGAAATTAGCAAGTAATTTTTCCAAACTTGCATAATTCTTACGATCCTCTTTGTGTTTGGTAGTATCTGAATTTTCTTCTTAGGGAGGAAGAAAAGGCAAACTCATGAGAGAAAACAATTCAACCTATTTAGTAAATTCCCCCTTATCTCTGAGCATCTTAGTTAAATGCCCCCCACCACCCATGCATATAATAAAGATTTTCTTGACCATAAACCGTATTGGGTTACTTGTTTGATGCCCAGGCAGTGCCTGAGGTTGTCTCTGGGCTCCAAGCACTAAGCTATTAGAGGGAATCTTCACAATGATTACAAGGCTTTAAGGCTTACCTCTCACTCTGTTACAGCTGAGTGACGTTGTCAGAACTGTAAGAGTTTTATATATTTTATTTATAATCGTCACCATAATGCTGTCAGGTAGTTAGGATTTTCCTCATTTTGTAACTGATGCAAATGAGGCTCCAACTGGTTATTAACTGGCCCCAAACACTCAGTGAATAAGAGAGAGTGAGCCAGGGACCAAACCTGAAACCATGTGACTTCCAAGTTCATATGCTTTAAAATACAGTAAGTTGATTCTTTTAATAAAATGAATAACATATGTTTTTAAAAGAAGACTTTGTAAATCATGATATCCCACATGAATTTAAGAAAATGCTTTTCCAAAGTTATGATTTATTTTTATGATGTGACCCATTGTTTATCTCTGAACAATACTCCTTTCTCTTGTGCTGAAGGTATTATGGATAAATGTCCTCTATTTCTAGGGATAGAGTTTGTGCATGGGAAAATAATATACACATACATATACTATTTCTGCATATATATTTATCTTAAGGGGATACAGCCAGCATGATGTAGGTAGGTAGGTACCGCGGTGTAGCACAAATTTTTATAGCTTCTGCTGACAAATTTTGATCAACAGATGAAATGTGTTTTTGTCACAAATGAACATATATATTTTCTGTAGCAATGCTTGTCATAAAAATCACAATGCTGAGTGAGGCATAGAACATGCTGCAGCCCAGGCACCACTGGTGCACCTGAGAATTAAGACATACAACATCAAGTTGGCAGCCAAGAAAGATGTTTGAGAACTTTACCTCCAGATTATATGGGAGAAACTAGTGCCAGTGGGATTTCACAGACCTCAGGAATGGCCAGTTGTACAGTAGGATAACTCTGGATGGTTTTATAGGATTGTGAATATACTGGTGGTGTTTTAGGTCATGTACTTCCTCATGTACAACCCCAATTTTTATTCTAAAATGTAGCATAAACAGAAAAAAAAGAGGTTGAGAATCACTGTTTCATCTGTGTACCTTTTGTGATACTATGTCCAATTCTCTCTTCCCAATTCCATTATTTAAAAATCCAGAACACATGCGTCTTCTGTAGAAATGGTCACAGCATTTCTTCATTCCTCAGGGAACATAGAAATGTTTGCAGATATGGATGCAAAATATAGTGGTTTTGATGGCACTTTCTATGCATAGAGTTGTAAGTAGCTGCCCCATGTGTGTTCCATGTCTCTCTATACACAAGCTAATCCTCCTAAAATTTTGCTTTCTTCATATACCTTCAGGTCATTTCCCTCTTCAAAAACCTGAAATGATTTCCTGTTTCCTTCCATGAAATGTCCAGACACTTCAGGTTAACAGTGAGAGATTTCAAGTTCTTACCCCCTCCTATGTTTTCAGGAAAACAGCCAACTTTTCAGGTTATTTGCTGCAGTCACTATTGCTTGCTTGAGTATGGTCACTTTTGGTCATCCTGTATCTTAATTAAACTTACTTTTTCCTTCTCTAAATCAAAACTAAACTCCTTCAAGTTCCAGTTCAAAATCATTCTCAGTTCCAGACTACAGGGCTCACCCCTACTCTAACCTACTTTAGAATTTACTTTCTCTACTTTTGGGTAGCTCTCCTAAACAATTTTTAAAAATTTTTTGTCTTCTATTGCTGTTTAAAAGTTTTTCTCTTTAAATAGAAGCAGTGTCAAAGTGTCCATGGTCATGGTGGTGGCCTCTAGCCTTCTCTCACTTTGTTGAACACAGAGACCTGCACACAGTTGTTGATTAAACAATCAGACAATTCATTTATTCAGTAATTTATTCATTTAGTACCATAAGACACAGGTTGCCTCTTGTGTTGGCACAAGTGTTACTTGGCCACGGAAGAAAATTATTTATATTAAACACAAAATAAGAAAATGAGAAAAAATAAGTAGTAGGGAAGCAAAACTTGCCATTCCAACATGTCTCTTTGGCATGCAGGTTATTTTGAGTGGAAAACAATCAAGGCCCAAAAGACTCAGGAAGAAACTTTGAGCTTCTCCCTAATAGCCTGAGAATATAGATAGAAGACCCGTTCCAGGAGGGGAGCTATCGCTTCCCCATAGATAACAACAGTAGAAACTAGGTGTGCAGACAGAGAGGAACCTAGCACAGTCTGCTTGTTAAAGTTCCTCTCTGCGTCCTGTTGTCTCTGCCTCGTCCAGCAAACATGTGTTTACCAAACATTTGCTTTTCCCACTCCAGGTCAATTTGCCTTCAACCCCTTTGAAGTCCCAAACCACAACCCCCAACATCTTGTGTCTTTAGCCTAAGACGGTATTGAAGGTGAGGTTTTTAGCCATTTTGGTGAGTTACTCAGTTTTCCTGGGTCTTTCCCACGTATACATGTTAGTAAACTTTTGTTTGATTTTTTCTTGTAATCTGTCTCATGGCAATTTAATTCTTAGACCAGCCAGAAGAACCAAGAAGGGTAGAGGAAAATTTCTTCCTCCCCATCGAATCTTACAACATTAATATAGTTACACTGGGTGTAACCAAAAAGAAGTAAAATGAACTCAAGAGGGAAGTCTTATTATACCATGGTTTCAAGATAAGTTGCTTCTGTAAATGATTAGGGATTATTATGTTTGTTTGTTCATTTTGGAGGTCTAAGATCATTAGTAAGAGAATAAAGGAGCTGACACCATTTCTATAGACATCAATGACATTCACCAGAGTTTCCAGTTCAACTAATGCAGCTCTATTTCTTAACAGTAAAATTATTCTAAGGGAATAATATCTGGGAAATAAATAGAATTTAAAAGTCTTATGGTGATTGAACCTTTGAAGGAAAGAGTAGAGGTTGTAGAGAGAGTGTGTAGACCCAGGAATTAGTGTCAAAAATCTTTTCTGGTCCTCATTACCTCATTACCCCCTGTTGCAAAATTCAGAACTTTAGGCACTTAATATTTCACATAGGGGGTAACATTAAAATATTAAACATTTTATAATATATTGTAAACCAAAATCTATCTACATAAAAACTAGTAGTAATGCAAGCTGAACCAATGGTTAATTTTCTTTTTATTCATTATCAGCATTTTCACAATAGTAAAACTGAATCATTTGAGTTTTTCCATTTTTTTTCTCCTTAATTCTGCCCACCTTCTAGTGGAGCTACTTATGCCTTTTAAATATCCATTAAAAAACCTTGTTATTATAAATATGATGACCCCCCCAATCATGATGTATAGAAGGAAAATAAATTTTCCATTTTAAGTTATACAATTGTGTGATTGTTCTAAAAAAAAAAAAAAAGAAAACACTCTCTAAATACAATTTGGAAAATAAAGTATGAGGTAAAAACAAAATCACCCATAATCCCATAGTCAAAGAATATTTAACACTTTAGTTTCTTTCCTTCTAGCTTCTATATAACGCATTTGTATGCTGTGTTGAATACATACAGCTTCTGTCGTCAAAATGTCATTGTAGTGTAAGCCCTGACAGTTGGTTTTATCGTAATGCAAGTGCCTGCCTGAAGCTTTGATTGCAGAGGCATCCACTTCAAAGATGGCTGTCTGGAATCAGTACGCTTCCAGCTCTACAACTGGATGAAGAGCCAAGCAGTGCAGCCGCGGCCTCCCCTTTGAGGCTTCTTTGTTTTAGAGATCCTGTTTGATTTAGATAACTAGGCATTTGGGTCACTTGCTTTTCTCTTCCCCTGCTTTAAGTTCCTGAACTTACTTTTTTTTTTTTTTTTAAACTTTTTTCTTTTTTTTTAAGGAATTCCTTTATTTTTATGGCTGTGTTGGGTCTTCGTTTCTGTGCGAGGGCTTTCTCTAGTTGTGGCATGCGGGGGCCACTCTTCATCGCGGTGCGCGGGCCTTTCACTGTCGCGGCCTCTCTTGCTGCGGGGCACAGGCTCCAGACGCGCAGGCTCAGTAGTTGTGGCTCACGGGCCCAGCTGCTCCGCGGCATGTGGGATCTTCCCAGACCAGGGCTCGAACCCGTGTCCCCTGCATTGGCAGGCAGATTCTCAACCACTGCGCCACCAAGGAAGCCCTGAACTTACGTTTTAAATTCACCAGTAAACAGCCCACAAAACCCTACCCCACCCCCTACCCTGACCCCAGTAAAAGCAGAATCCCAGGCACATGCGTTCTCTTTCTTTACTTGTGAACTTGCTGTGTGGCCCCAGGTGTGCCGTGTGCTTTCCAAGACCTGTGAGTAATAAATCTTTTTTTTTTTCTTTTGGAGTTTCCTGATGGTTATTGCTGAGGGCATCTTGCCATCATAATAAGGACCAAGGACTGGCCCAGCCATAACATAACAAGACTGTGACTGGCACAAAACAGTCATTTTAATTTTTCTGTCATCCCTTTACATTTTATTCAATAAGAAAGATTTTTCCCAGCCACTGGATAAGATATCATCAGGGCCATGACACTGTGCTCAATCTGAAGCTGTAGACAGTCTCTTCAATTAGCAGACACAGGCCCTCTTCATCAGTAATTTGAGTGCCCTGTCCAACGTAGTAAACAGAATTCTGAACTTGATTTGCCACTAATTACTCTCCCCATCCCAGTTCAAGTCTGCTTCAGGAATTGTTGACTTGCAGCAAATAGACTGCCAGGTATTTCTCCAGCAGAGATGGGTCATTTGGGATCAGCAGAGAATTGCAATTTGCGGTCGGTAGCCATGGCGAGCAGGGTGCAAGTCCCCACATGGTAAGGGAAGGAGAAGGCTCTTACAGAGAAGAAAAGGAAGTGGGGAGGGCTATAGTAAACAAAGAGTTTACTAAATAAAGGCTTTTCATTGGCTGAGTTGTTGCCAGGAAAGGAGGAGTCTTTCTTCTTCCTGTTGGGCTCTGCTATCTTCACCGAGCCTGAGAGCACCCCCTTCTGGTCTCCTAATGACTTTATTTCGTTGGAATTTCTGTTATATTAATTTTTTACAGAATCCTGAAGTGGGCATGGGGAGAGCGGTGTCTTCTTATTTTCCTCCTAACTAGCTATCTGGATCTTAAGTCCCTCTGGCACTAAGACTTGGAGAAGGAAGAGACGAAACAAAGAAATACATCCTACTTGAAGTGGTGTCAACAAAATCAAGCTCTTTGTTCTCTGTAGTCTGGCAGCAATCTTAAGGTTGAGTCCCTCTTTCCTACATTTCCCTTGACTTGAGTGAATACACTTATATCCATGGTTTTCTCTTGGGAACCTTCCTCGGGCCCGGGGTTCTCATCTGTATTCTTGTTGCTAGGGTCCCACCACTATTCTAGACAGCTGTAGATAATCTCACACTGGACTTTCCCCTGTTTGCGTGCATCTACAGCCCATGTCCAGAAAAAACCTGATTGTGCATGGCAGTCCTAACAGAGCAGCGCTATCTTAGCTGTGCCCCAAAGAAATTTAGGAGCCTTTATTTTCACATCCGAACTTCTGAGTATTTCCTTAAGGTATTGTCTTAGTCTGTTCAGGCTTCAGTAACAAAATACTAGAGACTGGGTAGTTTATAAAGAACAGAAATTTATTTCTCACAGTTCTGGAGAGGCTGGAAGTCTGAGATCAAGGTGCCAGCAGGGTTGGATGAGGGCCTTCTCCCAGGTTGCAAGCTTCTCGCTATGTCCTCATATGCCAGAAGGGATGAGGGAGCTCTGTGGGGCCTCTCATGATTTCATCACCTCTCAAAGGCCCCACCTCCTAAATTCCATCACAATAAGCATTAGGGTCTCAACATATGAATTTGAGTGGGGACATAAATATTCAGACCATAGCAGATAGGTCCTGACAAGTGAAAGAAGTAGGTCATTTTGAGGTCTGCATTTTCATTTCAATTACATATTGAGAATATCTTTTTCTTCATTGTCCCATGCTGTCATTTGTTTGACTTTATATTTGTTTAGATTGCTCTCTGATTGAGATAACTTTATTTTAAAAAAATCAAATCAAGCTCTTTGATCTTGTGATTATTTCTGCTTAGAAAGTCATTGATATGCAGAAAACAGTCTTCTACATTCCAAGGTTTATCTCCATCTTAAACATTCTTTGCCTTCTGCTTGAGTGACATCAAATTCTGCTTGTTTTCCTTCATATTTTTTGATTTCTTTAACCTGACCTTAATATTTAAATGCTGGAGTTCTTTGATGTTGTATTTGCGACCTGCTTTCTATCTCACGGGGAGTCTCTCCCATTCCCGTGAATTTAGTTACTATCCCTATATGAGTACTTATCGAATGTATACCTCCCTTGCAGAGTTTTCTGTTGACTTCTAGACATGCATTTACTTTTTTATTTAACACCTTTGCCTGGCCAAATCATAAGACTAAATTTTAAATAATGACCCCTCCCATCCCAACTTGTTCCTCCTTTAGTGTTTGCTATCTCAGCAGATAGCTCAACAGATGTACATGGGATTTGTATTTGACCCTTTGTTCACTCTCAGCCCCTAGATTCAATCAATCACCAAGCATTAATTTCCTTGTCCAAATATCTCTTGAGTCCATTATATTTCTCAGGCATTTCCTCTGTTATCATCCTAAGTCTTATTAGTATCATTACTTACCTTGACCCTTTCACCATCTCCTAGCCTAGATACTTACTAGACAGTTACTCTTTACCTTTCAAGATAATTCTCTATAATAAAATTAGAGACTTAAAAAATAATATTTGTATTTCATCCCTCTATCTAAAGCTCTCTAATCATCCTCTATTTTCATTAGAGCAAATCCCCAGAGTATTAACATTACCCATGAGATGGTGTTGTCCAGTGAGGTAAATCATGGTTATCTCTTGCCCATCTCCTCAGAGGATACATTCTACCTATAGAGTGGCCCATTTTCTTTCTCTTTTGTATCCTTTCTAGTCTCAAGATGTTTGCATACACTACTGCCGTATCTAAATCATATGCTACCAGCCCCTTTCCACCCATCCACATGCTGCACACACATGCCCACTCTTTGCTTAATGTCACAGTCTGTGTAACTTCCCCATGTAAGACTTCTGAACCCCAGACAGGTTTGGTCTTGCCATGAATTATAACCATTTTTCCCTGTCCTTTCATTTATACCAGTAAGTTCAGTGTATCTCTAATGCTGACTGCAAGCATTCAGACTATGTGTACTTTATTCATTATTGTACGTTTAAAGTCTAGAACAGTGCTTAACACAGAGTTAGGTGCTGAAATATTTATTGAACAAATTATAGCTTTAAATAATCAGGCTATAGCTCAAGGTCAATAGCCTGAATGGGCAGAATAGGTAAAGAGGTGGCAGGAAAGAGTCCTTGATCCAGTTGCTGCAGCTGCTACACGGATCTTATAAAAAAAAGCTTCCAGAAGATAATTTTGGGAAGCCTTTTAGGTATTTTGTGCCAGGTGATTGGTAAAGTTCTGAAGCTAGAAAAATTCAAATACATCTCCAGTATTTCCTGTAAGGCAACTCCTCACTTCACATAGCCAAATTTAATATACCCTTACATGTTACCTGTCACTCTGTCCATCCAACTAGAGAAGTAGATAAGAGAGGAGGAGGAGAAGAGAGAATACAGTATTTAACGGATACTGTCTCTGTGTGGTAGAATTTAAAGGACTCAAAATTATTCTTTACAGTCTTGGCATTTTACATATGATTGTACACATTTTAAATTTCATAATTATAAAAAGTCACTTCACTCCAAATACAATGTACTCCAAATACAATGAATCATTAAATATGTGGATATGTCTAGGTACATAATTTTTACTTCCAGAATACATGACCTAGTTAAATGTACTTGAATAAAACATCTCACTACAGTATTCTTACACTTAAAGCAAAGCCCCTTTCCAAAACTGACTTTCTTTTTCCAAATATGCAAACTTTATAACTTGAAATAGTCTTTAGGAGAGAGGGATATACAGGATCTTTTATTCCATCAAAGATTTTGATATTTAAGAAGTTTACAAATCAATTTTCTATACCAAAAACAAATAACAAAGAAAGTAAAAATGACTTTAAAAGCCCCATGGCTAATGTGAAACAGGTTTCTCAACTTAAGGTTGGTAATTTTAGCACATGTTTATTATTCTTAAATCACATTTGTCATTTTTATCTGTGCTTATTAAGCATATATACTCATGATAAGTAATTACCCTAACCTTAACAACCATTCTGATGACAAACTATGAGTGATATTTTAAACCTTTTCATGTTTCTTATGTAAATGAAAGACAGAAGCCTTGAAAGATAAGTTGCCTGTTCCTTCACTCCCAAGAGCACATATAAATAGATGTTCTGAATTGGCCCTGTTTCCTGGGAAGGGCAAACTTGGCCCTTATTAATCTGCTGTTTTTAGGATCTTTCAGAATGTCTGTCATTATTGGTCATAACAATATTTCTGCTCATTCTAAATTAAGATGAACTGATAGCCTTTTAGTACTGGCATCAACAGTGACAGCGTGACTTAGGGAGATAAATTTTCAAAAATGTTAAAATGATAAGCTAGAATCTTGCATTACCAAATATAAAAGAATTGTGACCTTATATTTTTAAAATGGCAACTCAATAATAAGGGAAAGTAATCAGCAATTCACAGTCAAAAATAAGTGAACCTCAGAAGCTGACTATTTAAAATTGATTTAAAGCAATTTGAGTCTATAACCAAAATTAAGAGAGATTCATTTTCCAGATTTGCTTTTTCACTAAGCAGGGTTTCATGCAACATAATGCATAAGTTATTGTATTAATTCTTCCTCTTTCCCTATTATTCATATCACAGTCTCTTAAATTTATTCTTTTTTCTCCTCTGGGTGAAAAATGATTGCCCATAAACATCAGTTGGTAAAACATTAAGAAATCCAGTGGTAATTCTGAAACTTAATTTCCAGTTTTGTACAACAATGGAGTGATGTAAATGATTAATGCTTTTGTGTTTTTCCTTGCTCAACCCTATAATCAGCTTAATTAAGACACTGCTAGTGCTAATTGAGAAACTATCACTCATTTCTTCAAATTTCCCTAACTTAGGCCTCTATTAATTTGTTAGTAAGGACATTAGAACCTGGAATCATATCTCAGACTAGCTGTGGCATTTGGAAAAGGATGTTTGCTCAAAATTTTTTTAAAAATTGTTTAAAATTTCTTCAACATTTGTAATTCTGCTACGATTCAAAGATAAGACATTTAAGCACTAAGTGTGTGTGTGCGTGCACGTGTGTGTAGCTCTTCCTATTCTTTTTACTAGCGTCCAATTGTGATGGAGACCAGACAATGAGAGGAGTTTCCCAATGTAATGTTTTTTTTTCTTTTTATATCTTCCTTTTGCTGTCACATTGGGAAAGTTTTCGGATTCATAAATACCTCTGGTTTATAAAGAGTAGGTGATAGTGGAAACTATCTTTTCTGTCCACACCATCAGGATTTTCTAGAGTGCTAGTGAGTTAAGAATTTTCTGCTAAATGCAGACGGAAAGCCTCTTGTCCTGCCTGTATTCTCCTCCTATATTCCTTTCAACCATCCTACCACAGAGAAGCACCAAAGATAGTGACCAGAATGCTGCAATCATTGATCTGTATATAGGTGCATGTCAGAGATGAATTCCTTTGAAAATTTATTTGCTTCACAATGTAAACATTTGGACCATCTGTGATTGGTTAAAAAGTCTGATTTCTTCTAATTTCTTTCAAAATACATTTATAGCTTTGTTTTTCTTATTTCTCCTAAGTAGATCTTATTCTTCTTTTTGTCAAGTAGACAGGAAAGAAGAATCAGGAAGCTAATCTGGTATGTCTTGGAATGATCTGTTCCACAATTCTTATAAACGTCTGGAAGTTTATGTGCTGACGTCCTTCATCAATGTGCTTAGGTTTGGCAAAATACAGAAAGTAGCAGACTTTTTAAAGTCAATTATGCCACTAACACATCACTGTCTTTCAAATGTGGAAATTTTACCCCAGGCGCTTCAAAAGTTCATAAACTCCTAACTGAGTGATTGGAAATAGCTGTGATATCTCTGGAAAGTGTTTCATTAATTCAAGGCAGACACACACACACACACACACACACACACACACACACACACTGGGAATCAGTGTAGCTCAGTAAGGGAGATCACATTTAAAAATAAATAAAATTAATCATGTGGAACTACCAACTGATGAAGTCATCCAAAATGTTACAAATCTATAATACATAAGTTCATGTATTATATTATACAGAGATTTATAATATGCAAAACCTAAATATTTACTATAATATTGATTTTCTGGGTCAAATAATTTCTTTCTCTCTCGCTTCTTCCTCCTCTCCCCTTTCCTCTACTCTCTTCTTCTCCCTCCTCCTCCTCCTCCACTTTCTTCTCCCTGTGTATTTTATACTTTTTTGAGGTTAAAGAATGACTTATTTTATACATTCCTGTGGGTTATAGCAATCTTCTAGATATAAAATATCAGCTCATCCAAGTTTACAGCTTCCTACTTTTTCTTGGTATGAAAAATGTCTGGCCTTTCTTAAGTGGTTCAGATCCCAACAGGTGTTTGCAGGGCTAGGTCCCTTTTTTATAGTGACATTCTCTTGCCACCACAAATGGATTACTCAACCTGTTATTGGCACCTGTGCCTCTCTCTGCCCACTTGTGTCCATCCATCTTGGTTACAGGGTGCCTTGTCTCAGTCTGCATTTACTTTATTATGCCTCATTAGCCTTTCATTATAAGTAATAAAGCTTCTGTTCCTCAGCGGAGGGGTAAGTCGGTAAAGTCAGTTGTTTTCTTAGGACATTTGCTTCATTCATAAACTGGCAATATATTGTTGGACCTTCTTTCTACCTGGTGATTGAATGAGAGCACTCATTCTGATGAATTTTCACTGTTCTGGGTATAGCACCTACTTTTTCTGCAACTATTTGTTTTTCCTTACAGTTCCTTGTGTCTATCATTCCTTACTTATCTAGATAGAGAAAAATGCACGTCTGTTGTGACAGAGGCTAAGAGGGTTCACCAATATCCACATCCTATCCTGACTTTCCCATCTTCCCTTAAAGTTAGGTAGAGGCCCTGTGATCACTTCCATTCAATGGAATATGAGTGGAAGTAAATAACATGTGGCCATGTGACTTGAGGCAAAGAGAGACAAGATAGAGGCATCGAGAAGCTACTTCATAAAGAGCTGCCCAGGAGCAGCCAACCATGCCAGACTCAACTTGAATGAAACGTAAGCTTTTATTTTGTTAAACCATTGGATTATGGGGATTGTTATAGTGGTTACTGTTAATAATCTTGATGAGATATCTCTAAGTTATTAAAAAACATGACTAGTACAAGAAACAGTAAAGAACTCCTATATTTGTAAATAATTCTTGTATATGTTAAAACTGTAGTAAAATATGTTTCCTGTTTTATTTGTTCATCTTTTGTATTACAACTACTTTCTTGGAATACTTCAAAGTATTTTTTTCTATTTATTATTACGACCCAGTGGACTTTCAAGATTTACTTTGCTTTAAATAACTGTAATTATGATTCACTTGGCTACCCAAATTGATACAACTTGATCAATGGATACCCCTTTAAGTTTTGTCCTTTGTACCTCATTGAGCAATACCATTGAACATTTCTTCAAATAACCTTATTATCTGGCAACAGTAAGGAGTTACTGGTCTGTTTGATCTTTCTTGTCCCCAGGATATGTAATCAACCATTCACTAAGGAACAGATTTCTTTTAATGGAGAAGGATCTGAGACGTCAGATTCTGATCTGTTGGGATGTATATCAGATTGTTTCTGGTGTGTACTAGAGCTGAGTGGAGTGGCATCAGGTTTTAAGTTTGTCTTTCCAATAAAATAAAAACAACTTTTCCTAGAGCATACCTAAATGATTGTTATGCCTTATCCAAATTGTAGTCCACTTCCTTTTCTCTTGTGAGTCTTACATATTTCCTCCATAGCCATTTTGTAGTCACTCTATTGATAGACAAGTTTATTGTAATAGTCTGAGTAATATAATAATAGCTAAGTCTTGGGACTTCCCCGGTGGTCCAGTGGTTAAGACTCCGTGCTTCCATTGCAGAGGGCACAGGTTTGACCCCTTGTCGGGGAGCTAAGATCCCACATGACACGTGGCGCAACCAAACAAAAATGAATAACGAAGTCTCATCACATACTAATTCCCATGCTTCTTAAGAATCTCCTTTCAAAAGTCTGTAAACCTTCTACTCCAAAAAGTTTCTTGTAAAGAAGAAATAGTTGATCAAATACTCTCTATAGTCATTATTCTGATCAAAAGAGTCCTAAAGAAAATGATTCAGTATGTATAGATCTAGTGTAAGTATAAGCATTATTTTCTGAATCTAAAAGTAGGACACACAGCCTGACAAGCACATTTGTATATATTCGGAAATGTAAATACATTAAAAAATCTTACCAAGTGGTATACATTAATCACACTATATTATTTAATTAAAGCACTAATTTTACTGGAAAGAATACATAAAGTAGAAACTCTGGGAAACTCTAACATTTCTTAATGTTTGTACAACAGAGAAGAAAAAAAAAGAGTAGGAAAAAATTTCTAACTTATTTAGCATTTTGATAGTGAATTAAAAATAGTAGTAGATAATGAGATAAATCTAAAGTAATAAAGATAATTAAATATTGAATACTTAATGGGTTTTTGCTTTATTAAGGGAAGAGGAATGGTGTAAATGCTTAAAAGTACAACATGGAACCAAGAAGTGACTATTTGGAGGGGATTCAAATAGAACACAGATATTTTCAAGTATTTCAAAAATGATGAATATCCATAACTGATAGTTTTACTAATAAGCTTATATACAGTGATTAAAATTGTGCCTCAGGGAAGTAGAATACTGTACCTCTTTAATAGATTATAAGGGAAGTATCAGATGTCTAAGATTATGATAAAAGGGCAAGTGGTCATAATTATGGTTTTTTTGCTTTTGTTTTTGTTATATTAAGGAATAGATAGAGAATTTTTAGGCCTCTGTATGGATGAAATAAAATAAAAATGGCTCCCAAATAAAAGAATCCTGTGAGCTGCAAAAAGTATAATCAGTATGAAGCATTTTAAAAATGTCTGTCTGGCATTGGGAGATGAGGGACAAATAAAATAAACAAGCCAAAAAATTGTACTTTAAACACTAAGCAAAATTATCACATGTATGGAATCTTAATTTTTTATTGAAGTATAGTTAATTTACAATGTTGTGTTAGTTTCAAGTGTACAGCAAAGTGATTCAGTTATACATATATCAATATATATATATTATATCTATATCTTTTTCAGATTCTTTTCCATTATAGATTATTACAAGATATTGAGTATAGTTCCCTGTGCTATACAGTAGGTCCTTGTTGGTATGGTATCTTCATATCTAGAAGAAGCAATCCCCTCCTCTCCTTCGCGGTTATCCAAGACACGGGTAGACTCCAGAGACCACATTAGTCATTTCTTACCCAAAATTCCTCAGCCCTGAGTGATTTCCAATAACTTAAAAGTCTGATGGGAATTCTAATTCCTTACATTCATACCCCAGAGGATTCTTTTATAGAAAAAATTTTCATCTATAAAATCAATGAGCAAACATGATCTAACAGGTCTGGAGCAGAGCTATTCTTGATATTATACACACATACAAAAATGCAATCATGTTGACAATTCAAATATAGTAGAAATTACTGTAAGTAAATCTTATTCCCTCCATGATGGCAACATCTCACATACTATTTTGCCCCTAGAGTCGTATAGAAGCTCTTTTAGAAATCATAATGTTAAAATAGTCTGTGGTTTCATTACAGTTTCCTGTTGCCAGGGTTTATTTAATTAATTTCTAGGTATTCATCCTGAGAGTTCAGAGGACAGGCATTTAAGACAGAAAAAAAAATACATATTCCATAAAAAGTCTTATTCATCTTGCAAGAGAACTTCCAAACCACAGAAGCCTGAACCTAATGAAATAGTCATTCTACATGTTATGTAATCCTTTGGCCAGTGTATTAGTTATAAAGTATGTTTTACAGTGTATATCATTAGCTCAGTCTGTAACCACACTGAGCACTCTTTATTCTTCTTGTGACAAACGTTTGCTATGTTTTACTCACAGAAAAATGTATGTTTAAAAATATTTGATATTTTTAGGATTCTTTATTTTTCTTCTAAATATTTACATATTAGTAGAGCCAGTGTTTTGTTTTGACATCAGCGGGAACAGTTCATTAATAGAATAAGTGTACGTTCCACAGTTGCCATTTTCCTTGACTTTTCAGCAAGGCTGCTATATCTCCACCAGTCTTTTGTTTTCTTTGTGCTTTCTTTCTCTACTCCAGTTCCCACTTCATCTTTTGACCCTCTGTCCTTTCTCTGTATGTTCTTTTCATTAGAGGTTTAAGTCACTCTATGGCTTCAATTTAAATCTCTTATTTGTAAGATTCCTAAATACCCATCTGCAGCCATGACCTCTGTCTCTCCCAAACTCTAATTTTATCTCTAATTATCTACTTCAGTGATTTGCAATGACCTCAGTATCAGCATATCTAAACAGAAACTCATCATATTTTACCACAAATTCCCGGATTCTTTTATTGGTATTTTAAAAATCTTTTTAATTAAAAAAATTTTAATACAATTTTTAAAGGTTACTTTCCATCTACAGTTATTAAAAATATTGACTGTATTACCCGTGTTTTATAATACATCCTTGAGCCTGTCTTACACCCAATAGTTTGTACCTCCCATTTTCCTCACCTCTATATTGCCCTCCTTTCTCCCACTGGTAATCACTAGTTTGTTCTCTATATCTGTCAATCTGCTTCTTTTTTGTTATAGTCACTAGTTTATTGTGTTTTTTATATTCCACATACATATTTATTGGTATCTTAATACTCTGAATCCTATAGATTTAAAACTATGAGGGCAGGAGACCTTCAAGATGGTAGAGGAGTAAGACGTGTAGATCACCTTCTTCCCCATAAATGAATCAGAAATACATCTACATGTGGAACAACTCCTACAGAACACCTACTGAACGCTGGCAGAAGACCGTAGACTTCCCAAAAGGCAAGAAACTCCCCACATACCTGGGTAGGGCAAAAGAACAAACAGAGACAAAAGAATAGGGATGGGACCTGCACCTCTGGGAGGGAGCTGTGAAGGAAGAAAAGTTTCCACACACTAGGAAGCCCCTTCACTGGTGGAGACGGGGGGTGGCGGGGGGAAGCTTTGGAGCCACGGAGAAGAGCACAGCAACAGGGGTGCAGAAGGAAAAGCGGAGAGATTCCCGCACAGAGGATTGGGGCCAACCAGCACTCACCAGCCCAAAAGGCTTGTCTGCTCACCTGCCGGGGCGGGTGGGGGCTGGGAGCTGAGGCTCGGGCTTCGGAGGTCGGATCCCAGGGAGAGGACTGGGGTTGGCTGCGTGAACACAGCCTGAAGGGGGCTAGTGCACCACAGCTAGCTGCGAGGAGTCCGGGAAAAAGGCTGGAACTGCCTAAGAGGCAAGAGACCATTATTTCTGGGTGCGCAAGGAAAGGGGATTCAGAGCACCACCTAAACGAGCTCCAGAGATGGGTGCGAGCCGCGGCTATGAGCACGGACAAAAGAGATGGGCATGAAATGCTAAGGCTGCTACTGCAGCCACCAAGAAGCCTGTGTGCAAGCCCAGGTCACTCTCCACACCTCCCCTCCCGGGAGCTTGTGCAGCCCGCCACTGCCAGGGTCCTGTGATCCAGGGACAACTTCACTGTGAGAACACACGGCGCACCTCAGGCTGGTGCAAAGTCACGCTGGCCTCTGCCATCACAGGCTTGCCCCGCATTCCGTACCCCTCCCTCCCTCTGGCCTGAGTGAGCCAGAGCCCCTGAATCAGCTGCTACTTTAACCCCGTCCGGTCTGGGCAAAGAAGAGATGCCCTCAGGCAGCCTACACGCAGAGGCCGGGCCAAATCCAAAGCTGAACCCCAGGAGCTGTGCGAACAAAGAAGAGAAAGGGAAATCTCTCCCAGCAGCCTCAGAAGAAGCGGATTAAATCTCCACAATCAACTTAATGTACCCTGCATCTCTGGAATACCTGAATAGACAACAAATCATCCCAAAATTGAGGTGGTAGACTTAGGGAGCTACTGTAGACTTGGGGTGTGCTTTCTGCGTCTAATTTGTTTCTGGTTTTATGTTTATCTTAGTTTAGTATTTAGAGCTTATTATCATTGGTAGTTTTGTTTATTGATTTGGTTGCTCTCTTCCTTTTTTTTAATATACAGATACATATATTTATTCCTTTTCCTCTTTTTGTGAGTGTGTATGTGTATAGTTCTTTGTGTGATTTTGTCTGTATAGCTTTGCTTTTACCATTTGTCCTGGAGTTCTGTCTGTCCAGTTTTTTGGTTGTTTGTTTTTTAGTATAGTTTTTGCACTTATTATCTTTGGGAGATTTGTATTTTAGTTTGGTTGCTCTCTTATTTCTTTTTTCTTTTTCGTTTTTTTACTTTTTACTTTTTTTATTTTTAATAGTTCTTTTTATTTTTTATTTTAATCACTTTATTTTATTTATTCCTTTATTTTTTACACCCTTTTCTTCTGAGCCGTATGGCTGAAAGGGTCTTGGTGTTCCAGCCGGGTGTCAGCCCGTGCCTCTGAGGTGGGAGAGCTGAGTTCAGGACATTGGTCCACAAGAGACCTCCCAGCTCCACATAATATCAAATGGCGAAAGCTCTCCCAGAAATCTATATCTCAAAGATAAGACCCAGTTCCAATCAATGACCAGCAAGCTACAGTGCTGGATAGCCTATGCCAACCAACTAGCAAGACAGGAACACAACCCCATCCATTAGCAGAGAGGCTGCCTAAAATCATAATAAGGTCACAGACACCCCAAAACACACCACCGGATGCGGTCCTGCCCACCAGAAAGACAAGATCCAGCCTCATCCACCAGAACACAGCCACCAGTCTGCTCTACCAGGAAGCCTACACAACCCACTGAACCAACCTTAGCCACAGGGGGCAGACACTAACAACACCAGAAACTACAAACATGCAGCCTGTGAAAAGGAGACCCCAAACACAGTAAGTTAAGCAAAATGAGAAGACAGAGAAGCACACAGCAAATGAAGGAGCAAGGTAAAAACCCACCAGACCAAACAAATGAAGAGGAAATAGGCAGTCTACCTGAAAAAGAATTCAGAGTAATGATACTAAAGATGATTCAAAATCTTGGAAAAAGAATGGAGAAAATACAAGAAACATTTAACAAGGACCTAGAAGAACTAAAGAGCAAACAAACAGTGATGAACCACAAAATAAATGAAATTTAAAATTCTCTAGAAGGCATCAATAGCAGAATAATTGAGGCAGAAGAATGAATAAGTGACCAGGAAGTTAAAATAGTGGAAATAACTACCACAAAGCAGAGTAAAGAAAAAAGAATGAACAGAATTGAGGACAGTCTTAGAGACCTCTGGGAAAACATTAAATGCACCAACATTCCAATTATAGGGGTCCCAGAAGAAGAAGAGAAAAAAAAAGGGACTGAGAAAATATTTGAAGAGATTATAGTTGAAAACTTCCCTAATGTGGGAAAGGAAATAGTCAACAAGTCCAGGAAGCATAGAGAGTGCCATACAGGATAAATCCAAAGAGAAACATGCCAAGACACATATTAATCAAACTATCAAAAATTAAATACAAAGAAAAAAAATTAAAGGCAGCAAGGGAAAAACAGCAAATAATATACAAGGGAATGCCCATAAGGTTAACAGCTGATCTTTCAGCAGAAACTCTGCAAGCCAGAAGGGAGTGGCAGGACATATTTAAAGTGATGAAAGGGAAAAACCTACAACCAAGATTACTCTACCCAGCAAGGACCTCATTCAGATTTGATGGAGAAATTAAAACCTCTACAGACAAGCAAAAGCTAAGAGAATTCAGCACCACCAAACCAGCTTTACAACAAATGCTAAAGGAACTTGTCTAGGGAGGAAACAAAGAGAAGGAAAAGACCTACAATAACAAACCCAAAACAGTTAAGAAAATGGAAATAGGAATATACATATTGATAATTACCTTAACTAAATGGATTAAATTCTCCAACCAAAAGACATAGACTGGCTGAATGGATACAAAAACAAGACCCACATATATGCTGTCTACAAGAGACCCACTTCAGACCTAGGGGCACATACAGACAAAGTAAGGGGATGGAAAAAAATATTCCATGCAAATGCAAATCAGAAGAAAGCTGAAGTAGCAATTCTCATATCAGAGAAAATAGACTTTAAATAAAAACTATTATAATAGACAAAGGAAAGACACCACATAATGATCAAGGGATCAATCCAAGAAGAAGATATAACAATTGTAAATATTTATGCACCCAACATAGGAGCACCTCAATACATAAGGCAAATGCTAACAGCCATAAAAGGGGAAATTGACAGTAACACAATCATAGTAGGGGACTTGAACACCCCACTTTCACCAATGGACAGATCATCCAAAATGAAAAAAAATAAGGAAACACAAGCTTTAAATGATACATTAAACAAGATGGACTTAATTGATACTTATAGGACATTCCATCCAAAAACAACACAATACACTTTCTTCTCAAGTGCTCGTGGAACATTCTCCATGACAGATCATATCTTGGGTCACAAGTCAAGCTTTGGTAAATTTAAGAAAATTGAAATCATATCAGTATATTTTCCAACAACAACGCTATGTGACTAGATGTCAATTACACGAAAAAACCTGTCAAAAATACAAACACATGGAGGCTAAACAACACACTACTTAATTACCAAGAGGTCACTGAGGAAATCAAAAAAATACCTAGAAACAAATGACAATGAAAACACAACGACCCAAAACCTATGGGATGCAGCAAGAGCAGTTCTAAGAGGGAAGTTTATAGCAATACAATCCTACCTCGAGAAACAAGAAACATCTCAAATAAAAAACCTAACCTTACAGCTAAAGCAATTAGAGAAAGAAGAACCAAAAAAAGCCCAAAGTTAGCAGGAGGAAAGAAATCATAAAGATCAGATCAGAAATAAATGAAAAAAGAAATGAAGGAAACACAGCAAAGATCAATAAAACTAAAAGCTGGTTTTTTGAGAAGATAAACAAAATTGATAAGCCAATAGCCAGACTCATCAAGAAAAAAAGGGAGAAGACTCAAATCAATAGAATTAGAAATGAAAAAGGAAAAGTAGCAACTAACACTGCAGAAATACAAAGGATCATGAGAGATTACTACAAGCAACTATATGCCAATAAAATGGACAACCTGGAAGAAATGGACAAATTCTTAGAAAAGCACAACCTTCAGAGACTGAACCAGGAAGAAATAGAAAATATAAACAGACCAATCGCAAGCACTGCAACTGAAACTGTGATTATAAATCTTCCAACGAACAAAAGCACAGAACCAGATGGCTTCACAGGTGAATTCTATCAAAGGTTGAGAGAAGAGCTAGCATCTGTCCTTCGCAAACTCTTCCAAAATATAGCAGAGGGAGGAACACTCCCAAACTCATTCTACAAGGCCACCATCACCCTGATACCAAAACCAGACAAAGATGTCACAAAGAAAGAAAACTACAGGCCAATATCACTGATGAACATAAATGCAAAAATCCTCAACAAAGTACTATGTATGCTATACACCATGATCAAGTGGGGTTTATTGCAGGAATGCAAGGATTCTTCAATATATGCAAATCAATCAATGTGATAACCGTATTAACAAATTGAAGGTGAAAAACCATATGATCATCTCAATAGTTGCAGAAAAAGCTTTCGACAAAATTCAACACCCATTTAGGATAAAAACCCTCTAGAAAGTAGGCATAGAGGGAACTTACCTCAACATAATAAAGGCCTTATATGACAGACCCACAGCCAACATCATTCTCAATGGTGAAAAACTGAAACCATTTCCTCAAAGATCAGGAACAAGACAAGGTTGTCCACTTTCACCGCTATTATTCAACATAGTTTTGGAAGTTTTAGACACAGCAATCAGAGAAGAAAAAGAAATAAAAGGAAACCAAATCGGAAAAGAAGAAGTAAAGCTGTCCCTGTTTGCAGGTGACACTACCAGGTAACTACTAGAGCTAATCAATGAATTTGGTAAAGTAGCAGGGTACAAAATTAATGCACAGAAATCTCTTGCATTTCTATACACTAATGATGAAAAATCTGAAAGAGAAATTAAGGAAATACTCCCATTTACCACTGCAACAAAAAGAATAAAATACCGAGGAATAAACTTACCTATGGAGACAAAAGACCTGTATGCAGAAAACTATAAGACACTGATGAAAGAAATTAAAGATGATACAAACAGATGGAGAGATATACTATGTTCTTGGATTGGAAGAATCAACATTGTGAAAATGACTATACTACCCAAAGCAATCTACAGATTAAATGCAATCCCTATCAAGCTACCAATGGCATTTTTCACAGAACTAGAGCAAAAAATTTCACAATTTGTATGGAAACACAAAAGACCCTGAATAGCCAAAGCAATTTTGAGGAAGAAAAACGGAGCTGGAGGAATCAGGCTCCCTGGCTTCAGACCGTACTACAAAGCCACCAGTAATCAAGACAGTATGGTACTGGCACAAAAACAGAAATATAGATCAGTGGAACAGGATACAAAGCCAAGAGAGCAACCCACACACATATGGTCACCTTATCTTTGATAAAGTAGGCAAGAATATACAATGGAGAAAAGACAGCCTCTTCAATAAGTGGTGCTGGGAAAACTGGACAGCTACTTGTAAAAGAATGAAATTAGAACACTCAGTAACGCAATACACAAAAATAAACTCAAAGTGGATTAAAGACTTAAATGTAAGGACAGACACTATAAAACTCTCAGAGGAAAACATAGGCAGAACACTCTGTGACATCAATCACAGCAAGTTCCTTTTTGACCCACCTCCTGGAGAAATGGAAATAAAAACAAAAATAAACCAATGGGACCTAATGAAACTTATAAGCTTTTGCACAGCAAAGGAAACCATAAAGAAGACGAAAAGACAGCCCTCAGAATGGCAGAAAATATTTGCAAACGAAGCAACTGACAAAGGATTAATATCCAAAATATACAAGCAGCTCATGCAGCTTAATATCAAAAAAACAAACAACCCAATCCAAAAATCGGCAGAAGACCTAAATCGACATTTTTTCAAAGAAGATATACAGATTGCCAACAAACCCATGAAAGGATGCTCAACATCACTAATCATTAGAGAAATGCAAATCAAAACTACAATGAGGTATCACCTCACACCAGTCAGAATGGCCATCATGAAAAAATCTGCCAACAATAAATGCTGGAGAGGGTGTGGAGAAAAGGGAACCCTCTTGCACTGTTGGTGGGAATGTAAATTGATACAGCCACTATGGAGAACAGTATGGAGGTTCCTTAAAAACTAAAAATAGAACTACCTTATGACCCAGCAATTCCACTACTGGGCATATACCCTGAGAAAACTGTAATTCAAAAAGAGTCATGTACCACAATGTTCATTGCAGCTCTATTTACAATAGCCAGGACATGGAAGCAACCTAAGTGTCCATCGACAGATGAATGGATAAAGATGTGGCACATATATACAATGGAATATTACTCAGGCATAAAAAGGAACGAAATTGAGTTATTTAGAGTGAGATGAATGGACCTAGAGACTGTCATACAGAGTGAAGTAAGTCAGAAAGAGAAAAACAAATACCGTATACTAACACATATATATGGAATCTAAAATAAAGAATGGTTTTGAAGAACCTACGGCAGGACAGGAATAAAGACGCAGACGTAGAGAATGGACTTGAGGACATGGGGAGGGGGAAGAGTAAGCTGGGACGAAGTGAGAGAGTGGCATACACTTATATATACTACCAAATGTAAAATAGATAGCTAGTGGGAAGCAGCCGCATAGCACAGGGAGATCAGCTCGGTGCTTTGTGACCACCTAGAGGGGTGGGATTTGGAGGGTGGGAGGGAGATGCAAGAGGGAGGAGATATGAGGATATATGTATATGTATAGCTGATTCAATTTGTTATAAAGCAGAAACTAACACACTATTTTAAAGCAATTATACTCCAATAAAGAGGTTAAACAAAACAAAACTGTGAGGGGCAACGTGGTGTCCTGTTCAAGAGAAGGGCTCTGCATTTCGACACACCATGACTTGCTCTGGCTCCATCTTTGGTAGTTTTGTGACCTTTGGTAGCCTAACTTCACTAAGCCTTAGTAACTTTGCCGGTAAAAAGAATTTTCTATGAGAATTAAGTTAAGATGCTTAGGTCAGTGTGTGGCAAGCAAGACCTCAGTGAATTTTAGCTGCCATTTTTAAAGCTGTCTACACAGGGAGCTTCTGCATCATAGTTATACACAACTTTCTTTGTGTCTAATTAATCTACCTACATTCATCTGTCACTTATGTCATGTTGACATTAATTCATAATACATGTGTCCATCATGACCTCTTTTGGTCTGCCTTTCTCTTCCCTGGCCCTCTGGAGTTTCATCTTTAAGAGACCACACAGGTAGAACATGCAGAATCAGGCCCTGTTATTTTCCTGAAGGTGATTGGACCAGGAAGTTCATTTGGAGCCTCACCACATCCTGAGCTTACGGTATCCTACAAATGCCATCTCTTAAATCCCTGATTGCCTTTGTCTTGGTCATAGTCTGAGCATGAACCTCAGTTTTCCCATTCTCACATGTCCAGTCTGCTCCCCCTTCCTGCTACTCCTGCTGGCTAACCAGTCCCAGGAGCCTTTGAGCCCAGGAAGGTAGCAAATATGCCAATTTTGATACTCATGTATCCCTGTATAGCCCAGGCCAACACAGTCCTGTCTTCAATGTCTCCTTTATCCTAAATCTTCATTTATCTCTCAGAAACTTCGGATCCCTCACTATATATTCTGCACCTTTGAATTCAGTTCTGCTGCATTTGTCATGGCTTTCATTTTCCATTGTTCTGTTTTCTGATTTCTCTGCTTTAGGTGGATTGATGGATGTTTTCTCATTATTTTCTAACCTTATCTTGTTTGTTCCTTTTCTATATCCTTGATCAAATTGCTACCATGGCCTGGAACATTTGCTTCTACCTCTTTACCTATTTATGTACTTTTGGACTCCAGTGTCTGACTTAAGTGCCCCGTGAGACTTCATTAATCATTGTAGCTCATATGACTCCTGTCTCCAAATTTATGTATTAGTCTTTCACTTATTGCTTTGTATTTTCAGGCATTTTATATTTTTCCTTTAAGCACATGGGTTATGGTTTATGATTCAACACTCATTAAGTTTATACATGCATATGAATTTGATTGAGCAAGCAGGTATCATATTGAAATCAAAACAATCAATTAGAGAAATAAGTTCAAATATAAACACTGACATTGACTCAAAAGCATCCTTTTATTTGAAAGATTTTGGTGTAAAATCAATATCCTAATCTAAATGCATTTTGAGAATTTTATATGTGCGTGTACCTGTGTTGCATAATATAATAGACACTTAACTGGTTGCCATGGTGATAACAATAAAGGTGATGATGATGATGATGATGAGGGGACTGAAAAGAACTGTCAGTAGGGAAATGCATCTCAGTTCTATGTTACCTATTCTGTGGAAGCAGATATATGATAAATACTCCATATTAAATATTATGGTATGATTTATAGTATTTGCTGGTAAGTTATCAGGGCTTCTCATAACCTCACTAACCATCTAAGAATTTGCCCCCATCCATACTTTGCTTTAACGTTACAGTTTACAACGTGTTTAAACCAATGTATTCTTCATCTTCTGAAAAGCGGTATTGTTCTAAGACAATCTTCTTCTGATTCTTCTACTTTTACTGAGACACAGTATTTACAGCAAGAAATATGTCTACATTTCTGAGTGTTTGAAAATGATTAAGCTTTCAGGGAGACTGTCAGGATCACATACTGTGCATTCAATCCTGTGTTCTTTCTTTGAGAATGAGGGCATCCTTTCTACATGCTGATAGAGCAGCCTATTGAGGCATGTCTAGTACAGTCTGGACAGTGCTGGTCCCCTACCCCTATTTGCATCCTTAGACTCTTATCCTTGGAGCTATATAAGTGATTGTTTTTTCTTTGCTTATTCTAATATATGTGTGAGCTTTAATACTTTTAAAAAGGCCAGCTCAATGGACTGGTATCTAACTTTTATGTTTCTTGAATTAGTTAGCTTGTGCTGAAGTGTCTTAGTAGCTTTTAAAAAATGAGAAAATTTTATTTCTTGTTAAATTGTATACGAGCTGTGTGTCTGCAATGGTTTGGCTGCAGGTTGCCTGTGGCTTTGTTGGGTATATCTGGGACTACTTCCACATATCTCTTATTTTTATCCCAAACTGAAGAGGAAGCCCCTATTTAGGACATGTTTTCCACATAGTGTGGAACAGGAGCAGGAGATCCTGAATCAGTCCACATAAGTGCATGGAAATCTTCAGGCTGGATGTGGTGTCACATCCATCAGATTTCCACTGGCCACATGGCTGCAGCCAAAGTCAATGATGTGGGCCTGATGCTTCTCTGACCAGCTGCACAGGCAAGCCCCATGGCAACATGTAGGGATGTATATTCAATTCTATTACAGGGAGGAATGAACAGTTGACAATAATCAACCGTCTCTTTTTATTTTAACTTCCTCTTCATCATACTTCCCTCACATTAGGTTTGGAGTGGCTATAGGCAATTTTTGTATCTAACTAAAGGGAAGGAGAGTTTGGGGTACATTTAGTTTGCATTTAGTAGAAGATACAATTTATATTCATTTCTGTGACTAGCTAAGATATTTTCCAGGTGTAGTAGTAGCTTCCAGGAATACTCATATTGCCCACTGTACTAACTTACCTGGCATTATTACATGAAAGTACAGGGACAGGGGTGAGTACAGCTAAATATATAAGAAAAAAAGTGTTATCATGGTGTGTCAGACATACTTGAATTTTTATAACACTTGTGGTATTCGTCAGCTTTCATAAATTTGTAATTTATAGGTATTTGTGATCTCATTGCAAATATAAATTCTGTACTCAATTTCATATTGTAATTTTATATTCTTTTACTTAATGAACACCTACAAAATTGAATAAGCTTCAGCCCTAAAACTTGCACCCACTCCTAGTGGAGACAAATAATAGGCCATAAGAATATGTTGTCACATTTTTTAATAAATGAATGACAATTTTTAAAAAATATTTATTTATTTATTTATTTGTTGCGCCAGGTCTTAGTTGCAGCAGGCAGGCTCCTTAGTTGTGGCTCGCCAGCTCCTTAGTTGCGGCAGTGTGCTCCTTAGTTGTGGCATGCGAACTCTTAGTTGCAGCATGCGTGTGGGATCTTGTTCCCTGAGCAGGGATCGAACCCGGGCCCCTGTATTGGGAGCGTGGAGTCTTAACCACTGTGCCACCAGGGAAGTCCCTGTTGTCGCATTTTTTAAGAAAAAAATGAATGTGAAAATCTGTTTATTTACTTCAGTGATTAGTAACATATCTTCCATTCCATTGTCAATTGGCTTTTATCCAAAGGGTCAGTTTTCCAAAGTGAATTATTAAAGCCAGTCTAGGTATCAACATAGTGTGGTTAGGGAAGGGAAGGCAGGCAAACTTTCAGTTGAATCTGGATTTTAGTTATGAATTTTTGACCCCGTGCAAACTACTTAACCTTTTGAAGCTTCAGTTGCTTCATTTATAAAAATGTACATAATGGTACTCCAAAGTATAATAGAAAAGTTTTAAACTGGCTCTACATTTAAAACTTAACACAGTACTACCTCGAGGCACTGCTCACTAGGTGGAAAAAATAGTGATCTGGAAAACATAAGACCCTCTCAAAGAGATTTCCAGTAAGATATGAAAATGTTGTTGTCGATACCCATTTTTGTCTTCTTCAGTGCTGGGAAAATGGACATTCTTTTTTTTTTTTTTTTTAATTTTTTATTTATTTGTTTATTTATTTATGGCTGTGTTGCGTCTTCGTTTCTGTGCGAGGGCTTTCTCTAGTTGCGGCAAGTGGGGGCCACTCTTCATCGCGGTGCGCAGACCTCTCACTAGCGCGGCCTGTCTTGTTGTGGAGCACAGGCTCCAGATGCGCAGGCTCAGTAATTGTGGCTCACGGGCCCAGTTGCTCCGTGGCATGTGGGATCTTCCCAGACCAGGTCTCGAACCCGTGTCCCCTGCATTGGCAGGCAGATTCTCAACCACTGCGCCACCAGGGAAGCCCGAAAATGGACATTCTTGCTCTCTGCTTTCTATTTCTCCCTTATTAAGATGGGAAGATTTTTTTGGCTGCAGTTCCCACACGTGCTCAGGAGAGATACTGGGAGGATAAGGGGCAAAGAGGAGCATTTTGCATGAGCAGGAACCAATAGTCAGGGAGTGCGGCAAGCAAGCCGGCAGCAGATCCGAGATCCCTCCTCTTGATCACCTCCTTGGCTGCTTCTGCTCTCAGAAGTCATCACTGGGAAGCAAACACTGGCAGCAGGAGAGTATATCCTGAGATCTGGCCTGCAGTCTGACAATAGCTTTTTGGCACACTGTAGTGCAAAACATTCCTATTAGTACTCCGCATTCATCCTGGCTGCTGAGCACAGCCAAGGGAAGGAGCCAAGAGGAAACTCCCTGTTGAGGAAATACTGTGCGGTACAGAGGAACGGGTGAGCATAGCAAGAATTGGAGCCATTGGTTGACCCCTCAAAGAAGGATAGTTTGCAGAAAACTCTTTATCTACCTTGGCCTCGCCTAAGGAAAAGTAAAAATTTTTAAATGAGAATTTCCATAAGAATAAGAGCACAAAATGAGAAGGATTACATGGATACATGTCACAAAAATTCTCCAGCTAGTAACAAGGAAAAAAAGATAATTCCTAAAATCTTAGCATTTATAGAAACCTTACAGTTCTTGATGAAAATTTACTTCCCAAATTGATTTTAGTGTAGAAAAGATTCTAGCATTTCCCAAGGTATTTTGTTTAGGATGCTATTTAGTTTTGTGGAGGGAAAAAGTCTTGGGAATGCTGAATTAAACAAAGGCAAACACGTTCCCTTTATTGGTATAAATGTCTTTTTAAAATATGCTGATGTGGAATAAATATAGTACAGTATTTTACACTTACTTGACCACTTATTTCCTCCAACACACTTTTTTTTTTTTTAAACATTGCTTTTTAAATTTTATTTTATTTATTTATTTTTTTAGTTAGTTAGTTATGGCTGTGTTGGGATCTTCGTTTCTGTGCGAGGGCTTCCTCTAGTTGTGGCAAGCAGGGGCCACTCTTCATCGCGGTGCACGGGCCTCTCACTATTGCGGCCTCTCTTGTTGTGGAGCACAGGCTCCAGACACGCAGGCTCAGTAATTGTGGCTCACGGGCCCATTTGCTCCGCGGGATCTTCCCGGACCAGGGCTCGAACCCGTGTCCCCTGCATTGGCAGGCAGATTCTCAACCACTGCGCCACCAGGGAAGCCCCAACACACTTTTTAAAAGAAAAGTTTGCAGGACTATAATAATGCAGGCCACACTTAGGAGAAACATGATCTCTTCCAGTAATGGGTCCTGGACAATTTGAGATGAGAAAAAAAGAATTCTAAGTTTATGTAAACTAACTATACTATTTCTTCTATAGTATTCTAGAAGTCCAATGAGTTACATACCAATTAATATTACCCTCAGTATAACTCAACTAGGTGTCTTGGAATAACTTCAACTTAATGTTCCAGGTTTTCTATGATTTCTCTCTTCCAATGTTCACATTTTTATGTAAATGTTCTCTAGGTCTAAAAGCATTGACTAAACACTTATTACGCCGCTGAGATATCTGTGTAGTGTGTTACATTTATAATCCACATGAACTACACCTCCCAGTATTTGTGCCATGTAGTAATTTGCCCATCTTGAATTTCTACTGGCCTCCTGAGATGCTTTTACCAATAAAATGTACAAGAAATGATGCAGCTCAGTTCCAGCTCAGATCCTTCTCAGTTAAGAAGGCCCAACAGTTCTTGTTTTTTTTATTTTAGAAACTTAGGTTGTAGTACCAGGCAGCATGTTGTGTAAGAAACTATCGAAACTATCCTAATGGAGGGAGGATGTGTGGACAGTCCCTGATGGATGAAAAAACAGTTGGAAAGAGACCATGTGCAAGAGAATATGCATATTCTCAATTATATATGTGCATATGCATATATATCTATAACTATATAGGATATGCATATAAAATATGCATATAAAACCAACTACAAAGAATATGCATATAAATATATGTATATATGCATTTATACATACCAACTATAGGATATGTATATAGACTTTATATATACATACATATATATCTAAAATATATGTAAATGTTATGTATACATATTTAAAATGCAGTTGTATATATTTGCATTAGAGATATATGATATATGTATCTCTAATGCAAATACATACAGCTGTATAGGATACACACACACACACCAGGAAACATAAATATGTTTCTGGATTTATATCAAGAAATTTCTATAATTTATCTAATTTAATCTTCACATAATCCCACAAAATAGGCATTATATTTCCCAAATTATAGAAGCAGAAGTTGAAATTCAAAGTGTTTATATACCTTACTCAAACCATGAAGGATTTAACTCAGAGCTATATAATTGAAGTGCCCACGTTGTCATTATCCCAATCTGCCTCTCTTTTCAGTCAGAATGATTGGAAAAATTATCTAATTGATGTTAATCAGTACAAATTGCAAGTGGCAGCAAATCTGTAAATTCCTGTGTGTTGCTCATGGCACTGCTTATGAGCTGTGGCCAAACAACCCATCAAAATCATTTCACTCTACTGGACTTTGCACACCATGAAAAGTCAAAACTCATTATTCAAATCTTATACAGCTAGGCTAGTTCTAGACCAACTTGACATGTAGATCAGCACTTCTCAGACATTAATGTTCCTATGAATTTGGGATCTTGATAAGTACAGATTAGAATTCAGTAAATCTTATAGGAGGCCTGTGATTCTGCATTCCTAACAAATCCCTAGATGATACTAGCCATGGACCACTCTCTGTGTATCAAGGATCTAGATAAGGTTGTTCTTACAATGCTTCTCTCTACATCTTCTTCCCCACCCCTGTCTGCCAATAGATTACCACCCTGACAATCATGACAAATACCCTGGCTCAATTGAAATTCAGACATTTTTCCCTGTTGTCTCATCTCTATTAAATTTTACTAGCCCTGTGCTTTAGTGACTCTAATTTTTGTAATTGAAAAATTACCTACTAAAATAATTCCAATCAATAAAAATACTTTTAAGTTCAACCACTCCAGGAAAAGTAATCTGCTGTAAAACGGATCTTCTATATCTTTACCTAAAAAAATATAAATAATTATGAAATATTTGTGCCTGAGATAGCCTGTCAGGAAACAGGGTTTGTTGCTATGTTGTTGTTGCTGTTTGGCAGGGGAATATTTTGGTAAATATCCATTTACAGCTTTTAGGTATTAAAGGATTGGCTTCTTTGGTTAAATGTGGAATTAGCCCTGGACCCACTTATAAAATGAGAGGCAGAAGAGATAATGCAAGCTATATTATTTTTTTGCTTCTCAATCCCTTCCTTGGCTCATAGGGTCTTAAGCGTGAGGGTTGTTGTGATATTATAGAAAGTGTGTATTTGGATCTTCCTCAATTTATGATGGGTTACATCCTAATAAACCTATAAGTTGAAGGTATGAACATCATACCTCAGTCTAGCCTATCTTAAATGTACTCAGAACACTAACATTAGCCTACAGTTGGGCAAAATCATCTAACACCAAGCCTATTTTATAATAAAATGTTGAATATCTCATGTAGTTTATTGAATACTGCACTGGAAATGAAAAACAGAATGGTTGTCTGGGCACAGAATGGTTGCATCAGCTGTTTTTCCTCATGATCGCGTGGCTGGCTGGGGGCTGCCGCTGCCTGGCATCACAAGACAGGATCATATCACATATCATCAGCCTGGGGAAAGGTCAAAAGTCAAAGTTCAAAGTACAGTTTCTACTGGATGTGGTTGCTCTCACAACATAATAAAGTTTAAAATCTTAAGCTGAACCATCGTAAGTCAGAGACCATCTGTATTGGTCTCTACCCCTGGAACAGGGCTCCTAAATTTCCTAAGACATAAGAGCCCTCGGAGCATCTTTGGATCAAATGAGGAGACTCTGGGTGGGACCCTGGATGGCTCCTGGATGGGGGTTGGTCTTCACAAAGACCAAGCCATGATTAGAAACTTGAAATTTTCAGCCTCAGACCCTACTTATGTAGAGAGGGGAGAGGAGCTAGAAATGGAATTAATAATTGATCATGCCTACATGAGAAAGCCTCCATAAAATTCCAATAGTAGCAAGTTTGGATAGCTTCCAGGTTGTAAACATATCCCCATACTGGGAGGGTGACGCATCCCAACTCCACGGGGACAGAAGTTCCTGCATTTGGGACCCTCCCAGACCTTGCCCTGTGTATTTCTTCATCTGCCTGTATCCTTTATCATATCCTTTAATAAACTGGTAAATGTAAGTGTCTCCCTGAGTTCTGCAAGCCTCTAGCAAATTAATTGAACCTGAGGAGGGGGTCGTGGAAACCTCCGACCTGTAGCCAAGCAGAACAGAAGTTGTGGGTCACCTAGGAACTTACTACTTGCAATTGGCATCTGAAGTGGGGTGAGACCAGTCTTGTGGGACTATAGATAGTGTCAGAACTGAGTTAAATTATAGTTCATCCAGCTGGTGTCACAGAATCTCTTGATGTGGGAGGAAAAAACCCCACACATTGGTGACCAGAAGTGTCAGAAGTGAGCTGTGTGGGGGGTAAAAAAGACACATAGGAAAGAAACACACAGGAAAGAAAGACATAGTAGGAACGAACTGGATTTTTATAACTCAGTTGCAAAGGGTTTTCTATATATTATTATATCTTTCAATATGTCTTGCATGGTAGGATTAGGAGATTTAAATTGTGATTAGAGTTTTAATGTACTGTAGGTTTTGCTAAACTTAAATTGGTCTCATTCTATGATAAAATAGTTAGAATTCCATAGCTAGAAATTGATGCAAAAAGAGATTATACTGAATCCTGTTTCCAAAACAATGTATACCTCTTTTACCTGGTAAACACTGACATACTAAATTGAATTTAGTATAATCTACTCAAAGAATATGCACTGTCTTAATTAGATTGCTTAGCAACAAAAAATGCCTGCAGCTCATGAAAAATATAGATAGACTAAACTTTTCAAACAGGTTTATTAGGAATGAAACTGTGAGTATATAGGATTTTATAGGTTTTGAGAAAGGGATCCACATGTTCAGTTTCGTTCTGTGAAGACCCTAGTAAAACAAAATAAGATCCGTCCTTTGATGCAGCTATGTGTGACTTAATTGCTTACTTAACACTTAGTTCCAGTTGCATACTCTTTAGAAGTAACGTCTGTTTCAGTTTGTGCCTTGACTAATTGCAAAATGATTATCAAGCATCTAAGTCCAAGTGTATACCTGACATGGCTGATAAGACAAATATCTTTCCTAGTCATTGGCTGAGGAAAAAAAAAGATAGCTGGTTGTCTGAAATTTAAGAAAAAATAAAAAAGAAATAAGATATTGACCATATGCTTACATTTTGGGTGGGGGGATGGGGCATTTCGTCATGAGGATACAAAAGAATTAGATGAGGAGAATTATGCTGGCATTTCTTCAAACATTTATTTCCTTAAATAAACTAATCTCTTACATGAGGTTAAAGCCAAACAGAAATATAATTCTGTTAATTCACTATTTGTTTTCATGGGGATTTTTAGACACCTGTGTATATGTTATGAAGACTATTGGATTGCTGTTCAGAATCATAGCACATCTCTTTTACAAACAGTAACCATACATTCACACCAAAAATTGATACCTATAGTCAGTGTTCTAAAAAGCCTAGAATTAACCTCAGAGAATAGATGAAGTGGCACTTGGGGGCATCAGTCAGTTCTATTCACAAACTATTATGAGCATCAGAAGCACATGAGCAGATTATAAACAAAAGATACATCTGAACCCATCAGATTTCCTAGGGCTTCCCTTCTTTTGCATGGGGGAAGGGAGATAAAACCAAGGTAGGGGTAAAGGTCAGGGGCCATGAGTGTTGAGGAATCCAACTGAACTGAAGGAAGTCTGAAACAAGGAGTTTCAGGATTCTTACCTGTTTTTGTCCCAGAAGGATTACATCAAAAACCATTTAATGTCAAATGTAATATAGTAATTCAGCTTTTCAGCATTATAAATTAACCCTATCTAAATTTGGGTTCTTTGTCACAAAAATATTCTTGTGTTCCAGTTATGCCAGCTCTTACTCTTGCACCTGAGTCACTAGTTTTTGCTTCCTCCTATATCTGCTCATGCAAATTTTTTTTGTTTTTCACAAAGGGGCTAATATGAGCAGGCCTGACCATGTTTAACACAGTCTCAACCTGATGGTTAATTTTGTATGTCAACTTGGCGTGACCACAGTGCCCAGAAATTTGGTCAAACATTATTCTGAATGTTTCTGTGAAGATGATCTTGGATGAGATTAATGTTGAAACCAGTAGACTTTGAGTAAAGCAGATTACCCTCCAAAATGTGGGTGGGCCTCTTCCAATCAGTTGAAGGCATTAATAGGCCAAAACTGACCTCCCCTCAGCAAGAAGGAATTCTGCCAGCAGTCTTCCTTAGGACTCAAAATGCAGCTCTTCCCTAGGTGTCCAGCCTGCTCTCCTACCCTGCAGATTTTGGATTTACCAAGCCTCCACAATTGTGTGACCAAATTTTTTAAAATAAATTTCTCTCTCTTTCTCTCTAAACACAACCTGTTGGTTTTCTCTCAAGAACCTTGACTAATACACTCACAACAGGTTTTTCTTTCTTAAATCCATATATATTAGGAAAAAAAGGCTGCAAAGCTCGAAGAAAAGATCTTATTTAGTCATAATTGGGATCATCCTAGAAAATTGATTAAAATTCCAAGCTGCTCTAGTTTGTAAAAGCAAATGTGTTCTTGGTGTGGATAATTCTTTTATTCTTTGATCCTAATTCATAAAGTTATGAAGTTCACCTTTGTTGACTGCTACTCTGACCCCAGCCACTTGCTCTCAGGTGGCATGTATGTGTGCATCAAGAGAACTCAGAAAACCCTGCCTCTTTACATCTACTTCTTCTCTTGATTGGGACTGACAATTCTACAAACTTCTGTGCAGATATGGATGCATTGTTTTCCAGAATTTTCTGGTGCTCTGATGAGAAACACAATTCCTTCCTTAGAGAAGAAAGAAATAATGATAAAGCCATACAATGATATTTCATTAGAAATAAGCCTACCTTCTCCCCACTGCCATTCTCTAATATATGACTCTAGTGCAAAGACATGATCTAAATGGCAACCTTTTTTCTTTGGAATGATTGTGCTTGCTGCAGAGGCATCATTCCGAGGCTTTGGCTATGTTTATTAAATTAGAACTGTCTCTGTAATATAATGGACTCAGTGACAAATGCTTATGCTAATTGTTTGATTTTAATTACCTGTAATTAATTGCTTGTGTCTTTTTTTTTTGACACCATGTTGAAAGTTTTAATTTGGCATGAAATGCCTTTCAGGGTGCAAAAAGTATTCCTATTCTATTCATAATTAAAGTTCCAAGCACTTATTCATAAATTTTATTATTTAAAGAATCTTTTATTACTTCACCATTCCACTACCCCACTATTTAAAAATTAGAAAGTAAACCATTTTAGTTATAGCAAAAATATTGGAAATATATATATATATATATATATATATATATATATATATATATATATATATATATATATATTTGCCCCTATTAAAATTACAGTAATAGTCCTAAAACATTCTAATGGCTATTATTACCCAAATTATAACCTAAGCACTTAGTTATAATAAATTCCTAATGGCAGCACTATATCTAAGCAAGAAGCTAATAATAACTAGAGACATTTATACAAAGATATTGTTAATCAGCAATTAAAATTGTGTATATTTGCCTTTTATCATTCATTATGAGTGTTGTGATTCAAGATAAGAATTTGGGAGTCTTTTTACTTTTTATTATGTGGTTTAGCTCAGTAATAGTATACTGTCGCCGTGACCTTATTATCTAGGAAGGAAGGCTCCTGAAATGGTGGGAAATTGGAGACAATTTACTATAGTTTTCCGTTCCTGTATTTGAAAATGCACATACAGCGGTATTAAAACACAAATGTTTTTTACTATTATAATTCTTTTACATGGTTTCTTAAAAGACAAAATTATAAAAGAAATAAAATACTTTGACAAAGCTAAATATTTTACTCAATAATGTTTAAGTATCAATTCCTACTTATTTAACATGCATTTTCTCCAGTATCTGGTAGAAATTATTTTTGCCATTAGTCCTGAATCTCTTGAAGGATTCAAGTCTTTTGGCATGTGTATATATACTTTTACATCTAGTCAAATATGCCTGTGGGTAAAGACCCTGGTTGTAAATCCTTATGCTTTCAAGTTTATTACCCCCTCTCCCAAATTTTCCATGACATCCTCATCCAGATAATCAAGATAGCCCTCCTCCAAAAACACCCACTGTGGTTGAACGCCCAGAGTCTGAGGACAGAAATTTAATTATCTTCCTTCACTCTACTCCCATGACTGCTTTACCTCTTACATAGCTCCCTGCTTTCACTTATACTTTTACCTGGCCCTTTCATTCTGACTTCACAGTCTGTTTCTTCTTATCTTCTGCTTCTGACATTGTTTCTGGGTTAATGATATCCTGTGTCTGTACTGGCTTGGAAGTAACCATCATTCAGCTTAGCCTCATCTTCTTGTGGAGTACATAGAAAGCTTTCATAATCCTCAAGGGAACATCTAGACTGAGATCTTGAATCAAACCAAACCACTGTATTGCCAGCCTTCTCTTTCCATGTATTGTGCCTGCTAGGAGAGTGTCCCTGCTGTGCCCCTCTTACTGGAGGAGACCTGCTTGGCTGGATAGGAACAACAATCAAACAGAGGCTGAGATTCCCTCAGTCCTATACACGTGAATTTGAGCTGCTGCAACTCTTTTTCCTTTATCTGCTCTTCTTGTCCACTAGAGGACACAACTTCAGAAATAGGAGTGCCCGTTTCAGGCTTCTCTCTCCCCCCATCAACATCTGCTGCCTAGACCCAGTCCTATCATCCTTCCAGCCTCAGTCCCCACGTGTGAGATCAGTTATTCCACATTTGCTTAATTACTTCTAGTAACAAAGAATTCACTTCTTTAGGTTCCATTATTGAATGGTTCAAGCCCCCAGTAAGTTCTGCATTGTAGTTTAGAGGCAGCCTCCTTTGGTTTCCCTGTATTTGTCCTTATTTTATCAGACTAAAGAGCATAAATGTAAAAGATCCTGGGATACCTGTAGTCCCTCATCAAAAATAGTCTTGTTTGCCAATAACCCTTTTAAACTATAACGTCAACAGAGGAACATAATTTCTCAGATGTGAACTTATAAGTACTATGATGAAGTCTCAATTTTCTATTATATTGGCTTACTTAAAATAACAAATAAAAATATATGCTTATTTTTCAAAAATATATACTTATACATCAACCTTGCTGATGACCTCATGATCAAATAAGACCATCCAAAAGCATACATTATAGCACCCTAGTTAAGACTGAGTTTTGAGCCAGACCCTTTGGAAATAAATCCCAGCTTGGTCAGTTCCTAGTTGGTGGTAATATCCAAGTTACTTAGCCTTTCTGAGTCATAACTTCCTTATCTATAAGGTAAGAGTGAAGATGATAATAATAATAATAAGTAAATCTTAAGAGGGTTGTTAGGATTAAATTGATTGGTTGATTTATGTAAATTATTCAAGTTAACTCTTGGTACATAGTAAGTGCCTTAAACATGGTAGGGTTATGCAATTGTAAATGGGGTTGTTTTTTAATTTCTCTTTTTGAGAGTTTGTTGTTAGTATATGGATATGCAACAGATTTCTCTATATTAGTTTTGTATCTTACAATTTTACTGAATTCATTTATTAGTTCTCATAGTTTTTGGTGGAATCTTTAAGGTTTTCTATATATAGGATCATGTGCAAATAGTGACAGTTTTACTTTCTTCTTTCCAATTTGGATGTCTTTTATTTCTTTGTCTTGTCTGATTGCTGTGGCTAGGATGTCCAATACTATGTTGAATAAAAATGGCAATAGTGAGCATCCTTGCCTTGTTCCTGATCTTAGAGGGAAAGCTTTCAGCTTTTCACCACTGAGTATATTAGCTGTAGGTTTGTCATATATGGCCTTATTATGTTGAGATACATTCCCTCTATATCCACTTTGTTGAATATTTTTATTATAAATGTGTGGTGAATTTTGTCAAATTCTTTTTCTACATCTATTGAGATGGTCATTATTTTTATCCTTCATTTTTTTAACGTGATGTGTCATGTTGATGGATTTGTGGATGAGGCATCCTTGCATCTCTGGAATAAATCCCATTTGATTGTGGTGTATGATCCTTTTAATGTATTGCTGGATTCAGTTTACTAATATTTTGTTGCGGATTTTTGCATGTTTATTCAAGGATATTGGCCTGGAATTTTCTTTTTTGTGATGTCCTTGTCTTGTCTTGATATCAGGGTAATACTGGCTTTGTAAAATGTATTTGAAAGGTTTCTCTCCTCTTCATTTTTTGGAAGAATTTGAGAAAAATAGGTATTAAATTTTCTTTACATGTTATGTAGAATTCACCAGTGAAGCTGTCTGATCCTGGGCTTTTGTGTGTTGGGGGATTTTTTAATTACTGTTTTTGTCTTCTTGCTAGTAATTAGTGCATTCAGATTTTCTCTTTCTTCTTGATTCAGTCTTGGAAGATTGTATGTTTCTAGGAATGTATCCATTTCCTTTAGGTCGTCTATTTTGTTGGTGTGTAATTGTTTGTAGCAGTCTCTCTTATATTCCTTTGCATGTTTGTCATATCACTTGTAGCTTCTTTTTTATCTATGACTTTATTTGGGTCTTATTCTTTTTTTTTTTTTGTTAATCTAGCTAAAGCTATGTCAATATTGTTTATCTTTTCAAAGATCCAGCTCTTAGTTTCATTAATCTTTCCTATTTTTTTTTCTTTTTAGTCTGCATTTCATTTACTTGCCCTCTGATCTTTATTATTTCCTTCCTTTCACTAATTTTGGGATTTGTTTGTTCTTCTTTCTCTAGTCCCTTTAGGTATAAAGTTATATTTTTTTGAGATTTTCATATGTTTGTTTTTAAGGTAGGCCTGAATTGCTATGAATTTCCCTCTTAGAACTACTTTTGCTACATCCCATAGGTTTTGGTAAGTTGTATTCGCATTTTCATTTGTCTCTATGTATTTTGTTTAATTTCTCCTTTGATTTCTTCATGACCCACTGGTTGTTCCGTAGAATGTTGATTAATCTTCATATTTGTGTGGTTTTCCCCATTTTTTCTTCTGGTTGATTTCTAGTTTCATACCATATGTTTAGAGAATATGCTTGATATGAGTTCTATCTTCTTAAATTTATTGAGACTTCATTTGTGACCTAACATGTGATCTATCCTGGAGAATATTTGATGTGCACTTGAGAAGAATGTGTATTCTGATGCTTTTGGATGAAACATTCTGTATATATCTATTAAGTGCATCTGGTCTAATGTGTCATTTAAGTCTGATGTTTCCCTATTGATTTTCTGTCTGGATCATCTATCCATTGATGTAAGTGGGGTGTTAAAGTCCCCTAATATCACTGTATTGCTTTCAATTTCTCCCTTTAAGTCCATTAATATTTGCATTATATATCTTGGTGCTCCTCTGTTAGGTGCATATACATTTATAAATGTTACATCTTCTTGTTGGACTGACCCCTTTATCATTATATAATGCATTTCTTTGTCTCTTTTTACAGTCTTTTTTCTTTTAAAGTCAATTTTGTCCAATATGAGTATAGCTACTCCAGCTTTCTTTTGATTTCCATTTTCATGAAATATCTTTTCCATCCCTTCACTTTTAATCTGTGTCATTTTCTGAAGTGAATCTCTTGTAGGCAGCATATAGATAAGTCTTTTTTTTTTTATCCATTTGGCTACTCTGTGTATTTTGATTAGCAAATGTATTTACACTTAAAGTAATTATTGATAGTCATGTACTTATTGCCATTTTGTTCACTGTTTTATGACTGTTTTTGTAGGTCCTCTCTGTTTCTTTTTCTCTTTCTCCCTTCCTTATTGTTTAACTGATTGCATTAGCATTATGTTTAGATTCTTTTTCATTTTCTTTTGTGTATTTACTGTAAGTTTATTCCTTATGGTTACTGTGAGGTTCATATGTGACATTCTGTGTAAGTAGTACCTTTGTAACCTGTCAGCAAAACTTCCTGCTCCAACCTGTTACTCACTGTTCCGTAACTTGTACTTTCACCTTATAAGCATGCAATGGTTTGCCCCACTGCCTGAAACAGTTTCCCCAATATTTCTAGATCTCATTCCACCACATTTTCCTTGTTTTGTTCAAATATCCCGTTTTCAGCAAAACTGACCATAACCACTGAATGCTAGACTGCTATAGCATGATTTTTAAAGTGAGGCTATGTCTTCTTGACATGATCTGTTCTCTGATGAGGAAAAAGTGTTAATAATGGCAGAATGTATTATATTCAAAATTCTTGTGATGAATAGGCACATCATAAACTTCCTGCCTTGTTTCTATAAATTGAAAAATTGTCCCCTGATTCATATCAAGGACTTTTTCCAAGCAGCACTGGCTTCTGCTCCTTCTCAGAAGAAAGGAACCAAAAGGCTTAATTATAAAGTGATATTATAAGATGAAATTTCTCAATAGAATTTATGGCCAAAGGCATTTCTATTGGCTTGAGTAGGTACATTTCCAGGCAGAGAAAAACATGCTCTAATGTTAGGTCTTTAGAAAACAGATTTCACAAATGATAATGATAGTCATGTTGATCCAGAAACTAGAAGCAGAGATTTACTAGAAATTAATTTCAACCCACAAAGATAGAATTATAAACAATATAACTAGATTAGTTTTGAGCAATGGCAAGTTTTTTGCTATTTTGGCTTAAATACCTCTATGCTGTGAAAACCAATTGGAGAGTTTTGCTCCTGTGGGCTGAAATATTAGGGCTTTCTGTGTATGCTTTTATGATTATCAGAATGAAATATGATAGTGCCATTTTTAGCTTGCTATTATCTCTGATGGATGTCATCCTAACACAATTGCTTGTACAGCGTATGTCAGAAATAAGTCACATTTGTCTAAAACAGCTATTTCGCTAGGCAAATCTGGCTCTTTTGGCTATATTCTGAATGTGAGTCTCAAAATGTATTTAAAAATAGAAAGTGAAGAACTAAAACAATGCAGATAAAAAAACTTTGATTTGAAAAAGGTACAGGTAGACCTATGACTCTTAGCATCATTTAGCTCTGATTGTAGCAAAAGGAATCATCCATACTTCTGCATTATCAAAGGATCAAAAAAGTTTTTTATTTTACCTTTTGGTTTTTGGTGTCATTTTTTTCCTTCCTCCCAAGGGTTTTTATGTATCTTATAACCCAGTTTCTAAAATCTCTTATTTGTAATTCAGGAGACCCTTGCTCTGCCTAGCTGTAACTCTTCACTAGGGAACAAATACAATAGAAATTGTCCAAAATTGATTTTGGAAATTTTCAATAAAAATACTCATTTAAGAACTTAAATATTAATTTGAATTTGTAAAACAATTAGTTTTCAATGACGTTTCTGATTCTTTTCTTCCCTGTTCTGAAATTACTAGAAAGGAAAAAAGGGACATAAAGTTTTGTATTTCCACAAAACCTTAACCTAACACTTACTGCGTCACAGAGGCTCTCTAACCATTGTGTAGTTGACTGAAGAAATAAGAAAATGCATTGTATTTACTAGACTGTTTTATATGCAGCAGTTAAGGTGATCTTAAAATCTCGTAAAAAGGAAAATGACATTTTCTTAAGACCTTTCAGTAGCTTCTTATTGCATATGCACTAAAATACAAATTCATCCTTTTCAGACTTATGAGATCTACTTGAACTGACTCCCTTTCCTTTCTCCACCTCATCTGGTTCATTAACTAAGCTCTAAAACCAGTGGTGGTCTTTCAATTATCTGCCCAACCGAACTCTTTCCCAACACAGAGGTTTTACAGATGTCATTCTCTCTGCTTAGAAAACCCTCTTTCTCTTAAAAAAGTGACTAAACACTTCAAGTCTCAGCCTAACGTCCTCTGAGAGTGCAGGTCCCGTGCCACATGCCTGCCATGTTTCCTGCAGTACTCCTCATTACTATTTTAGCATCCTCTTTATTTCCTTCATGGCACAAATAACTTGATTGACTTGATTTTGGTCTTTCTTGTAAAAATAAAAAGTACTATATTCCCATATAAAATAGAAGGTTTAAAAAAAGTAAGTTCCATGTCTGCAAAACCCGTTTCTGAATGATCAGCATTGAAATCTCCACACCCGGCGCAAAGAAGATGCCTAATAAATATTTGTTGAATAAAATAACTGGAATTTGTCCTTATATTTTCAATCTTTTAAATTATAAAATGTTCAAACATGTACAAATTTAGGGAGACTAGTGCAATACACATCCTCCAGATTTAAAACGTATCACATTTTTGCCAACTTTGCTTATATTAATTTACACTTTTCTTCATTTTCCTTTGATAAAATAAAATTTTGAACATTTCTGCATACATTTGTAAAACATACCTATAATTATTCAAATTCTCAGGATATGTTTTTACCAATAGGATTTTTTAAGTTGTGGAATTAGATTACAGTTGAGTTGTACCTGGATTGTGATTTGTTTGTGTTGTTTACTGATTACTGTATCAGTAATCAGGTATCAGATACTGTTTAGGTGTCTCTAAGAAAATGTACATTTTCTTACATAATCACAATGATGATTACAACTAATAAAATTAACGGCAATCTTTTGGTGGCATCTAATACCCAGTCCAAACCACATTTCCTCTGTTGCATCCTAAATATGTATTTTACGGTTTATTTGTTCAAATATATAATAAAGCAATGTCTAAAGTTTGCATTAGTTTGTAAATATATATATGTCTAAATTTTCTTTAAATTTAAATCAATACCTCCTTTTTTTCCCCTGCCACTTACTTAAGATGTCAACAGTATCAATAGTCCTGTATAATATCTCATTTCTGTAGGTGTTTTCTTTCTTGTGGCATCATTTAAATTGCTTTCCTACCCCTCATATATTACAAGAATGGATCTTATCTCTAGAAGTTGGTTAGATTCTGGTTCCAGTTTTGACAAGATTGCTCCATGGAAGGTACCATGTGTTTCAAATGTCTTCATGTCAAAAGGCACAAAATGATTAGTTATCCTGACTCTGAGGCTAATATAAGAGTTGAGCTCAGATGCTGGGAGCCTGATTACTCTATTTAGATTTTCCCATCAAACTTTTTGCTAATAGTTTAGTAACTGGTGACAGTTACCACAATCAATTGCTTCTTAGGGTGTCAAAATAGAGATTTTTCTAATTCTATCTGTACCTGCACATTTGCTGGTTGAGATTATTCTGGTTTTGCTCTTGGTGGTCATTTGCCCTATTTGCCCATATTGTGGGATTTGTGGGCCTTACTGTTACCTAGCTATGCCAAGGAGACTAGCAATGTGTTGTCATTTTTCTCTGTCCGATTTTTTTTTCTCTTTCTCTGTCTAACCCTGTTTGGTTTTGGTTTTCAGGAGGGAATTTTGAGGAGATTAAAACAAAACAAAACAAAAAACTATGTTGCTGCAGTAATATCCTCTATGTCACCTTCATGTTTTAAAAGTCTTTCATCAATCCTTTCTGTGTGCACCCCCTTCCTCCCATTTCTGTTCTCATTTTCTCCTTCTAAACATTTCTGGTCCAATTAGCAGTTTAGTTTTCAGTATTAAAATGGAAGGGCAGAGCTGATTTTGCATATATAAACTGTAGTTAATTACACAGCTGTGTGCCAGAGTTACATAGGATCTTCTCTGTGAAAAACTAAAGCTTACTTTTCCAGTTTAAAAGCTGTCCCTAATATCATTTTCATTTTTCAAGGGACTCAGAATAATTCTGGTATCAGACTGTCCCAAGGTATTTCTTAAAGCCAATTCTCTCTGTCTTTATTTTTACTGGGAGTATCACTTTGCACTTTCCTTGACAGTCCTTGGTCATATTAGAAAGTCCTCTAAGATTCCTTGGAACTTATTCAGATTCTCAGGAGATGCTTTTGCCAATAAGATTTTTAATTTGTGGTTTTAGATGTATAGTTCAGTTGTACCTGGCTTGTGACCATTTGTATTGATCATATATCATCATTTTATTTTATTAAAATATGTGTACCCCCATACCCACCCTGTGCTATTCACCTTGGAGGGGAACCCTAGTGACTTACAGCAGAAATTGTTGCCTCATTAATATTTCCTTCTCCTCCCAGGGATTGAGCACTGCACTCTGGGACACTTGTCTCTAAACCAACCTAAGCACCCAATGTGTGAGGTCTAAAAGATATAGCGAGAACAGCAGGTAGTATTTTATATTTGCTTCTGTAAGCTGCCTCATTTCTAAAGGAATAACTAAAGGTTATTAAATAAGACCTTTGGAATGAGAAGAAATTCAGCCATTTACTTTGGGTTTTGGGAACTCATCATAATTACCAGAACCACATTCATAACCTTCCTTCCTATCAGATAAAAGTTATGGGCTGTGTATTTGGATTTGCAGGTATAGGTAAACTTCACCAACTTAATCTAAATGGTTATACAAAGAAGCCAGTAAGATCATCAGAGAATAAACTGGAATTACAGGTGGCAGTGCCTGTTTTCACTGTAGAAAATGTTAACATTAAAAGATAGCTGAAAGCCAAATAAGTTTTCACCAGCAATGTGTGATTTAAAGGATGTACCAAAACCAAATTCACATCAAAATATCTCAACCTCAGCCAACCACTCATCCTTTCCTAAACTGAAATTCTTATCATCAGGCTTTAACAGCACCTGTCTTCCCCACACTGTTCATTTGTAGATATTGAGACACTTCACCTCAAATTTGACCAAGCCATCTATGTTCCTAACTCACTTTGGGTCAGTGTTTCAAAACCATATTAGGAGGCGGACCGGGCCGAGAGGGGCGAGCGGGAACGCGGGCCGGGGAGGCGGCGGCGGCAACCGGGGCCTCGCGGCTCAGCCCCGCATCGGAGCAGGCCTCCGCGGCGCGCGCCCCTCGCCGAGCCCGACCGCCGTGCCCGCCCCGGGCCGTCGAGCGCTGGTCACCGAGGCCCAGGCCGCCGCCGCGGCGCCTTCTTGAAATCATGAATCCTGTTTATAGCCCGGGTTCTTCTGGGGTTCCCTATGCAAATGCCAAAGGAATTGGTTATCCAGCTGGTTTCCCCACGGGCTATGCAGCAGCAGCTCCGGCCTGTTCCCCTAACATGTACCCTGGAGCGAATCCTACCTTCCAAACAGGTTACACTCCTGGCACACCTTACAAAGTGTCCTGTTCCCCCGCCAGCGGGGCTGTGCCACCGTACTCCTCCTCCCCCAACCCCTACCAGACCGCTGTATACCCCGTGCGAAGTGCCTACCCCCAGCAGAGCCCGTACGCACAGCAAGGCACGTACTACCCCCAGCCCCTGTATGCAGCACCCCCTCACGTCATCCACCACACCACTGTGGTGCAGCCCAACGGCATGCCGGCGACGGTGTACCCTGCTGCCGTCCCTCCGCCTAGAGGCAACGGCGTCACCGTGGGCATGGTGGCGGGGACCACTATGGCCATGTCAGCGGGTACCTTGCTGACTGCCCACTCCCCAACTCCTGTTGCCCCCCACCCCGTCACCGTGCCCACGTATCGGGCCCCAGGAACGCCCACCTACAGCTGTGTGCCCCCCCCCCCCCCCAGTGGTGATCACCCTGCAAACGTTTGCGGATGGAGCTGTGCAGTCACATCATGGAGGTTCCACAGCTGGTGCTGCAGGCCTTGTGCCTCCAACCAGGACTTTCTTCTTAATGCTCTCGACACTTAGCTAAACACTACTACGGCCGGCCCAGCAGGTCCCAGCGCCCTCAGTCTCCAACTGACTCTGTGGGTTGGTCTTAAAGCAAATCCTGTTTGGTGGGCTGCCAGGCAGTTTTTTAGCTAACTGTAATGATAAAAAGGGAGTGTTAATCTGTTCTGAATCATATCTAGTTGAATGCATGTTAAAAAAAAAACACAAAAACAAAGCTTGCTCAATCTACCTGCAGTGACTGATGCAGAACCATCATATGCAAAATCCAAAGGAATGGAAAAGTATTTCACAACTTGTATCACTAATGCACTGTTGTAATGTATGCAGAGTCTTAAAGTTATAAGTGTTAAAGTGAATTTCTTCATAGAAAAAAAAAAAAAAACATATTAGATGTTTGTAGCAACCAACTGACTGGTCATGGTGCTGCTGTATTTAGATGAGTCCACTGATCACCATAGTGTGTGTGTGTGTGTGTGTGTGTGTGTGTGTTGTGTGTGTGTGCATGCATATGCATATGTGTTATGACTTTATGTATGTGACTTTAAGTATAATTATAACGATGTATATCAGTATCTTAACCACATAAAGGAGAATTATTTTAATAAACTTCAAAACAAGTAATTTGACTGTCCCTAATTATACTTTAAGGACAAAAAGAATTGCAATGTAGTGTAAAACAGTATTCAGTGATGACATTGATATCTTCAGGAATAAGATTGGTATCGTTATTATGAACTATTAAATATGCATTGTAGGATGAGGGCAAATAAGTAATTATGTTAATGGTATGTGGAACTAAGATTTAACATGCAAGAAATAGATGCACACATAAAATATTTTTTAAAGGTAATCAAAATCCCTATATCCTTACACTTAAATTGACAGTATCAGTATAAACTTTTTATCTGCAGAAAAATCTTTATTGGTTTTGATCACTGAAAAGGCCCAGTATCCCAACCCAGTAGCAGTGATCACCCGTCACCCAGAAGTGGACTCGATTTCATTTTCCTCAGAAAGCAAGCAGAGCTTCTCAGAGATCTGGCTGGGATAGAAAACATATTATATACTGTAATACAGAAAGCAAAATATTTATCAAATACTACTGGTGCTGTGCTGAAAGGAAATGAGTCCATTTGAAAGTATATCTTGTTAAAAATGGGATAATTTGAGTATCACAAAGAGTAGCAACTGTAACGGATTGAAACCCATCAAATATGTTACAAATTCCATGATTTTAAACTGAAAATAGAACAACTAAGTTGGTACAATTGGAAATTTACTAGCACATCAGTTTCTTATTATTCTGAAAACTGGTAAATAGGGGGGGAAATCAAGAATGTATCCTGCATATCTTATACTAAGTACTCTTCAAGATAATCAAATAGTTGATGGACAGCTGCTCTTAGAAAATAATTCCAACCAAAGAACTCCAGTTTCCCATAAAATAACTGAACAGTAGAGATGAGGAAGTGGGAGAGTAGGGTAGAAATAAAACAAATTTGGCTATCATTAACAGCTGGGTTGAAATTGTAGGATGGGTGTACATGAGTCTTTATTACACTATTCTCTTTTTTAAGGTATGCTTGAAGATTTACATAATGAAATGTTTAAAAATGCCAAAACAACTAATAAGAAAAACAAAGAGTGTGAGTGATTTGGCGAAGAAGTATTGGTTCTGCCTGTGTGGGTGGGCAGAGAGTGAAGCTACCACTGCATCCTCTAAACAGCAAGGACAGTATGAAAGTACCCAGATCTTGGAGAGACAGTGAACAGGGACATTAAGAAGGTCACCAGTGTGCCTGCCCCATGGGAGTAGCTCAAGTTTATCTGAGAATTGAATGGATGAAAGATAGAGTAAGGACAGAGATCTTTAGAGATTTTGAGTTTATACACTGGTTAACCACAGAAGGTTTTTGAGAATTGGATTAAAATATTTCAATCTGTGTTTTAAAACTGTATTTCTGTTGGTAAAGTGAAAGATCTGGATTAAGAGGTTGGACTTTGCTGACAGAGAAGTTAGTCGGTATATTAAGATATTATTCCAGATAACAGAATATGAGTGAATAAACTAGGAGAGTTAAAGCAGGATTGCAGAGGAGGCAATGTATATGAAAGAAATTGGAGATTTAGAAGCATAAAAATGGCATGGCCAATTGAATATGGAAGGAGAATGGAGAAAAGTAAAATCCATCCGTACATGTTTATTGAAACTCCTCTTAAGGAGAAAAGGGATTATTACCAAATTACTAAGAGACTTTTCTCTTTGATAGATTTAACCAGGAGTTTGTGTGTGTGTTTGTGTGTGTGCATTGTGTTGTGTATTTAATTAATATTCTTCTTATTTTTTATTATTTACCCTTCTCATCCACTGTTAAGCTGAAAATAGCCAGAGAATGAGGTCAACTCAACATTTGCTTTTGCTCAAGCCTACATAAGGCAAATTGATTCTTCCTCCAATTCAGAAGAGGAATAAATCAATTACCCTTGCTGAAGGGTGGCTATCTTGAGTGGTTTTAGGAAAAACTCAGGTCATTCTAAAGAAACGTCTGAAATACCACAAAAGTTAAGAGCAAGATAAGCACTAATTTACGGTCTCCTTCATCCTTATAAAGATGTACTTAATAGAGGACAAATTGTGTCACCAGGTATTTTCAGAGGTAAACTAGGATTTCAGTATTTCTACGAAAAGTCCGATGCTACACTGTCTGAGATGAAGAGTGCTTTTGTAGGACAGGTCTAAGTAGACTACAAGGACAATAGTATCTACTTTACCCCTGGGAAAGCTCTTTGTCCCCTAAACCTTCCTGACTCTCTTTTCTTCTCAAATTTCTTAAAATATATTTTCTTTCATAAGTGAGAACCGAAAAGTCAGAGGGACACTGAGCTATGAGCTGACTGATAGAAATATTTTTAAAAATTTATTTCAGTAGCCTAAGCATCTGCTAGTGATTAGCAATTATCCTAGAAAGAACAAAGGAAGAAAGTAGTTGTTAGTTTACACATAGGAAAATATAAATAGAGCAGAAAATACAGAAGTGAGAGAAGAGAAAAATTAAATTTACATAGTATGCTTACATAGGAGAAAGAAGGGGTTTTAAACATGTACTTGAATGGAATATAGGATAGAGTTGATTTACAGCTGGTCAGGAAAAAATCTAGCTCCGACTCTGGGAAAGCTTGGATGTCTATCTTTGTTGGCCAAGCTAAGAGCAGTGGGATTTATGATGTGCTATTCTAAGTCTGACACTCCCCTGGGGACCACCAGGGACAGTTTGCTTACTGATATTGTTTTACCTGGCATAACCGGTTACATAGTCTCGCTTGATGAGGTGACCATAGAGGCATTAAAAACACCACTGGAAACTTCTGCCTTGAACTCTCCCGGAACCACAGTGCATTACACATCTCTTGGTGGTTGAACTAGGAGATTAAGCAGGTCTGCGTGAGAATCAGAACCTTCTTTTAGACCTCCACTGCTTGCCTGAGCTCTCTCTCTCTTGCTGCATCTTATCTTTTGCTTTTAAATAAAAGCTTTATGTGAGTATGTCTGTGAAGTCTCATGAGTGCTTTCAAATAACAAAACTTGTAAAATCTTTGCAAAGTGCATTCTTGGAAAAAGAACATGAAGCAAGGGAGAAAAGAGAGAAAACTGGGAGAAGTAGTAAATAAGTTGGGGATTTAAGAAAAGACTGCTTCAGGTTTAGCTATTGTAGCATCTGTTTTGAATGGTCCATCGATTCACATGTTTTAAGATCAAACCTGACTAAGAGCTATCACTGAAGTCACTAGTAAGCTCTGGTCGGCATCTCCTATTTTAATTGGTTTCTTCTTAGGTTGTACTACAAAAAGATAACAAACCAAGCTCTATGCATTGCTGAAGGGTGTGGCTGACAGTTACTCCAGAAAAGGAGTGTGATACCAAAGACTTCTGGAAAAACAAGGATGGTGTAGTCCAGAGTCAATGAAGAGATGTTGAGTGTGTCACCTTTCATGTCCCTCATTGTTTTTCTTCTCCTCCATCTGAAGCATTAGTCACAAAATTTCTCTTTTTGTCTCTAAAAACTAATAAGAATTAGACTTGCATGACTTGAACCAATGAGAAGATAGAATTCTGGTATAAGAAACTCCTGTATTGTAATTCTGTCATTTGAGTTTAGGTCTAAAATTATGAGTCTCTTACCTTTTTGTTTCCAGGAAAAAATAAAAGGAATCTTTTCAAATCCCACATGATTTATGCAGACTGACTTGCCTTGAAAATTCAGACGTAATGCCAGGTTATTCATGTTTGAAATCAGGTTAATAGATATTTCATTGTGAGCCCACATTTCAGAGCTATCGACTATTTTATTACATCCTGATCTGTACATGATCAGATGGTACTCATCACTGTTTGTAGCTAAGATACCACGTTTTTCCGAGTTTTAATTAAATAAAAAATAAGTTCCATCATTTCCAAATGATCAACTGATAATCCACTAAAAAATAATCAGAATTCTCCTTTTGATTCTCTAGAGTTAATATCCAGTCAGATCAACAGATAACGAAGAGAAAACAAATGGCAATACTCCTAAGATTAAACTACATATAGGCAGAAAAAAATAATTTTTAAAAAATACTTCACTCATTCACATTCCAATAAGTGAGATATTTTTAAGGCTTTTTAAAATTTAGCGTGAGCAGAAGCATGCATGTTTTGAGTCCTAGGCTGGGAACTAGCACCCCATCACTCCCACTGCATTTTATTGGCCAAACCAAGTCATAGGAACAGTCCAGACTCAAGGGAGGGGATAATATACTCTGTCTCTTGATGTGAGAAACTGCAAAGTCATATTACAAAGGGAATGGGAAAGGGGTTGAGTGAAGGATTGTGGTCATTTTTCCCATCTACAGCACTAGGAAGAATTCAAATAAAAATACAGTGACATGAGCATTACATTAAATTAATAGTTTAACATCCAGTCCAATTTTCTATTGTCTACATAGAGTAAAATTTCTCCTTTCCACTTTTTCTAAACAAGTAAAAAATGGTCACTTGGCAAAAAAAAAAATTATCTTCTGAAGGAAATTTGTTAGGATATTGGTTAATGTTTTAATGGGAATGAACTCAACTCTTACAGATTTATAGAGAGCTCTAAGATACAGGTATACAAGTTAATTTGCCTGCTATTTATTATATAATGATTATGATAATGCTTTGTTCTGATTTTTCTATTATAATCCTATAGTGATTGAAACGTTTTATTATATTATATTCCATAAATTCCATTCCATGTCTTCCAAATCTACTCCCCTTTGACAGGTCTTGTGTCCTAACTTTTGCTCCAAGAAATGCCATTCTCGTATGAATAACTAATCTTGAAATGTGTATGTATGTTTATGCATGTTAATTGGACTTAGTTAACCAAATAATGAGGATGCAGAGGGGGCTGGAGTGAAGGTTAAGTTTGCTTTATAAGATGAGTTTCTGTGTTCAGACCATTAGAGAGTACAGAAAATTGACAGGTTAATAAGTATCCACTAGACCGATCCATGGCTGTAGAGCAGATGTAAATGTTAGGGCATATTTAGGAGTGAATAGCAACATCTCTTTTCTCTCAGGAGAACTCTGGCAGGCACAGAGCAGGCAGTACCTGGAGAGTCACTAGACTTGAATCATCATAGGAGAACCTGTGACCTAGGAAGTATCTGGAAGACATAGGGATGTCAGAGATCACAAAGTAGATCAAGCAGGGGAGAGACAGACGCTCTGGGATGTGAGTGTGGACCAAAGCATCCGTGACAGCACTCAGCTAACAGTCAGACTCCCTCCCTGCATCAATAACAGAACTGCAGTGCAAAATGGAGTCCTGGGGAGGGGTCTTCTCAGAGCCTGCAAATGGAAATGTAGGTAGGTGATAGGTGAGAAGGTTACACTGAGTCATCATACCCGGGGAAAATGGTTCAAATCTATTCTCTGTCAACTGAAAAAAAACAAAAACAAAAAGCACAACCTAAAAGTTAAGAATTATGTTTTATTTGGTGAACTTGTGGAGGACTTAAGTCTGGAAGACAGCCTCTCAGATAGCCCTGAGGGACTGTTCCAAAGAGGTAAGGGAGGAACCAGGATATATCGGAGTTTTGCAAAAACAAACCAGGTTGTTGACCATCAAAAGATTTCTGCTAATTAAAGAAGAAACAAACATCTCCAGTTAATGAATTTAGCACTTTTCTATGTATGGGAAGATGCAAGAGTCTGGGCTCATTGAATTCTTTCCTTTGACATGTACCTTAACTATCTAGGGCCAGTATCCTGTTTTACCTCCATCCTGAATCCCCTCAGGGTGCACAGTCAGGGGTGGCTGCAGTGGCTGAGGGCTTTATGTCCACAACATCCTTTGTTTACTGATATGGCAGGTGACATTTTTCATCTAGTTCTCTTTCGGAATGTCTGTAGTAATTATGGACCTATATGACTTTTGGGACACATATTTGCCATTTATTAAATCCTATATAAATATTATTAAGAAAATAGAAACTAAAGAAGGTAAGTAACTTGCTATCTACCACTGGAATGTATGTTTCAAGAAGAGAAGGACTATATTCGATGTGCCCATTTCCTGAACATCAGTACCCAGCACTTAGTAGTCGGCAGGCACTCCATAAATATCTATTGTTACTAATACCTCCCAGCTCACAAGCAGTAGACTTGGAAATGGAGTTCTGTAGATAAATGGATTTATGATGTTGATCCTAGTGCTAACTCAATATCAGAATCATCCAGATAAAAGAATAGTCAGAGGATGGTTTAGTAAGTATGTCTTCAAGATGCCTGGGGTCTAGCATTGGTAAAATATAAAAGGATGCCTGAAAATTGGCCATAGTTGGGAGTTGTTAAGAAATTTATCTGCACTTCCAACTTGGATTATGTTGCAGCTTGATATATCTCTTGCTGTTTAAGATGCTTTGTTCTATATTGTGAGGCTCAATTATGATCAAATCCAGTTCTTATCAAATCCTTATATCAAGCTTTTTCTACTGCCCCGCAGAAGATAATGGGTGGAATGTTTCCTTTCCTGTTTTTCTCCAGTCACTCCTAAATCTAGAGCTAAAAAACCTACTCATGATGCAGTATTTATCCTTTATTCCTTATAGGGAAGAGTTCAGATAGGAAATAAAACAAGGTTTATAGCAGAATCTTGCCATAGGCTTAGAAATTCTAATTCCTTGATTGAGAAAAAATGTTTTCAATTTCAAAATTACTAAAAATCTCCCACTTATTCCTATTCCCCAACCTGGCTTTCTCAGCAGGATGAAAAATGTTTCTGACAACACTTACTCTTTGGGTGCTACATCTCTTATCTTCTGGCATTACTTCCACTCAAGTCATCCTCTTCTTCCTCAACCATGGTCTTTACTCTCCCCTTTCACTGGTCAAAGTGTAATATTAGTTGAATTAGTAAAATGCCATTCACTGGTTCTGTGCCTCTTTTTAAACTCAGCAGTAGAGCTCAATTCTCAGAAAGAGTTTTGGGGAGTAAGGTTTGTTTTTTTGGGGGGGGGTTAATTTTTGAATTTTATTTTATTTACTTTTTTATACAGCAGGTTCTTATTAGTCATCAATTTTATACACATCAGTGTATACGTGTCAATCCCAATTGCCCAATTCATCACACCACCATCCCCACCCACCCACGTCTTTCCCTCCTTGGTGTCCATACGTTTGTTCTCTACATCTGTGTCTCAGCTTCTGCCCTGCAAACCGGTTCATCTGTACCATTTTTCTAGGTTCCACATGCATGCGTTAATATACGATATTTGTTTTTCTCTTTCTGACTTACTTCACTCTGTATGACAGTCTCTAGATCCATCCACGTCTCAACAAGTGACCCAATTTCGTTCCTTTTTATGGCTGAGTAATATTCCATTGTATATATGTACCACATCTTCTTTATCCATTCATCTGTCGATGGGCATTTAGGTTGCTTCCATGACCTGGCTATTGTAAATAGTGCTGCAGTGAACATTGTGGTACATAACTCTTTTTGAATTATGGTTTTCTCAGGGTATATGCCCGGTAGTGGAATTGCTGGGTCGTATGGTAGTTCTATTTTTAGTTTTTAAGGAACCTCCATACTGTTCTCCATAGTGGCTGTATCAATTTACATTCCCACCAACAGTGCAAGAGGGTTCCCTTTTCTCCACACCCTCTCCAGCATTTGTTGTTTGTAGATTCTCTGATGATGCCCATTCTAACTGGTGTGAGATGATACCTCATTGTAGTTTTGATTTGCATTTCTCTAATAGTTAGTGATGTTGAGCAGCTTTTCATGTGCTTCTTGGCCATCTGTATGTCTACTTTGGAGAAATGTCAATTTAGGTCTTCTGCCCATTTTTGGATTGGGTTGTTTGTTTCTTTAATATTGAGCTGCATGAGCTGTTTATATATTTTGGAGATTAATCCTTTGTCCGTTGATCCATTTGCAAATATTTTCTCCCATTCTGAGGGTTGTCTTTTTGTCTTGTTTATGGTTTCCTTTGCTGTGCCAAAGCGTTGAAGTTTCATTAGGTCGCATTTGTTTATTTTTGTTTTTATTTCCATTACTCTAGGAGGTGGATCAAAAAAGATCTTGCTGTGATGTCAAAGAGTGTTCTTCCTATGTTTTCCTCTAAGAGTTTTATAGTGTCTGGTCTTACATTTAGGTCTCTAATCCATTTTGAGTTTATTTTTGTGTTTGGTGTTAGGGAGTGTTCTGATTTCATTCTTTTACATGTAGCTGTTCAGTTTCCCCAGCACCACTTACTGAAGAGACTGTCTTTTCTCCATTGTATATCCTTGCCTCCTTTGTTGACCATAGGTGCGTGGGTTTATCTCTGGGCTTTCTGTCTTGTTCCATTGATCTATGTTTCTGTTTTTGTGCCAGGACCATATTGTCTTGATTACTGTAGCTTTGTAGTATAGTCTGAAGTCAGGGAGTCTGATTCCTCCATCTCCGTTTTTTTCCCTCAAGACTGCTTTGGCTATTCGGGGTCTTTTGTGTCTCCATACAAATTTTAAGATTTTCTGTTCTAGTTCTGTAAAAAATGCCATTGGTAATTTGATAGGGATTGCATTGAATCTGTAGATTGCTTTGGGTAGTATAGTCATTTTCACAATATTGATTCTTCCAATCCAAGAACATGGTATATCTCTCCATCTATTTGTTTCATCTTTAATTTCTTTCATCAGTGTCTTATAGTTTTCTGCATACAGGTCTTTTGTCTCCTTGGGTAGGTTTATTCCTAGGTATTTTATTCTTTTTGTTGCAATGGTAAATGGAAGTGTTTCCTTAATTTCTCTTTCAGATTTTTCAAAAAAAAAAAAAGGAAAAGAAACGAAAAAGATTTCTTGTAGTTCAGTGCTTTTGCTCTAGATTCCGAACTCCAAGGTAAAGATGAATAGTAATATGAATCCTTCAACTTTGCTCTCTTTTTTCAAGTTTGTCTTGGCTATATACATAGCCATTTGCATTTGTTTATAAATTTCCGAATCTTGTCAATTTGGGGAATAAAGCATATACGAAGATTTTGATTGTGATTGCTTTGAATCCATTGTGATGTTTTATTATTTTCAGTGTAGAGATTTTACGCTTCTTACATTAAATTTTTCCCTAGATGTTGTTGGAGCTATTGTAAATGCTATCATTTTAAAATTTTGCTTTCCTGCAATCCCACTACTGGGCATATACCCTAAGAAAACCATAATTCCAAGAGAGTCATGTACCACAATGCTCATTGCAGCTCTATTTACAATAGCCAGGACATGGAAGCAACCTAAGTGTCCGTCGACAGAGGAATGGATAAAGAGGATGTGGCACCTGTATACAATGGAATATTACTCAGCCATAAAAAGAAACAAAATTGAGTTATTTGTAGTGAGGTGGATGGACCTAGAGTCTGTCATACAGAGTGAAGTAAGTCAGAAAGAGAAAAACAAATACCGTATGCTAACACATATATATGGAATCTAAAAAAAAAACATGGTTCTGAAGAACCTACAAGCAGGACAGGAATAAAGACACAGACATAGAGAATGGACTTGAGTTTATGGGGAGGGTGAAGGGTAAGCTGTGACGAAGTGAGAGAGTGGCATGGACTTATATATACTACCAAGTGTAAAATAGATAGCTAGTGGGAAGCAGCCACATAGCACAGGGAGATCAGCTCGGTGCTTTGTGACCACCTAGAAGGGTGGGATAGGGAGGGTGGGAGGGAGACGCCAGAGGTAAGAGATATGGGGATATATGTATACGTGTAGCTGATTCACTTTGTTATACAGCAGAAACTAACACACCATTGTAAAGCAATTATACTCCAATAAAGATGTTAAAAAATTAATTAATTAATTAATTAAATAAAATAAAAATTTTGCTTTCCTGATGATTTTTTGCTTTTTTAATTTCTTTGAAAATACAATGGATTTGCATATTGATCCCATATCCAGGGATTTTTACTAAATTCACTTATTGTTTCTAATACCTTATGATTCTTTTGGGTATTCTACAAATACAGTAGTGCCAACTATATATAATAACAGTTTTATTTTTTCTTTCCCAAACTATATAACTTTTATTTCTTTTTTCTTACCTTATTGTCCTAAGATTTTGAGTACAGAGTAGAAAGGAAATCATGATAGAAGACATCCTTACTTCATTTCTAGTATTTGTGGAAATGCTTTCAATATTTCTGCATTAATTGTAATGTTTACTATAGGTGTTTTGTAGATACTTTGTATTGAATTAAACAAGTTCTCTTCCATTCATTGCTAGTTGAGAGTTTTGAGTATGAATCTGTTTTAAATTTTATCGAAAACTTTTTTGTATGTATAAAGATCATTTTATTATTTATCTCCTTCACTCTATGCATATGGGTAGAATACATCAATTTATTTTCAAATACTAAACCAAACTTACCGTTTTTGAACAAATCCAAATTTTACACCATAAAATTGTAAATGTGTATGTAATTTTTTAATATGACATTTGATTTCTTTGCAAACTTTCTGTTTAGACTTTTGCATGTATGTCTATGAAAGAGAATGACCTATAACTTAACTTCCCTTTTTTGGAATATCCATGACAGATTTGAGTTTGAAAAAAAAATGTTATTTTAGGTTAGACTCATAAAATATATTGAGAAGCATTCTTACTTTTTTTATCTTCTGCAGACATTTGTATACAATCAGCCTTATTTCTATTAAGTAATTAAAATAATTGATTGATGAAGGCATCTGGATCTGGAGTTATCCTGTATGGGAAAGTTTACATTTATAAATTCAGTATTTTTAATAGACATTGGCTTTACAGATGCACTATTTCTTCTTGGTAAGTTTTGTTTTTCAAGATTTATGCCCATTATGTAAAAAAAAAAAAAAAATCTGTAGTATATTATCTTTTCTTCTTTTGTATTGCTTCTCTTTTTCTTTGTCTCCCTCTCCCTTTCCCTCTTTCTGTCTCTCACAGTCTCTCTTTCTCTCGTTCTCTCTCTGTCTTTGACCAGTTTTGTCAGACTTATTAATCTCTTCAAATACTAATATTTGATATCGTTGATTCTATTTGATTTCTGACTCATTTATTCATGTTTTGGGCCTTATTACTTCTATGCTTCTATTCATCATGTTTAATTTGCTATTGGTTTTCTAATTCTTAAGATGCATACTTAGAACATTGGTTTTCCCTTTTATTCTTTTATTTACATATATATTTAGGACTATACATTATTCTGTAAGTACCTCTTTGGTTATATACCAAATGTATTGAGATGTCATGTTTCCATTATATGTCAGTTCAAATAATTTCTTATTTCCATTGTGACATCTTCTTTAGCCCATGAGCTATGAGTTATTTACAAGTAAATTGTTTAATATCTTCACATTTGAGGACTTTAAAAATATAAATAATTGTTATCACTTCATTACTTAATTAAAATGTGGTCAAAGACTGCTCCCTAAAGAACGAATATTTAGGGTTTGGAATTTATCACTTATTTAGGGTTTGGAATTTATCACTTGAGATCAAAACCAGAGACTCCCCAATCATCTTTAAAAATATGAGTTGTTGTTCCCAAAGAAAAAAAATCATAAACATTAATTTTCCAAAATTAATGTATTTAGTCTTAAGGACAACAAAACAATTCAGGATTTGCTGCATCAAACTGAGTTCAATTCTTTTTCTACTACTTTTCCTCCACTGGCTGTGGTCCTGATCTCAAGTGATAAATTCCTTGGGTAAGAATACACAAAAATCTTCCAAGAGCATGCAATAATTTTTGGCAACATGTAGACAATAAAATTTTCCTAGCTCCACAGAAGGAAAATTCTGCCAGAATTATACTGGATTCACATTACTGAACAGAATGTGAATAGAATAATAAATAAATTTATTAATTAATTTGCTTAACAAATTAACTCATTTCAGAACAAAAGGAAGGCCTGCCCTAAAGGTCTACGCGAGAAGACAGAAACTACTTGAAACTCTCAAATGTTGCTTTTTTTTTTAGCTTTAAATATTTTACCTTTCAATGATAGACACCTTGTCTGCTCAAAGTATGTTTTTTCAGTGACCTTCTCTGTCATAGTCCTTCAAATAATCAGATTTGAAGATTTCCTAAAGGAGCTGAGATTACATTTCATGAGTTATCCTCCACCTGGTAGAAACATGCTAATAATTCTCATTAGTATTTTAAATTAATCTTTTATAAGCTACTAAGAAAAACAGAAAAGATACCTAAATAGAGATATGTTTTCTTTCTCCTGAACATAGAAATATGTACATTCTCTAGATGTGGATATATACGCTTCCCTCCAGCTTCATTATACTTTATGTACATTCTTTAAGAGTCTATCAGTCACCTGTATTTTTCCTTAATTTCAGAATTGAGTTTTAGAAAATGAATATGAGAAAAGAAGCTGCATCCTTTAAGGATGCAAACAAAAATATTCTAGGACAGAGTCCTGTCTAAAGGACTGTTTACCTGTCATGGTCAGATTCAATGAATAGGTATTGATTTTGGTGACATGAAACTAATTTAACAGATCATTTTCATTTCAAATATCTGTTTAAAATAAATTTAGAGTTGGTCACAATTATCCTCAAAGTAACAGAAACATTTCATGAGCTTTTAAAATAAATGCTGTTGCAGATTTTATCTCCTATTATTGTCTATTGTGTTATTGTCTATTTTTCTCTTCAGTTCTGTTACTATTTGGTTTACTTAGGTGCTCTGATGTTGGATACATACCTATTTATAACTGTTATAACTTCCTAATGGATTGACCCTTTTATCATCATGTAATGTCTTCCCTTGTCCCTTGTGACAGTTTTTGACTTAAAGTCTATTTTGTCTGATATAAATATAGCCACACCTGCTCTCCATAGTTTACTATTTGTATGAAATATTTTCCATCCCTTCACTTTCATCTTATGTGTGATCTTAAATCTAAACTGAGTCTTTTGTAGACAGCAAATAGTTAGGTCTTGTTTTATTAACCACTCAGACATCCTGTGCTTTTTGACTGGGGAGTTTAATCCATTTAAGTTTAAAGTAATTATTTTTTTTAATTAACTATAGTCACTGTGCTGAGCATTGTATTCCCAGGACTTATTTATTTTGTAAATGGAAGTTTGTCATTTTTGACCACCTTCACCCATTTCGCCCACCTCCACCACTGCCAATAAAAGTAATTATTGATAAGGAAGAACTTACTATTGCCATTAATTAACAGTTTTCTGTCTGTTTTGTAGTTCTTTTGATCCTCTTTTCCTCTCTTGCTGTCTTCCTTTGTGTTTCACTGATTTTTTTTTTGTAGTGATGATATTCCTTGATTCCTTTCTCTTCTTCTTTTATGTATCTTCTGTATATATATTTTGTATGTGGTTACCATAGGTTTATTGTACTGTACATTTTGAAAACTCCATATTTCCCCTGATGCCTCAATATCCCCACAAGCAGGCTGTGAGTACCCCGCCCAGGTGACTAGGCGCACCAATGTGATAAGGCTGGTCCCTGGCACAAGTTGCCCTTCTTGCCCTCCCCTGACTGTGACCTTGTGACATTCAAAAGCACCAATTAAACCCCCCACCCTGACCGCCAATAAAGATACGTACGCATGGGTCCTCATTCAACCTGAGTCAGATGAGTTCCCTCCTTTGGCACTCTTCCCATATGGCCCCTGTGTGGCATGTGTGCTACCCTCTTATAGGACCCGAGAGTATAACACATCTCTTTCCCTTTCTTGTGCTTCTCCATATTCCATGTCTGCACCTCTCTAATCATCAAATTTTTTTAAAGTAACATCAGTATTCCTTACAACACACATAAAACCTCTTATAGTTATGACGGTATTTTGAGCTAACAACAGCTTGACTTCGATCACATACAGAAATTCTACACTTTAACTTCCCCACCCCCACCCCAATTTCATGTTATTGATGTTACTAAATAAATAAATAAATAGCTCTTGCAGAATGTATAGGACTCAATTTCAACTGCTTGGACACCTTATGTCTTGGGTAGTGCTTTTATCTGAGGATTGTAGTTGGGGAGATTTCTCCTACCACTTCTGAACCAGCAAAGTAGTACTGGGCAGATTCAGGTGGTGAGGTTCTGAGAACCATTTGTTATTCAATCACTGAAGGAAAATTGGTAGTAAAATTGGACTTGCCATCAGAGCTGAGTATTTACTTATCTGAAAATATTTATTTAATGTCTCTACTGTGTTACCAAATTTTTGTTAACTAATAATAACGAATACCAGAAATACAAAAATAACTAGGGAAGTATCTTTGTTGTTATTGTTGAGTTTTGTTTTTTTATTTTATTTGTTTTTAAGCACATAGGAAAGTTCTGTCCTCCAGAGATTCTGGTTCTATTGACCTGGGATAGTTCCTTTGCCTACATATTTGAGACAATTCTACAAGTGACTCCAATGGCTACCCCTGGATAGACACCACTGATTTAGGAATATATGTATAAATTAGGCATACTAGCAAACATAACAATAACAAAAACAACATATAAATCAGATTATTCTAAATCTTCAAAATGTGATCAGTCGTACAAAATTTGTGTTAAACAAGTAAAAGTGTCAAGAATGTTCTTTAAATACTAATTTAATCTGATGTTCAAATGAGAATGCTGTGTGAAAAGTTATGTGATATGTGCTTCAGCAAACCAAGCCTATTGGAAGCACGTCTAATGATCTAGCCACAACTACCCATTGGTGAATTCTTTCCCTTTACAAATTTTAAAGCCTAGGAAGAAAGGGTCTCAGGCCATTAGGGCTGAAATCTCAATAACTTCAAATGTCTAAGGTGGGCCAATTGAAATTTTCAAAAGTTATTAATTTCACAAATTTTTGTTGACAGTGGTCCCTAAAGAAAAACCTATTTTTCTCTTTTGATCTATATTGGTTTCCTTTCTTTTTTGAGCTTGCAAGTATCTACAAGCTTAGTTAAAAGATATTTAGAATTAAAAGGTACACATTTGGATAGAATTATTTATTTTCTACCACTTTCACGCTTCACAATATAGTACAAATCACTCAGACTACTAACGTTGGGTGTTTTCATTTACAAAATAAGGATAATATTTGCCTTACATAAATCAGAGATTATATGAAAAAAATTACATGTGAAGGTTATTTTCAAATTGCAACGTATTAATACAAATACACAGTTTTAAGAAAAACATGATACGTCGATGCTATTACATTATAAGACAAAAAAGAAATATCCAAGTTCAGCTGGTGTACATGTTTGCTGCTCAGATAAGAGCAATTGTCCTTATATCAGAAGAAAATTTCCTCTCATAAAAGTAGATACTTTCCTCCATATGGTCTAATCATTACCACAGATTTTCTCAATTTTCATCATTCAGTTGTTTTTCAGCAGTAAGTCTGTTCATTCTCTATATTTTAGAGCTGTAAAAAAAGGAAAGACAAAGATTGCCAAGTGACATTAGGGGAAAAAAAAAAACTTAATTAGAAAGAGAGGCAAGGACTTGCAAAATTGTAACCTCACGATCCAGAGATTTGGATTTTCTTAAGCTTTGGTGGAAGAAAATATGCAAAAAGTTGCTCAGAGCTGACCGAATCCCAAACTTCCTCCTCTAGACAAAAGATTTCCTGTATATTAACATATTTCAAATCCTCTTTTTTGAGGTTTTCCATTTCAATGCAAGCTTTAAAAAAAAAATCTCATTTTATCAGTCAAGATTAAGTCAGGAAAGAAGATCTACTTGGAGGGTTATGGGATTAAGGGATTTATTACAATAAGCAGATATTACACGATTCTAGGATGAGATGGTGATGTGTAAGTCCCCAGAATTCCAACAGAATTGGAAGATCAAAGCAAAGATAACACTAACTAACCTTACTGAAAGAGAACAGTTGGAGTGAACAATTGGAGCTTGCAGGGAAATTCTGAGAAGCCAAAGAATCTCAGCCTCCAAAGTGGGACCATGACCAGGAAATTGTGGAGAGGTCTATGGGAAGCTGTTACCTTTGTGTAGCTACTGTTTCTGTGGGTTTGTTGCCAAGTATCTGAGGATGGGTTTGGGGCTGCCATTTGCCAAGCACATGCAAGGAAAGGGAAGGCCAAGGCCATGGCCTGACTGATTTGGCCAGTAAAGGTACAATGAATCACTTTTAGATTAAGACAGTTTATTACTGGCATAGACTGTAAAAGTAAGAATAGCCAAAAGCACCAGCTCCCTTGTCCCCACACACCCACAAGGATAACATGAAACAAAAGGACCCAGATGACTGCAATGCAGGTTGTGGGATATATCACTGCCCAGGAGCCGATGCAGAATGGCTATCATCAAAAAATCTACAAATGATAGGGACTTCCCTGGTGGTCCAGTGGTTAAGAATCCACCTGCCAATGCAGAGGACACAGGTTCAAGCCCTGGTCTGGGAAGATGCCACATGCCATGGAGCAACTAAACTAGTGCGCCACAACTACTGAACCTGCGCTCTAGAGCACTCGAGATACAACTACTGAACCCACGTGCCACAACTACTGAAGCCCACGCGCCTAGAGCCCGTGCTCCACAACAAGAGAAGCCACCACAATGAGAAGCCCGCGCACTGCAACGAAGAGTAACCCCCACTCGCTGCAACTAGAGAAAGCCCACGTGCAGCAACGAAGACCCAATGCAGCCATAAATAAATAAACAGATTTTTAAAAAAGAAATGAGAGGAAAAGGCAAACCTACTTTGTGAAGTTTTGGTAAAATAAAAAACGACAGTATTCCGTAAAGCCAGCATCAACAGTGGGAGAGAGAAGAAGGTGAATGCTAGAAGCAGCCGGAGGGAATGTATTCAACTTAAAATTAGTTTCTGGAGACTTTCTGAACAAATACGGAGTTTCGTTAGCACTGCTGACCACCTCCCCCACCAACTGTGATGATTGAGATCCGGAGAATAATAAAGGTGTTATTTTGTGAATTTTGTATCCTCGGGCTAGTGTAATATAGGAATTATCCAAGCTTTTCTTTTTCTAAAAGAATAAATTAGGCCTTAGAAATGTTAAACATTGAAAGTAGCACTTGAAAGCTTAAGTAGACATTTTTATTCAATGTTTACGTTATCCATGTAAATTTATGATTATTAATGAGTGGATAAAAATAAGGGCATAGTTGGTGAGCATGAGTACAACATGTAAATGTGTGTCTGTGGTGTAAGTAGGTGCCAACATAGTTCTTTAATTTGAACAAAAAGCTGTGAAGATTAAATAAGCATAAAGTTTAGGGTTCAAACCAAATAATTGTCTCAAAGTTAATTAGCTTGAATTTTAACACAGAGCTCAACTTTAAAAGAATTTTGGGCATTAGCAAATGGATTTTGTAGTAACAGCTTTAGCACATCCTGACCAGATACTCAACCACTGCTACTTAGGATTAGTCTTTATTTACTACAACCTTCCCTACTCCTTATGCTGAAAGACTGGATATACGACCAGACAGTGCCCACAACTCTTACCCACAGCCTGCAACAACCAGCAGGAGAAGCCAACCTAAAATCTGTGGTGACCAGCTCAGGAAGCCAAACCACAACCTCTGTAGCACCTGATCCCAAATGGCCAGGACATGATCAATAACTGACAGCTTCTCCTGATTTTTCCCTACTTCCAACTAACAACCAACCAGAGAAAGCCAAATGCACATTAATGAATCACACAGGATGACTCCCTTCTAGTCAGCTTGCCTCCAGCTTCTCCCTGTCAACAGCCATATTGTTTAGCCTCCATGTGTTTGTGTTTTTTATGTTTTTTTCCCTGTAATTGATTTCTAATCCCATAGCATTATTGTCAGAAAAGATGCTGGATATGATTTCAGTTTTCTTAAATTTACTGAAGCTTGGTTTGTGACCCAAAATGTGATCTATCCTGGAGAATGTTCCGTGTGCACTTGAGAAGAAAGTGTAATCTGCTGTTTTGGGATGGAATGTCCTATAAATATCAATTAAATCTATCTGGTCTATTGTGTCATTTAAAGCTTGTGTTTCCTTATTAACTATCTGTTTGGCTGATCTGTCCATTGGTGTAAGTGAGGTGTTAAAGTCCCCCACTATTATTGTGTTACTGTCGATTTCCTCTTTCATAGCTGTTAGCAGTTACCTTATGTATTGAGGTACTCCTATGTTGGGTGCATATATATTTATAATTGCTATATCTTCTTGGATTGATCCCTTGATCATTATGTAGTGTCCTTCCTTGTCTCTTGTAACATTATTTATTTTAAAGTCTGTTTTTTCTGATATGAGTATTGCTACTCCAGCTTTCTTTTGATTTCCATTTGCATGGAAGATCTTTTTCCATCCCCTCACTTTCAGTCTGTATGTGTCCCTAGGTCTGAAGTGGGTCTCTTGTAGACAGCATATCTATGGGTCTTGTTTTTGTATCCATTCAGTGAGACTGTGTCTTTTGGCTGGAGCATTTAATCCAGTCACGTTTAAGGTAAGTATCGATATGTATGTTCCTATTACCATTTTCTTAATTGTTATGGGTTTGTTTTTGTAGGTCCTTTTCTTCTCTTGTGTTTCCCACTTAAAGAAGTTCCTTTAGCATTTGTTGTCGAGCTGGTTTGGTGATGCTGAATTCTCTTAACTTTTGCTTGTCTGTAAAGCTTTTGATTTCTCCGTCAAATCTGAATGAGATACTTGCTGGGTAGAGTAATCTTGTTTGTAGGTTCTTCCCTTTCATCACTTTAAATATATCATGTCACTCCCTTCTGGCTTATAGAGTTTCTGCTGAGAAATCAGCTGTTATCCTTATGGGAGTTCCTTTGTATGTTATTTGTTGTTTTTCCCTTGTTGCTTTCAATAATTTTTCTTTGTCTTTAATTTTTGTCAATTTGATTACTGTGTGTTTTGGCGTGTTTCTCCTTGGGTTTGTCCTGCCTGGGACTCTCTGTGCTTCCTGGACTTGGGTGGCTATTTCCTTTCCCATGTTAGGGAAGGTTTTGACTATAATCTCTTCAAATATTTTCTCGGGTCCTTTCTCTCTCTCTTCTCCTTCTGGGACCCCTATAATGCGAATGTTGTTGTGTTTAATGTTGTCCCAGAGGTCTCTTAGGCTGTCTTCATCTCTTTTCATTCTTTTTTCTTTATTCTGTTCCACAGCAGTGAATTCCACCATTCTGTCTTCCAGGTCACTTATCCGTTCTTCTGCCTCAGTTATTCTGCTATTGATTCCTTCTAGTGTATTTTTCATTTCAGTTATTGTATTGTTCATCTCTGTTTGTTTGTTCTTTAATTCTTCTAGGTGTTTGTTCTTTAATTCTTCCAGCTCTTTGTTAAACATTTCTTGCATCTTCTCGACCTTTGCCTCCATTCTTTTTTCAATGTCCTGGATTATCTTCACTATCATTATTCTGAATTCTTTTTCTTGAAGGTTTCCTATCTTCACTTCATTTAGTTGTTTTTCTGGGGTTTTATCTTTTTCCTTCATCTGGTACATAGCTCTCTGCCTTTTCATCTTGTCTGTCTTTCTGTGAATGTGGTTTTTGTTCCACAGGCTGCAGGATTGTAGTTCTTCTTGCTTCTGCTGTCTCTGTATTGTTTTAAGCCACTGAATTTTGGAGTTATTTGTTATGTAGTAGTAGGTAACTAACACAAGTCACCTACTCCTACACAGGGATAAATCTCAACCTGGGATCCTGGGCAGGGAGTGAAGATGGTGTTAGTTTTAACAGGGATTGCTGAACAGGTCATCACTTTGGACAGCTGAATAGTACTCTGATCCTCTAAATTGAATATTTAAAGCCAAAGTGAGAAGACACCTAATGTGTAGCAACAGATTCAATAATATTTTTGGTCAGGAATATTTTATGTCTTTTCTCCCAACATAGAAATCTTAATAAATAACGTTGCCATTTCTTCATGTTGACGTTTTATCTACCGTTTCTTACCTTGTATGTCAGGTTAAGGAAGAAGAAAAGAATCGAATATATAGAATTTTACAAATTCTAAGCCTATACAAGTTCCTGTTCATAAGGTTTGGAGGGCTGTTTAATAAATTCTACTACAAACACCAAGACCTGAAAATAAGGGCTATTTTGTTCTCATTCTGTTTTATACAAGGATGATTCAAGGCAGAAAACAGAAGACAGACTTTGGCAATTTGGTCAATTACTGATTGACCTTCAAAAAATTAATCCCATCGGGTTTGTCCTAGGTCTGAATCCCTACTATTGGATTCCACTCCTTTGATTTCTATGATGCTATGTCAGCAGGGTGGAAAAAAGAAAGAAAACAAACTGCCAACCACATCAAAGGATTGTGCAGACGAAATGGGGGCCCATCATTGTAGTCTGTTCTTAAAGTGACAGAGTAAGTGACTCCCCATGTGACATTGAGAAATCTCTTTGATGTGATTGGAGAAAGAGTCAGAAGAGTCCTTCTGACAAACTTGCATCTGATCTGATCATCCTCTGCTATTTTGGGTGCTTGTTTTTAAATCCTGAAGCCCTTTATGGCATCTCCTATTAAAATGTAGATGTACCTGGGAGGAATATTATTATTATTTGTTATCAATAAAAAGTAGAAAGTAACCGGAATGAGTCATCAGAAAGTCTTCTAGGACATGTCATCAGAAGCAGCAGGTACATAAACGTCTCCCTCTAATTCATGGCCATAGGCAAAGGACTGTCATCAACTCTAACAGCACACAAAGTGTAATGAGATCTACTAACACAATTCTGCTGATAGGGATTTTGCAGCCACATATAAGCTGAAGCCTACATTCACATTAAATTCACATTTGAATGTGCATGAATGATTCTTTTTGTTGTCTCATTGCTGTGAACTCATTTACTGCCCCAACACAGAGCTGCAGAGTTCTTTAAAGGAATGGGGAAAATTGAAAATATGGCAGCATTGATTGTTGTACCCAGAATCATGTTCTGAGAACTCAGTAAGGCATCTATGATAGGAAAAGGTGTGTTGCCCCCCTTCCAGCTTCTCCATTCTCAAAACTATGGTAAGCAAAAAAACTTTGTTACTAATTACTCTTATGGCTGAGAAGTGATCTGTGGCTGTAAAATATAAAATACTAAGTTTGAAAGTGATTCAACTGAGTGGAAAGAAAGTCCACATCATCATTTTTCAACCCCTTAGAGTATCTACCTGTTAGATGAGTCAGGATTTCTATAACCCAAATGTTTATTACGGACTAGTACTCTACCAAAAATTTCCACTGAGTAAGATGACATGTTACAAAAAACAATCTCATAAATGGATTCCCTTGTTTTTTTACTGAAATATAATTGACATACAATATTAGGTTAGTTTCAGGTGTACTGCATGGTGATTTGACATTTGCATGCATTATGAAATGATCACCACAGTACATCTAGTAACCATCTGTCCCCATAAAAAGTAATTACAGTATAATTGACCATATTCCTTATGCTGTATATTCCATCCCCGTGACTTATTATATAACTGAAGTTTTGTACCTCTTAATCCCCTTCACCTATTTCATTCACCTACTCCACCCCCTCCCCTCTGGCAACCACCAGTTTGTTGTCTGTTTCTATGAGTCTGTTTTCATTTTGTTTTGTTCATTTGTTTTTTTTTAGATTCTACATATAAGTGAGATCATGTAGTGTTTGTCTTTCTCTGTCTGACTTGTTTCACTTAGCATAATGCTTTCTAGATCCATCCATATTGCCTCAAATGGCAAGATTTCATTCTTTTTTATGGATGAGTACTATTCCATTGTATATATATATAGATCTGTGCATACATACATACGTTCATACATACATACATACATACATACATACATACCACATCTTCTTTATCCATTTTTCTGTCGGTGGACACTTACATTGCTCTCATATCTTGGCTATTGTAAATAATGTGACAGTGAACATAAGGGTAAAAAAGCTTTTCAAATTAGTGTTTTTGTTTTTTTCAGGTCAATATCCAGAAGTGAAATTGCTGGATCATATGGCAGTTCTATTTTTAATTTTTTGAGGAGGTGCCATACTATTTTTCATAGTGGCTGCACCAATTTATAATCCCACCAACAGTGCACGAAAGTTCCCTTTCTCCATCCTTGCCAACATTTGATATTTGTTGTCATTTTGATTATAGCCATTCTGAAAGATGTGAAGTGATGTCTCAATGTGAGTGTGATTTGCATTTCCCTGATGATCAGTGATGTTGAACATCTATTCACGTGTCTGTTGGCCATCTGTATATCTTCTTTGGAAAAATGTCTGTTCAGGTTCTCTGCCTACTTTTTAATTGGGTTGTCTGCTTTTCTTTTTTAACACTGAGTTGTATGAGTTCTTTGTATATTTTGGTTTTGAACTCCCTATTGGCGATATGATTTGCAAATATCTTCTCCCATTCAGTAGACTGCCTTTTTGTTTTGTTGATAGTTTCCTTCACTGTGCAAAAGCTTATTAGTCTCATGTAATCCCATTTGTTTATTTTTACTTTTGTTTCCCTCTCCTGAGGAGACAGATCAAAAAAAAAAATTGCTAAGATGGATATCAAAGAGCTTACTGCCTATGTTTTCTTCTAGGAGTTTTATAGTTTCAAGTCTTAAGTTAAATTCTTTTATCCATATTGAACTTATTTTTGTATATGGTGTGAGAAAGTAGTCTAGTTTCATTCTTTTGCATATAGCTATCCAGTTGTCTCAACACTATTCATCGAAGAAGAGGCTGTCTTTTCCACATTGTACATTCTTGCCTCCTTTGTCACAGATTAATTGGCCATAAGTGTGTGGGTTTATTTCTGGGCTCTCTATTCTGTTCCATTGGTCTCTGTGTGCATTTTTGTGCCAGTACCATACTGTTTTGATTACTGTTGCTTCGTTATTGTTTGAAATCAGGAAGCATAATTCCTCCAGCTTTGTTCTTTCTCTAGGTTGCTTGGATTATTCAGGGTCTTTTGTGTTTCCATACAAATTTTAGAATTATTGATATTTGTTCTAATTCTGTGAAAAATGCCATTGTTATTTTGATAGGGATTGCACTGACTCTGTACATTGCCCTGAGAAGTATGGTCATTTTAACAATCTTAATTCTTCCAATCCATGAGCACAAGATATCTTTCCATTTATTTGTATCTTCAATTTCCTTCTTCAGTGTCTTATCGTTTTCAGAGTACAGGTCCTTCATCTCTTTGGTTAGATTTATTCCTAGGTATTTTATTCTTATTGATGCAACTGTAAATGGGATTGTTTTCTTAATTTCTCTTTTTGAGAGTTTGTTGTTAGTATATGGGAATGCAACAGATCTATATTAATTTTGTATCCTGAAATTTAACTGAATTCATTTATAAGTTCTCATAGCTTTTGGTGGCATCTTTAAGGTTTTCTATATATAGTATCATGTGCAAATAGTGACAATTTTACTTTCTTCTTTCCAGTTTGGAGGTCTTTTATTTCTTTGTCTTGTCTAATTGCTGTGGCTAGGACGTCCAATATTATGTTGAATAAAAGTGGCAATAGTGGGCATCCTTGCCTTGTTCCTGATCTTAGAGGAAAAGCTTTCAGCTTTTCACCATTGAATATGATGTTAGCTATGGGTTTGTCATATATGGGCTTTATTCTGTTGAAGTAGGTTCCCTCTCTACCCACTTTGTTGAGAGTTGTTATTATAATCCAGTGTTGAATTTTGTCAAAAGCTTTTTCTGCATCTATTGAGATGATCATATGATTTTTGTTCCTCAGTTTGTTAATGAGGTATATCGTGCTGGTTGATTTGTGTCATAAATGGAGTCTTATAGATCTGTTCTTAATTGGTTTGCTGAGTTAAATAGTGCAATACTTTCACTCTGCATAATCAATGAGAAAGCTGTGATTTTTTTTTCCAGCCTGGGGAGGGAGGTCTGGATTAAGATTCAAAAATTCTGTCTTTACCTTGAGGCTCTTCTACTTTTTATATAGCCAGCCTTCCAGGAAATATTAATATAATCCATTTGGGAAGTCTTTATGAAGAGGTGATTCAGTAGGAAAGAAACATTTATCCTTTTATGGGAAAAAATTTTTTTTAAGTATAGGTAAATTAGGAAAACACTATACTGGGTAGTATAGGAGAAAAAATGTTTGCTTTAAAATAATATAAATTATCATCACAGTGCTAGCAACAGATCAGCAACGGCAAAATGAAATTAAAGCTGCAAACTTGGGAGCTAAAATAATCTCAAATTTATCTTTTTTCTGAGGCTTTCTACTGAACTCCACAGTTTCTAGTTTGATAACTGCTTGGGGTGCTAAGGACAGAAAATAAACCTATGACTCTCCTCAAATGGGCAAGTTATAGAAGAGCCCTGCATAATTCTGAGTTCCCAAAGGAGTATACCTCACACACAAAGGTCAGGATACATGTCTAAAAATAAATGATAAAATTTAAAAAAAAAATTTTAACTTTATTAAAAGAAGGCTAAAAAAGGCATTTTGCTTGTCTGTAACTTGTTGGGCAGAATGGAAAAAAAAAAATCTCCCATGATAATCTGTCACCCCAAGCTAGCATGTGAGTTTCGGGTGTGAATTAATGTTATTCATGAGATCCAAAATAATCTCAAACGGAAAATTTAATTTAAAGTGGTCTCAGATTATCGGGGTCCTCGGGTATCTAGGAGGCACAACCTGAATCTTCCCCAGAAGAACTCACCTTTAACCCAGGTCTGGAAGCAAACCCAAAAATTCCAAGAAAAATTACCTGCCCAGATTAAAAGCAAATTCTTAAAAAAGCAAACAAAGAAAAAGAAAAATACTCAAGGAAATAATGCAGCATGAGTGAGAGCTAGCTGAAAACTCAGAGTAGTAGAATCAGAAATTAAAAGCCTTAAGATACTGAAATTATCAGGCATAGAATATAAATAATCTTAAATAAGTTGTTTAAATAGAGAAAAAAGAAAGTTGAAAATATGACCAAGAAACAGAAAGTATAGAGAATCAATATGCAGACATCAAAAAATAATAAAACCTGTAGAATTAAATAAATAAATCTCCTTATAAAGAACTATACATATAAGTCACTGGATATGAGGCTGCAGTGCAACAGGAAAGGACAGGTTTTTCAATAAATGGGACAATTGGTTAATTGTTTGGAAAAAATATGTATCCAGACTCCTTCCAGACATAATAACAAAACAATTTCAGATATTTAGTAAATCCAAATGTGAAAGGCAGAACAATAAAACTCCATGGCCCCAATTCACAACTGTTTGGGCAGCTTGGTCTCCAGCAAGGCTCAAACTGCATGATCTCTATTGTCCTAACCCCTGGCAATTCTTAGAGTAGGAGGTTGCCTGTCATGATTAACACACCATTATAATTTCCTCCACCTCATAACTCCTAAGTGCACACCTTTACAACCAGCTTTTGTATAATGTGATTCTGTCTGTAAAATAATTTTCTGCAAGGATCTTTACAAACATGTATTCATTTAATCTCCATTCCATAAACAAGACGATTGATGTTCAGCAAAGGGCTTCCTCAAGATCATTCAGTTGATATGTGTTAGAGCATTTTCCACTTAGTCAAGGACATTTTGTAAAAATTCTTAAGTCATATCCACACATCCCCATCGTATTTCCTTAGCTGGACAGGAAAATTCTTAAAAGTGGAGTCCATATTTTTTCTTTAGTTTCTGTCCGCAGTGTGCCGTAGAGCTGTCAGTGTGCAATAGGTAATTAATAAGTGATGTGTAAGAGATGGAAATATTCTGCAGTCTTGTTAGTATTTGAGCACCTAAAAGCACATCATTCTGAGCAATGATCTGAATGACTAGCATGTCATCTCAACTCCACAAGATGTCTCATGAGCATTCTGCTTTCTCTGTAAAATAAGCTTTTAACTTATTAAAAAGCCAGTCTTATGAAGGAAGGACAGGTGACATGTAAGTAGACTCGAGTATAAGTAGACAAATGTTTCTTTGTATTAATGTCCCTGCTTAAAAGAATAGGAAAAGTTCCAATGTCTGCTTCTTAGTGACTAGCTGTGATTTTAAAACATCTACACTATATAGCTTCAGTGCAATTAGTACACAAACAGGCACAACAGAAAATCACCAAGAAAGTATGTTCTCCTTATCTAATCAGATTCATTATCTTTCAATATGATGCTATCAATAAAAGATAGGAGCTGAGCAAGGGCAGAGGTGGTCAGCATTGAAAGGAGATTTTTCCAGAGGCAAATTCAAGGACCCCAAAAACTGAAAAGAAATGCCAGTATTTTCATTACTGGATCTTTTTCCTCTTGACTATGAAGAGATTTATATGTGCCCTGAAAATTATTGTAGTTAAGAGGCTTTTACTAAGGTGAAATGTAAAGGGAATAATCCAGACATTTTGGTCACTAAATTTCATGTGATTTCTTTCTGAAGGGTAAGAAATTAAAACCTCATTCTCATTAACATAAATATAGTTCATTTTACCCTAAGACCAAGCAATTACAATCGTCACTGTAAAAAATTCTTAACATCCCTTTACAGTTCTGAGACAGCATCAAAGTAATTATCAGTACAGACTATTCCAGATTCTCATCTTCAAAGTATCACAGCTCAAACATTCATACATCAGCCATTCTGAGAGTACATAATGTACCTCCATCATGATCATATAGGTTTTTTTTCAGTGACAAAAACTGGAAAATCTAAAAAATTTCCCCACTATAAAATGTATTATAGAAATACTGTACCCCTGCTTCCTCCCTCTATCGTCTCCCTTGGGAAAAAAATCACTACTCCCAGCTAGAAGCACTTCCAAGTAACAGAGGAACTTAAGAGGATCTTCCAGGAAATATACATACACACACACACAAACATACACAGACACACACATGTACTAGCACTTTCTGTGTAGTATCCTCTGAATTGGTGATCATAAAATGAAATACAAGTGTTTTCACCCATAGATCTCAATCCTAACTGTCCAAGTAAACTTTGTGCATTTGTTTCAGAGAAACCCAACTTGTATAAATAGCCTCAGTTCTCTTCTAAAATTTTATATTTGTAAATTTGTTTCCAGGAAATCAATCTGTCTTTATTTTTTTCCCTCCCTTCCTTCTTTTTCTTTTTTATTTCTTTTCTTTCTTTCTCTCTCTCCCTTTAAATTATTTTTTCCACCAGGACTCTTTAGAAATAGCATTAATTATTTATGATCTAGTAGACATATCCATAAAAGACAAGGACATTTTCAGCCATTACCCTCTGATGAAGGCTGTTTACGAGAAAATCAGAAATATGATAAGAGCACATCTGGAAGGAATTGAAGAGAGCCCTCATAAAACAGAGAGCCTTCAGCCTAGTATGAAGTAATGTACAGAATGTAACAGAATGGTTCCCACACCTGAGCTAACTGAAAAGGGCTCTAACAGGATGTTGACTTTCTAAATTGATGGAAACTAATATCTCTCTTCCTATCAAAAGATTGCTGAGCTACCGAAACTTAGTCCTGCTCTATGCTGACAGTGGGCTTTGGGGCCTCTATAGGTAAAGGGAGGTACCTATTTAAAGCTCAGACAAGTCTGACGTCAGGAAGTTGGAAAGACAAACAAGAGAAAAGGGGTGAGAAGAGAGGGATGTAGATTGTTTATCTCCATTTCATTAATATCTTTTTCTGAAGTTTTGTTCTTTCGTTTGGCATATATTTCTCTGTCTCCTCATTTTGCATGACTCTCTATGTTTGTTTCTACGTATTAGGTGAAACACCAGTCTTAAACTTTTAGTCACTGAAAGACGGGGGGTAAGGTTTGATTGTTGTTTGTGCAGTGCCCTGTGGTTAGTAGCCTGCCAGATCCTGTCTCTCTGATTTTTTCAGTCCTGTGGGCCCCAGAAATGCAAGCCCCTCTGGCCACCAGTACCAGATATTCAAGGGTCCATGAACATCTGTGTGCTGGTGGCCAGAGGGGCTTGCATGCACCTTCTGCACTTTCTGGATCTGGTTGTACAAGAGCCATGGTAGAGGAGTGCTGGGCTGGAGCGAGGCTGTACGCCAGGTCTGGCGAGGTGGGGCACTGGGGAACACTGGGGTGGGGGAACAGATTGAGGGTGCAAAAAATTGTGCTTGCCCTCACCAGGTTAGTGAGGCAGAAGGAGAGTAAGAAAAATGGTGCCCACCAGTGCCTCTGTCCCTGGAGAGACCTCCAGTAAACCCCTGCCCCTTGGTATATGCTCTAAAATAGTCAACTAATCTCTCTCACACCTGGCCCGGTGCTTCTCAAGCTACCACCTCTGCATTGGTATTCAGAGCAAATGAGTATGTGTGTGAGCCCTTCCAGAGCTGAGTCTCGGTTTCCTACAGACTTTCAGCTCTCCCAGATGTAAGTCCTCGTGGTCTTCAAAGCCAGTCATTTCAGAGGCTTGTCTTTCCACTGAAGGTCCCATAGTCTGGGGTGCCCAATGTGGGGCTGGAACCCCTTGCTTCCCAGGGAGGAGTTCCGTATTTGTGATGTCTTTCCCACTTGTGGGTTTCTACACGAGGGGTAGGGGTCCCAGCAAATCCATGTCTCTGCCCCTCCTATCCATCCTGATGTGGCTTTTTATTTCTTATTTCTCCCATGTTGTGGGAGAGCTGTTCTGCTAGTCTTCAAGTTTTTTCAGAGAGAATCGTTCTATATGTAGTTGTTGTTTCGATGGGTCTGTGGGAGAAGGTGAGCTCAGGATTTCCTATGCCATCATCTTAAACTGTATCCCAATAAACTTTTAATTTTACAATATATTTAGATTTCCAGAAAAGTTCCAAAGATAATACAGAGATTTTCATATGCTCCACATCCAGTTTCCCCTACTAATATGATACATTTGTCATTGTTAATGAATCAATTCTAATACATTATTAACTAAAGTCCATATTTTATTCACATTTACTTATTAGTTTTACTAATGTCCCTTTTCTGTTCTAAGATTCCATCCAGGATACCATATTACATTTAGTTGTCATGTCTCCTTAGGCTTTCTTGGGCTATGACATCTTCTAGAATTTCCTTTGATTTTGATGACCTTAACACTTTGGAGGAGAACTGATCAGGTATTTTGTAAAATCACCCTCAGTTGAAATTTGTCTGACATTTTCTAGTGATTACATTGTGATTATGGGTTTAGGGGAAAACACCCACAGAGGTAAAGTGCCATTTTCATCACATACTGCCAAGAATATATACTATCAACATGATTTATAACTGCCAACATTGACCTTGATCATTCAGCTGAGATAGTGTTTGTCAAGCTTCTCCATGTAACATTATCCTTTGTCCTCTTTTATGTACTCCATTCCTTCAGAATAAAGTCTCTATGTGAGCCCACACTAAAGGAGTGGGAAGTTACACTCCACTTCCTTGAGGGCAAGTGCTTACACAAATTATTTGGAATTCTTCTCCACAGGCTTTATTATTATTTTAGATCAAACAACATTCATGACTCTCAAGCATAATCTGTGAGACATCATATCTACAATATAGAGTGATTGTGATTCTTCAGTTTTGGCCATATTCTCCTCTATAGCAGAAGAATGACATATTTCAATTCCTTCTGTTTCTTTTCCAGGAGCTCCAACACTCGTTTATATGGGGAAGTGGAGAGACGGGCTCTTCTGAACATGGCTACACACAAGGTAACATGATTTATTCTCCTGACATTGAACTGTCCCCTAAACCAATACACACAGAATAGTATACTTTGCTTTGTTATTTTTTTAATCTGAGATTGTCTCAAAATCATTCCTTTTAATTCACCTAGAGACTGCTAACCAAGATAAATTAGGTTTTTACTTAAGTCTAATCTAAAGCTCATGTGCTGTAACACAAGTTATTTTTCCCCTTTTTTACTTTCATGATCAGGTCTAGTTTCTTGAATGTTATTAGGTATAGTAGTCAAGGTGCTCCAGAGAAACAGAACTAATACAAATGTATATATATCAAATATTATATCTATACATATTTTATATATATTATATATATTATACATATATCTAATGAATTGGATCACATGATTACAGAGTCTGACAGAGCCCAGGATCTTCAGGGTGAGTTGGTAAGCTGGAGACCCAGGAAAGCCAATGGTGTAGTTTTAGTTCAAAGGCCAGCAAGCTTGAGGCCCAGGAACAGACAGTGTTTCAGTTTGAGTTTGAAGGAGTGAAAAAAAACAATGTCAGAGTTCAAAGACAGTCAAGTGAAGGAATTCTTTCTTCTGGGGGAGAATCATACTTTTTGTTCTATTCAGATCTTCAACTGATTAGATGAGACCCATCCACACTAGGAAGGGCAACCTGGTTTACTCAGTCTACCACTTTAAATGTTAATCTCATCTAAAACCACCCTCACAGAAACAACCAGAATAATGTTTGACCAAATATCTGGACAAGTTGACACATAAAATTAACAATCACACTAGAGTTTTAAATTATCAAGGTCCCCAGAGAGTCTATATAAACTTAACAAGTATTCTGCAACTATATAGATTTCAGATTTCAGCTTCTAAGACACGTGGTGATTTTTTTCATTGTAAAGGGCTGCAGTAATAGGTAATAAGACACCTAAAAAAGAGAAAGATGTGTTATTATTTTTATCCCAAATCTATGCCATGGATACCAGTGCTTTACAACAAAAGCAAAAACAACAAACTAAAGACAAAACAAAACAAACAAAAAACAAAAGGAAAAGGCAGACAAGAAAAATTCTATGAAATCAATGACAAGAAAACAAAGAAACTCAAAATACCTCTTATAAATGAAAGAATTTCGCATGTTTGATTTATTAATCTATTCAATAAATTCATGCCAGTCGCTCTTCTTGGTGCTTGGGAGACAGCAGTAAACAACGCAGAGGAAAGATTCCTCAGAGAGCCTACATTCTCACAGGGAGAGACTGACAATAAATAATAAAAATGTACTTGCTAGCAGATGACAAGTATCATGGGAAGAAGACAAAGTAGAGCAGAAGGGGAAGGATCACAAACACTGGTAGTTGAAGAGATGCAACTTTAAACAGAGAGTGAAGGTGAGCTTCATTGAGAAGGCAGTGTTTGGACAGAGTCTCAAAGGCAGTGAGTGAAGTAGCCATGTGCATATTTTAGAAAGATCGTTCAGGCAGAGGACACACTCAGAACAAAGGACAGGGCACAATGCACGTTTTGATGAAAGAGGTCAGAATGGCTGGACCGGAATGACTATGACTGAGACAGTGGTAGGAGACAAAGCCACAGAGGTGGTGTGGTGATGGTGGGAGATGTGCAGGAGAGAGAATATATGGGGCTTTGGAGGCCACTAAAAGGACTGTGCCTTCTTTCAAATGTCATTCACGCGCAAATGTTTGTGTTTACTTAAGAACATGGAGCTTTGCTTCCCTGGGGTGGTCGTTGAGTAGAGCCTGTAAAGATGTTATCACTGTGTTTGATTTGCGGCTAAACTTCCAAATATATTCTATGGATTAATTTATCATACATAAACTAAGGTGTGAAAAAAGTCACCAGCAACTGGAGTAGGAAGAAAGAAAGAGGAATCATAGAATTCTAGAATTTATAGTGAAGTCATGCAAAGCCATAAGGTTGCTCACTTCCGCCTACATAATACAAAACTGCTTCCTGTGACTTGCGTGTTTGTAAAGTTAGATGCTGAAATTTAATTTGAATTTTAGAGGTTCATTCCACTGCTTTAAATAACTAGTCTTTATCTTTAAGATTTAGGAGTTAATTTTTTGTGTGTGAGGAATCAACTAGGTGTTGAGGGGGGGGATAAAAACCTATCATAATCTAATTTGAAAGTCAAACTGTAAATCAAAAGTAACTACTGTATAGCCATGTAATTTCCAGATAATAATTACATTTTCATAAGATATTTTTCAAGATATGAAGCATTTTATATTCTCAACATCATAGCAACTCTGATTAGCAAATATTATTATTGCACCATTTTATGGTTGAAAAAATAGAGATTAAACAAAGTAAAGTAAAAAATTCCCTGTTACTTACTGTGTCTCTATTTCAAATATAAATCTTGAGATTTTTCGACATCTACAATGAGTATTAATCTTTCTCTCTCACTATGCAGGAGTGTTGTAGTTTAAAGTGTTTGAATACATTTCAAAGAAAAAATGGATAAAAATGTGTATATTGCCTATTGTGTGTAAAATTTTTCAACATACTTTATACTCATTTTTCCTTAAAATGATATAAAATAAATATTAGAGGGAGTGGCCAAGATGGCAGGGTAGGAAGACCCTGCCCTCACCTCCTTCCATGGGCACACCAAAATGACAACTACTTACAGAACAACTGTTGATAAGAAAGACCTGAAGGTTAGCAGAAGAGATCTTCTAGAGCTAAATATATAAAGAAGAAACTGCAACAACATGGGTAGGAAGGTGGAATGTGGTAGAGTTAAGACCCATACCCCCAGATGGGCAACCCACAGACAGGAGAATAATTACAGTTGCAGAGGTTCTCCATGAGGAGCAATGGACCCAAGGACCACATCAGGCTCCCCAGCTCATGGACCTGAACCAGGAAGATGAGCCCCAGAACGTTTAGCTTTGATGGCAAGTGGAGCTTACTTATGGGAGGGCTAGAGGGCTGTGGGAAACAGAGACTCCACTCTTAAAAGGGCGCACACAAAATCTCACACACTCTAGACCAGGGCAGAAGCAGCAATTTGAAAGGAGCCTGAGTCAGGCTTACCTACTAATGTTGGAGAGCTTCCTGGAGGGACAGGCGGCAACTGGAGCTCACCTAGGTGACATAGGTACTTTGGGGAAGCTCGTTCTACCATAAAGACAGTGGTGCAGGCAAGTGTCAGTTTGGAATCCTCCCTCTAGCTTATTAGCGCTGGGACCTGGTCTCACCCACTAGCCTTTAGGCACCGGTACTGGGATGCTTCAGTCCAAGCAGCTAGTCAGGCAGGAATACAGCCCTCCCACCAAGAGGCTGGCAGCATTAACACCCCCCTGAGAACCCATCTGACAGGGAACCATGCCCCAACCACCAGAGGACCCAGGATCCAGCCCTGCCCACCAGTGCCATGGCACTAGCTCCATACCACCAACCAGAGGGCCAATACCAGTTCAGAGACCTCAGGGACTGGCTCTGCTCACTAGTGGGCCAGCACTAGCCACAAGACCCAGCTTCACCCACCTGTGAGCAGGCACCAGCCCCTGGATCCCCTGGTCTCCAGCCCCGCCCACCAGCAGGTAGTTACCAGCCCCAGGACCACCATAGTCCTGCAGCCTTCCCTATTAGAACCCAGCCCACCTACCAGCAAGACTGCACAGTCCTGGGACCCACTGGCCCCAGCCCTGCCCGCCAGCAGTCCAATACCAGCTATGGGATGCCTTAGGCCCCTTAGCCAGCCATGCCAAGATTAGGTCCCTCACATCAGCAGGCTGACAGCAGCTCTGAGATGTCCTAAACCCCAGAGCTAGCCATGTCAGGAACTGGCCCGGCCCACTAGCATACAGACACTAGATCTAAGACACCAGACCACAAACCCCAGAACCTGGTTCCATCCAACAGTGGGCCAGCACTAGTCGTGGAACCCCCTTCCCCCAGGGCTCCACAGCCAGAAGCCTTGTGACCTGACCCCATCCACCAGTGGCCAGCAGCCTCGGCACAAGGCAGAGCCCGGTAACCAACCAGATAGGGGGCCACCCATGCCTACCAGACCACCCATAGTAGTCAGCTTGCTACAATAAAATGGCCCATGCAGCCCACATAGGGAGCACCCCTAGAGCATATAGCTCTGGTGACCAGAAAGGAGTGCACTGCTGGGACACATAGGACATCTCCTACAAAAGACTATTTCTCTCCAACGCTGGGAAATGTATCCTACCTACCAAATACATAGAAATAAAAACAGTGAATCAAGCAAAAAGAGGCAACAGAGGAATATGTTTCAAATGAAGGAACAAGATAAAACCCCAGAAGAACTAAGTGAAATGGAGATAAGGAATCTACCCATTAAAGAGTTCAAGGTAACGATCACAAATTGCTCAAAGAACTCGGTAGAACAGAGTGAACAGAATGAAAGGTTAGAAATTGTTGACAGAGTTAGAAAATATAAAGAAGAACCAAACAGAGATAAAGAATACAATAACTGAAATAAAAAATACACTAGAGATAAATTAGGAGTTTGGGATTAGCATATACACACTACTATATATAAAATAGGTAAACAACAAGGACTTACTGTATTGCACAGGGAACTATACTCAATATCTTGTAATAACCTATAATGGAAAAGAATCTGAAAAAGAATAGATATATATGTATAACTGAATCACTTTGCTGTACACTTCAGACTAACACAACATTGTAAATTAACTATACTTCAATTTAAAAAAATTTAAAAATACACTGCAAGGAATCTTTACATTATTAGCCCTATATTACAAAAAAGGTTTTTCAGTTATTTTTATTATTTGAATACCATCAATAAAATATGGGTGGAAATTTGTTTTCTTACTTATTATATAAGATCTTATATAATATCCTTGGCAAATTCATAAAGCATAAAATATCTACTATTTGTCCCTTCACAGGAGATGTTTTTAAACTGGTGAGTTACTGAACTGAAATCCTCACTTAAAACCAGGGACTCTAAGAAAAAGTGTTTATGGTCATAAAGATGACATCAAAGGCCCACTGAGTTTTCGAATGGCCTTATTTTAAATCAGAGCACAAGTGCTATCAACTTTTATTAGTATGTAGAAGACAAAAAATAATAAAACTTTAGGTTATACATTTTTACAGTATTTTTCTTATGCTTGATTATATCACTGAAAAATGCTTTGTATTCAGTCTGGACTACATAAAATTGTTAAAAGATAACAGGTAGGTAAACTTTCCTATTGACTAATTAAGAATCCCTGGCAGAGGATATTATGGTAGAGACCCATTCAGCCATCCAGAATTGGCACTAAAGTACCTGCTTTTCATGAACAGCTTTGTTGAAATGAATTCTCTCATAGCAAACAGTTATCAAGCATGGTGCCTCTTGTTAAACATACATGACTACATACAGCAGGGCTGTTACATCATGGCCATTTGTACTTGGGAAGAAACCATAAGAACAAAATCTTCCTGAGCTCCTAATGTGCACCCTGAAATTATTAAACAAAGAGTAATTTGTTTACCAGTGGTGCCACCACTTTATTCTAAACTGGCAAATTAACACAAAAAGGCTCAAAGACCAAGAGTTGAGGGGAAAGAATCATATTAAAACACTGGGCCTTCTGGATGAGTAGCTGTTCGCACATACTGAAGTTATTTCCAAGTGAATAAAATGAAATTCATGTAATTTTAATTTTGTCAAGTGGAAAAATGCAATGATGGATACATTGTTGATTAATAGTAGTTCTCAATGAAAAATGATCATAAATGGAGACTTTTCTAACAGCTGAGATCCCTTGGTAGCACTGGAATAGCATACAGGTACACGTTGTTTTATTGCACTTTGATTTATTGCAATTTGCAGTAAAAACACAGTGTTTACTGTATTTTTTTTACTATTTGAAGGCTTGTGGGAACCTTGCACTGAGCAAGTCTATGGGCACGATTTTGCCTATAGCATTTGCTTACTTTGTGTTTCTGTGTCACATTTTGATAATTCACACAACACTTCAAACTTTTTCATTATTATATTTGTTATGGTGATCTATGATCAGTGATCTTACACTCTTACCACGGTAATTGTTTTGACACTTTTTGGCAATACTTTTAAATTAAGGTATGAACATTGTTCTTTTAGAATAAATGCTATGGCACATTTAAGACTACAGTATAGCGTAAACATAACTGTTATATGTACTGAAAAAACAAAAAGTTCATGTAATTCACTTTATTGCAATATTGGCTTTATTAGGGAAGTCTGGAACTGAACTGCAACATCTCTGAGGTATGCCTGTAACTGAAATTCTATTTGAAAGATATTCAGGTTAATCAGATAATGTTTACTACTTTGGTCAAGCCACTGAAAAAGATATATTCTCAAGTCCTGTATTTGTCAAGAAGAGGCTGCATTTTTCCTAAAAGGCAAAAAGTACCATTAATAAGATGACCAGCATCGCTTTCATCTGCATATCACTATCCAATTGACAAGATGCTTTAGACACATTTTCTCCTCTGAGTCACACCACCTCCCAGGCAAGCAAGAAAGATATAATTTCTATTTTACAGATGAATTAACAGAGAGTCTGTGATTTTCCCAAGGTTTTGTTCTTTGTAGGAGAATCAGCTCAAAAACAGATCTCAAACATTTAAGCTGTTGGTCTTTTTTTCTTTCTAAACAATTATTCTAATAACCACCTGTTTTTGAAAAGGGGAACATTCCATCTCCATCTGACTCAGACCCGTTGATTCCTCTCACACCTCTTCCTGGCTCTTGCCTTGGCTAAAACATTTTACAGAGAGCTACTAACATTGTGAACCCATTGCTAAATATGGTAATTTAGTATAATTTCTCTGATGTGGTTAGCTTTTTTTATATATGCTACGATAAGACATAGCCATCCACATGTTAATCCTGGACTATGGAATACATAGTATGTTTAGGTTGGTTGAGGGGTGTTTCTTTTTTTCTACAACTGGCATGCCTGTACAAACAGAACATCTACCTCAGTTGTTAATGATACCATGTATAGGAAAGCAATTTAGAGACAATAAAACACTTCTAGGAAAAACTATCTGCATCAAAATCATCTGTTGATTATACTAAAAATGCAGTTCTTTGGCAATATCCCAGAACTGTTGAATTAAAATCTCTCTATGTTGTATCCAGGAATATGGATTTTAAACAAAGTTTCTAAGAAATTCTTACTGAAATTGAAGTTAAAGAATATTGGAAGAGGTAATCTGGCATGAGTATTGAGTATCCATGCCCGTTTTTGTTGGATATGACAAGAATGCAAGTCCCTGATCGTTCTTTACTCAGGACATTTCTTAGGGCTGTGTCTCTACCAAGGCACAGAGGCTCACTATGAAAGCTGTGATTCCCCAAGTTTACAGTTTTTGGACTGTGAACTCACTGCAAGGATAACATGTAACTGGGCCCCGCCTCCTCACCTCATGGGACTTGACTGCATGCTTGCTATGCTGTAAATAATAAATCATTGTCTCTGATCTTTGAGTTTCAGATCATCTGCCAGCATCCATGCAGCTATAACAAGCTAAGTTATTAGCTCATCAGTAGGGTAAAATCCCAGACCCTGGTAGAAAACCACAGTATCATTCGAATGTGAGTAACAAGACCAAACCTGGTTTCTAATAGAATGCTTAACTGAAATACAGAGTAAATCCCCAAATGTTTTGTATCAGAAACATGCATGAGCCTGTATGCGAAAGACATCCGTCTTTTTGCTCCAACCTCCTACTACAAACTCATTTTATGGTATTTAAAGAGAGAAGGCATCACTGAATTTAATTAGCTCTTCTCTTTCCCTGTTAAGAACCACAGAAAAGCCAAAAGGCTTAAAAAAAAACACAGAAAAATAAATAGAGTAGAAAATGAATGAAAACTGAAAAGAATTCTTATAGATGGGTCAATAGTATTTTTATAATGTTTTTGAAATTAACCCACAAAACAGTAGGAAGAAAAGAGAACTAAGGTGGTCTCCTTGCCCATAGTGATAAACTAGCACCAGATCACCAGGGAACAGAAGAACCTCTGCCACAGTCAACAGCATAGTGATCTCAAGGTGTTCAATTATTCAGGTGGAATGTAGTTACACGGAGTCCCGGTGGTTATTATTCTTTTTTTAAAATTTATTTTATTGAAGTATAGTTGATTTACAATGTTGTGTTAATTTCTGCTGTACAGCCAAGTGATTCATTTATACATATATATACATTCTTTTTCATGTTCTTTTCCATTATGGTTTATTGCAGGATATTGAATATAGTTCCCTGTGCTATACAGTAGAACCTGTTGTTTATCCTTTCTCTGTATAATAGTTTGCATCTGCTAATCCCAAACTCACTCCCAATCCATCCCTCTCCCACTCATCACCCTCCCTCTTGGCAACCACAAGTCTGTTCTCTATGTTTGTGAGTCTATTTCTTAGATAAGTTTATTTGTGTTATATTTTAGATTCCACATATAAGTGATATCATATGGTATTTGTCTTTCTCTTTCTGACTTACTTAATTTAGTATGATAATCTCTAGGTTCATCCATGTTACTGCAAATGACATTATTTCTTTTTTATGGCTGAGTAGTATTCCATTGTATACATTTACCATATCTTCTTTATTCATTCATCTGTCGATGGACATTTAGGTTGTTTCCATGTCTTGGCTATTGTGAAAAGTGCTGCTATGAACATAGAGGTGCATGTATCTTTCTGAATTATAGTTTTATCTGGATATATGCCCAGGAATGGGATTGCTGGATCATATAGCAACTGTAGTTTTTTGAGGAACCTCCATACTGTTTTCCATAGTGGCTGTACCAATTTAGATTCCCACCACCAGTGTAGGAGGGTTCCCTTTTCTCCACACCCTCTCCAGCATTTGTTATTTGTGGACTTTTTAATGATGGCCATTCTGACAGGTGTGAGGTGGTACCTCATTGTAGTTTTGATTTGCATTTCTCTAATAATTAGTGATATTGAGCATCTTTTTATGTGCCTGTTAGCCATCTGTATGTCTTCTTTGGAGAAATGTCTACTTAGGTCTTCTGTGGTGGCTACTATTCTTGATATTCCAGGTTCCTGTTATTACAGGGAGGAGAAGTAAGAGTAGTCCTTCAGAGCAGGCTCCAGTGACAAAGGAGAAAGAAAACACCAGTGCAAAATGAGGAGCAGAATATAAGGTAGCTTTGAAGAACATGGTGTGGAGGGGAATAAGGAATAAAATAGAGATGTCAGAAGGAAAAAAATATAGGCACTCACACCCAGGGAGTACCAGGTTTTATCTGAAGAGTCAGAAAGGAGCTCTGTGGTGGACTGGACCACCATGCCCCAGCTCTTATGGATGACTTGATGCTTCGACTTATCTGATGATAGGACTGAGGTTAAAGTAATAGTCTCCCCCTGTCTGAAGCTGTAAGAGGGCAAGGTTCTCAAAGTTACCAGGGGTTGGAGAAGGCAAAGAAAAAGACACTAATCAGAGGAAAACTGTCATGTCCAAGAGTAGGTGAAAGCCCTAAAGGAATATTACCGTCTTCTAAATGTTTTCTATTTGTCGTCAAAACCAAATCAGTTCAGACATGTCTTCATTGGGGTGTGAAGAGAACTTTATCTATCTGACCAGATGAGCTTCCTTTGCTACCTCAATTTATGCCCTGTAACTTACTGCTGAATCTAAGAGTAGAATTTTTGCTTTGACAGATTATACCTCCTCCTCCTCTCCTTCTTCTTCTCCTTTAGTAACATATAAGAGAGTGAAGGCTTATGACATATTTCACATTTTATTACCATTCACACTCAAATATAAAAAGTTTGTTTTTTAACAGTTTTTCACTTAGAAAAAAAGCAATATAGAATATTCTGTTTTACTTTCTTAAATTTTTGTATTTGCTAAAAAAAGTATCCAATAAAGGCAAGTTAGGATATCATCTTTTATTTACAGTGTTATTTAAAGATAGATGGCAAACTTTCCTTTTGAACTGACTGTTTTCCTGAATATTATGCACCTTAAAGAAGGAAGCATTCCTGCAGTTTTATTTTTAAGTGGCAGTTCCTCACATTCAGCTACTGTACCTCACCGAATGAATGACCTGATGCAGAAGAAAATGTGGAGAACTGCTGTAGAGAGATAAAATGTGGAGATTAGAATTAAAGCAAAGACTGGATAATTTTCCCACTGCTTTTCACTAGCAAATAGGGCTCTTTTCTCATGGAGGGAGTAAAAATCATATTAGGATATTCCAGTCATCGGACTTTTTTCATGGCACCAAAAGTTACAGGAATTTCAATTACCCAAGCTCGTGTCAAGGCTGTGATTTCAAAAGGGGACTTTAAAAAATTAAAGCAGTAATAAACCTGCCAGAAAGATTTTACATGGGCTAAGGCTAAAACACTTTATCATCGTTAAGAACAACATCCTTCTACCCATACTGGATGACAAGCCTTGGTATACTGGAAATAGAACATCAAGAATAATCTACATTGAGAAGAAAAGATAAACTATGGTTACTTGCTTAGCTGCTGGATGAAATTAGACCATCTGTGTATAGTTAAAGGGAGTCTCTATGCAACTGACTATATAATATATAAAATGGGCAATGAAAAGAAATTAAGGATACAATCTCTGTCTTTACATAACTTTTAATTCAGAAATCAAGATTGACAAACAGGAAATCATCATCACCATCATCATGATTATATAAGGTAAGGTAGACCTGTAATAGCTTACAAAAAAATTGAATGTTATAAGCTGTGGTAGTAGAGGCTGCTACTCACTGTTAGACGGGCTGGTGTAGGGCTTCGAGGTAGTTGTCTTGAATAGGCAGAAGGAAGATATTGGAGAACAGTGTAAAAAAGACATCTAGGTTAGAATAAGTTTGCAGAAATGTCAGATGTGCAGAACACATACTGTAATAGTATTTGTAAGGTAAGGCCTGTTTTATGGTATGGGAAGAAATGAGGCTGAGTAGAAGTGAGAAAGGTGAAAATAAAAGGATGTTTTTTTCTCTTTTTTTAATAAATTTATTTATTTTATTTTATTTATTTTTGGCTGCATTGGGTCTTTTTTGCTGCACATGGGCTTTCTCTAGTTGTGGTGAGCCGGGGCTACTCTTTTTTGTGGTGCACGCGCTTCTCATTGCGGTGGCTTCTCTAGTTGCGGAGCATGGGCTCTAGGCATGTGGGCTTCATTAGTTGTGGCTCACGGGCTCTAGAGCGCAGGCTCAGTAGCTGTGGTGCACGGGCTTAGTTGCTCTGCAGCATGTGGGATCTTTCCTGACCAGGGATCGAACCCGTGTCCCCTGCATTGGCAGGTGGATTCTTAACCACTGCGCCACCAGGGAAGCCCTAAAAGGATGTCTTTCCTGGACTCCAGACACATGGCTATAAGTTTGATGTTAGTCAATGTAGAAATAGTATGACCTCTGAATTAATAGAAGACTGAAAACAGAATCCAGAGTCCTAAGGAATGAGAGTACACTCAGGAAAACAAAACTGGCACTAGATATTTCAAGACAGTAGATTCATTCCAGGATATTAGGAACCTATTATCATGGGGTAGAAGGGTGAAGAAGGAAAAAGTGAATGCTGAGGTAGCCAAGGGAAATATCTTTGGGGTAGAAAACATTTCATACTCTGCAGCTAGGAAAACAAAATGGAAAGGATTGAGTTTCAGAAATTTAGAGAGGTCATGTAAGGTAATCTCAAACCACAAAGGAGAGAGCATTAGCCAGCTGCTGCAACACCCTGTGGTGACATCTGATGGGCTTGGTTCCAGGAGTCGTAAAAGAAGCTGGAGTCTGTGACCAACTGCTGGTGTTGGGACAAAGAGACACAACACAGTTGGTGTGATAATACTGGGAACAGCAAGAGGGTAGGAAGGTGGTCTCTTCTCTCCTCTTGCCATCCACTCGCCCACTAAAGCCCACTATTCCTAGAACTGAACAAAACTCTACCTGACCAAAAAAACCTGTGAAATATAGCTCCAGCTTCAGAGAGAAGAATGTAAAATGTGGACCTCGGCTGAAAGACTATGCATGGATAAATAACAGGCATGCAGAATGTCTTTCTGTACTTTCTTAATGATTAGATGTTGGGTGATAACCTAGGAAAAACAATAGAAGTGAAATGCATTATCTTCAGTCGATATTCATCATACCCTTGAGAACTCAAAAGAAGTGGGCTGTTGCTTCCTGGCCTGGCTAATGTTTCTGATGTGTGTTCAAGTGTTATTTGAGAACAGCAAGGCAACTGTGAGGGAGGTCAATTTTTAAAAATCCCTAACTTAAGGATTTTCACTTGCTTCTGCCATGGATTTTCTCTTCTTGCCTTCCTCAGTTTGGGACTATTTCTCTATCTCTCTGACCTCCTTCCCTGCTCATCGATATAAATGATTGAAGGCATTCTATTGATTCCCATTTAATAACCAGCAGCATGGATTGATGGCCACATTAAGGCTGTGTGCCTGGGAGGAAAGGAGTGGACATAGTGCTGGGCAATGAGAGCCAAGAAGAAATAGCTTATTACTTTCTCTGTTAGTTTTGTTTCTATAGTAGAAACACATTAGAAAAACAAAGTATTAATGTATGAGACTGGTAAACCCATATATCTAGATATTAGTCTCTAGACATGTATAACAAACTTCCTTCCTTTTTTCCTTCTTTCTTTCCTTCCTTCCTATTTTTTCCTTAATACCTACCTTCCTAATTTACCTTAGCAACTGTATTTAAAGTCCTCTGCTAGGGAACATGGAAATATAAAAAATAAAAAATGGCCCCTGATCAAAAGAACTTTATAGTATTATTGGGTTTAAAAAGTCTTGTAACCAGTAAATGGAGAAAAGTAGTTGCTCATGCTAATTTCTGCAAAGACAGACAATGAGAGAAAATGTCTGGAAGGCAGGCATGAGATGTGGAGGGAAGCAGGGGGAACTGAGGCTGAACGAGTAACAGAATACCGGTTGTGTTGAATTAGCTATTATCCTGAAAGCAACAGGGACTCACTGAGGGTCTTAAGCCAAAGAATGATATGAGATTTGAATTAGAGAAAGACAACTCTAACTGAGGACGGAATGAACCAGAAGGAATAAGACAGGAATCAGAGATGTTAGCAAAAAGACCACTGTAAAAATTCAGACGAGAATGTCATTGCGGTGTTTGCAACGGGCCTCAAACAGGACTGTATATAAGCAGCCAGTCACCGCTAAGATATGTATTTGCTGCATGATATGTATGGGGGAGAAAAAGGGAGAAGAGGGTTGAGATTCCTGCAAGAATATGGGTGATGAGTCAACAGGCAGGGGATTGATAAGGCCGCAGTGCATTCCCTGTTCTGTGCAGAGACTCCATTGCAGAGGGAGCCACAGGGAAGGCAGGAGTGTTCTAAAATCTCAGGGATGTTGGTACTTGGCTTTTTATTGGCCCTTGGGAAACAGTGTTCTGGCAGAGCAGCATCTTCTGAGAGAAGAAATAGCAGAGTCCAGGTGTAGCCCAGGATACCCAGCGACAGAGTGGACTCCCAGGGGCACACCAGATGCCTGGTGGTCTCAGCAGGGGAACAATAGCAGTCAGCAGAGGGGATTTCTCTGAGAGCACATATAAGATATCCTCTAAAAACGTCCCCAAATGTGTGGAGATTGAGGCTCTGTAGTTCTAATAAACAACCCAGATGATTCTTACGTGCATTACAATTTGAGAACCATTAACCTAGATCTTGTCTTGCTGTTGAAATATTTACTGTTCTTTAGCTGGTACCTCTCTTGCCTGTTTGTGTTAAAATAGCAGCAACAATATCCAGACTTTTCTTGATGCTTCATGTTTTAATGTTCTTCTGTCTCTTAATCACCTGTTCCTAATGGGAGAGGCAATTATACCTGACTTCCAATAAAAAAGTCACCAGGGACCATATTAAAGATCCTTACCTCACCTACAGATTCCCAGCCATGATGCATTTTTTTGGCTTACTTCTTAAGGCCAAAGTCCATATCCAAAGTATCTGGACCCCAGTGACATATGATAAAGCACTAAGGGAGCATAGACAATCTATCAAACTACAGCTAGGACCTACAACCGTATGCTTGTTGTTACAAGCATAGCTTTTCATTCAAATGTCTCGGTTTTGACAAGTAATCACATCTCATCCTTTTAAGGAGCAAATATATAAATTTGCTACCTTTATCTTTGGAAAACTCATACTGGAAAAGTCAACTCACGTAGTCTGGAAAGAAGGGCATAGGTGTTAATGGCATGTAGGGCATAGAGCACGGGGCACATCCTTAAAAGAACAGAGTTCCTTAGTAGCTAGGCAGGAGGAGAGAACGCTCACACTTTGAGATTCCTCTGTGTTCTCTAACCAGTTGAGAAGGCAAAATAGGAAAGAGTATCAAGACAAAAGCACCGGTGAAGTGTCAAAAGCTTCAGTGAGTGGCGGATCAGGTCTAAAAAATGCTCAGTTATTCAGCAAATGGGAAGTCGTTACTGACCTGGAATAAAGCAGTTTTCATGAAATGAAAAGAGCACTAGGAAGAAAGCAGAGATTTGACAATGTATTAAGGAGTGTGAAAGTAGAAACAGTAATTATTTTAATCTATTATGAAAGTATAGACCTGAATTAATGACAATAATAGATAATAATAGCTAATCCCTGTGTTATGCCATCTCTTCTCTAATCCTCACCACAACCCTAGGACAAGTGTACTAGTATTATCTCCATTTTAAAATGAGGAACAGGAACATTACAGCTAACTATCTTGCTCATGATCACAAAGCAATTACATGGACTGTTAGGAATTTAAACCAGGGATATTTGAGGGGTTTTTTTTACCACTATGCTATTAACACCATGAAATCTGGAATTACTCTTGATTTTGAAACACATTTGGAAATTTATTTGCACTTTCTTATTGTTAAGGAAGTTCTTTGTAATTATTTCTTTCCCTGCAGAATAGCAATATGACATATAGAAAGATTCCCTAAGTCTTACACATAAACGCACTTGGGATAATAAGAGTACTGCATAAACTCAAAAAAGAAATACATTTTCCCCCTGCAAGTCCAATTTTATCTGACAAGAACTTTAATTTGAATGGTGCTTATACATTTATATCCCATCATTGTGTGCCATCTCCTTGTTAAAAGCTGCTCTCCACTCACTAGAAAGCCTTATCCGAAGAGGCTACCCCAAGAGTCATGTTAACAACAGACAGAAAAGTTTCTGCCAAGGCAGATGTTTATAATTGTATGATGAAATATTAATTCCCCTATATCAGAAAGGCTCTGGGGAAGAAAAAGTCTCTTACAGAGGAAAAAATGTATAATATTCAGAAGCAGAGGTGAAGGGAGGCTTCAAGTGGAAAGAAAATTATTGAATTTCTCATTAATTTATACTAAAAGATGGGGAAATTCTTTTGATATTTCCCCCTCTGATGTGAAAGCATTTCCGTCTTTCTGAAAGCACTGATCTTCAGAAAGCACAGAGTCTTGAGATAAGTCTTTCTCAGACAGAGAAAGACAAGTACTATATGGTATCACTTATATGTAGAATCTGAAAAGGTCAAATCTGTAAATGCAGAGAGTAAAATGGTGGTCACCAGAGGATGGGGTGAGGGAACAGGACAGATGTTTAAGGGTACAAATTTGTAAGGAGTAGTAAATAAGCCCTAGAGGTCTAATGCACAGTATAGTGAATATAGACAACAATATTATATTATAATTATCAACTAGAACTTAATTATTCAACGACTAAAAAGAAAGTCATTATGTAACATGATAGAGGAGCTAATTATTACATAATGGCAATATTACAATATATAAATGCATCAAATTAACATGCTGTATACCTTAAATTTAAATCTTGTATGTCAAATATATTTTAATTAAAAAAATTGAAAGTGTGAAAGTACAGAGTCTTTTTTGTTCTTTCCAAAATGGAAGTCATTGGGAAAGCCAAAGATACGTATAGCATGATTTCTCAAAACTGCCTATTCTCCATGATGGAGTATGGGCACACAAACCATTATAAACATTCTCCCTTAAGAGAACACAGAAGCAAAATCTTTCAAATCAAAGAGGAACTAAAGATGACCTAAAATGACAGGAAACACGAGCAAGGGGGTGAGGGTGCCTTAAAAACCAAACTAGACAAGCAAAAACAACAAACGAGACATTGTGAGTTCCAACTTGTGATATAAATTTGGATCTTGGAAACACTGTAAACAGATGTATGAAATCATCAGCTTGTTTAGTCAAACCATCAAATTATATCAAGATGCAGAGGAGAAAAATTAGATTGCAAAAATATCCCAAAAATGTTATTTCATACTCAAGTTAATTTTTAAGTTTAATACATCAATGCAGAACTAATAAAAAAAAAAAACAAAAAAAATCCCCCAAAAATGCCTTAAGATTTGATTCTCTTTCAAACCATCTGAAAAAGAAAGAACTTTGATTTTTGCTGTGCTTTGGTAAAATATCAAAGAAGGGCTTAAAACATAATAGTGACTTTCCCAAGAAAATCAGAGACAATGGTACAGTTTCTTCTGTCAACTACAAGCTGAGAAGATTGTGTCTCTAATAACTACAGTATATTGTTTAAAATTCACCCAATCTTCAGTGTGTTAATTTTAATTGTATCTAATACTGATGGCTTATTTGAAACAAAAAATTTGGCAGATAATTTATTATTTCAGAGTTCTAAAATAGTATATAATATTAATTTCTGAAGATTATTTTATCAACGGATATTAACTCACTTGTAAATGAATGTAGTTAACCCTTTTGGAATACCTTAAAGGTTCCAATCTACTAAACCCCAAAAGAAGGCAAAGGAAAAATAGCCTTTAAAAGCATTTTGATGTCCGCGCCTGGGTCCTCCACCACCCTCGGCGCGGGGGTGGGCCGGGGTCTCAGCCGGTCGCGGCCCTCGCGCTCTTCAAAAAAAAAATTTTTTTTGATGAATAAAGTCTACCTTTTATTGAATCTTGAGCTACATTAAATTGCTAGCATTGCCGAGTGCTAGTAAAACGCCTTTGGATCAATGTGAATTCATTTAACTATGGATGGTGCCTCATAAAATCACCAATGATGAGGTAAATTTCATCTTTGCTTTCTTTGATCATGTTCATACTGTTATTTAGCAATTTTGAAATTACTTATCTTTTCCATGACCGTCAGTTGCCAATCTCAAAAGATCGTATAACTTGATAACATCACAATGACTGGCCATCCCACGTATCACTAAAACTGATTTACACAAAACATAAGTTGGAGATACATATGAGGATTCTAATTTTTTTTTTAATACACGGCAGAGGAGAATGAAGAAATCTGAGTATGTAGGTTACCACAAAAATCTATTTTTTTATATGAGCTGGTCCTATTTCCTTCTTTCATTTTAGGAATAGTAACAGAGTTGAGAGATTTGATTTTTTTTTTTTCAATTTCACCTTGATTCCCCAGATAACACCTTTAAAATGATCATTTACTTTAATGTATTATAACTGTTTTGTGGGAGTAGAATAGGAGGATTTCAACTCATCATAGCAGAAATAGAACATTTTAGAAATCTAAAACAGAGAACCCATGTACTATTCTCTGCACTAAGTCACCTTAATGATTTAAGTCAGAATCAAACACGTGTGCCTTTCTTGTTCTTATTTTAATCTGTGATATATGAATAAACCTGTACTTACCTGCCCTTTTTTTCTTCCTACAGTCTATCCATCTGCGCATCTCAATCATCATGTAGATTCTAACAAACAAAAATACATCATTATTTTTTATATACAAAGATGAGACATTTTCCCCCCAATCAACTTTTAAATACTATACACTGGGTATTTACATAGAGTCTAATTATCCTCTTACTCAGTCCCTCTGTAATTCTACAGATGTCCGTACTTGGGCACAGAGTACTTATGTGATCTTTCAAAGGACTGTATAAAACCAATGATACTGAAAATTTGAAAACATGTACAGCTTCTATCTACCTTCCCCCATCTGCTTTCAGCATGAAGTGTGCTCGGAGCTGTTTCTCCTTATGATGAAGGTTGTTCATGCGTTCATTCATCCTCTCTTTCTTCCCACCTTATAATCTCCTTGGTGAGCAGCACTTCAAAGGACTAATGGAAATAGAAGAAATCTTATGCAAATCAGAAAGCAAATACAGTGCTGAAGAAGATAATTCATTACTTCTTTTGACAGGGATGTGGTTAACAATGGCTGAATGACCTTCTCCTCTTTTGTACACATACTCAAACACATGTACATATACCAACACATGTCTGCTCACATAGCTTTTTTTCTTTCTTTAGCATTGCTTTCTTGACTTACATCTATTAAAAGTATCAAGTTAATTCTTGCAAAAGAGTAATAAAGAAACTCACTGTCTCTACATCCACAACTCAGCTCTTGCAAACATGTATTGAAAACTTTTTATACTTATAAAAAGGATATAAGCTTGAATGCACAGCAACCCTAGTTCAAATCCTAGCTCTGCGCCTTACGTAGCTCCCTAACTGTGTGCTTGGTAGATGGATGGATAGATGGATGGATGGATGGATGAATATAACATAATTGTTGCACCTCATTACATTCTCTCTCTTTCTCTCTTCCTTCCCTCTTCTAATCAAGCAGGTCTACTAAATGTTTACCACAAAGAATTATTGTGTACTTTTATTTTATCAGTATTTCTTACTTGGATTCCCTCTACTGCCCCTCCACTTACATTAACCATAGTAATCCTTCAGGACTGAGTTTAAGCCCTGACTCTTCCATGAAGCCTTGCTAGACGATCCTAATCTACAGGACATTTTCCATTTCCTTCTAAATTCTTTTTTTTTTTTTAATTATGTATTTACTTATTTGGCTGTGCCGGGTCTTAGTTGCGGCATGCGGGATCTAGTTCCCTGACCAGGGATTGAACTTGGGCCCCCTGCATTGGGAGCATGGAGTCTTAACCACTGGACCACCAGGGAAGTCCCCTTCTAAATTCTTTACACTTATTTTACCTCTCATTTGACATTAACTACCTCCTACTTTCTATATGAGTTTTTGTTTTCAGATATATGTTTGTTTCCCACCCCCCCCCCAATTGTAAACTCTTCCGGAGCAACAGTTGTGATTTCTATTTTTTGTCATCACCAACATCACTGTGTAGCACAGGGTTCTGTATATGTTGAATTAAAAATAAATATTTCCTGGTCATTATAGCCTATACTTTATTAGGGTTTTAAGACACATCAGGTATGAATAGAATATAGGCTTAATTTGAAATGGTGAAGACAAAATCTGTATCTATATATTTCTATATCTGTATGTACAATATATCTATAGTTCTAGTTGGTTATATATATACATATATAAAATTTTTATGAATATAAACTATATATTTGCAAAATTTTTATGAATGTAGACTATATATTCTCAGAGGAAAACACTGGAAATATACAAAATAATACTTAATTAGTGATACAGTTGGGTTTGAAAATATGGATGAATTTATTTTCTAATATATATATTTTTAATACCTCAATTTTTTCCGTTTTTAAATTTTCCTTTTATTATGGGAGCTGGTACTACTTCCAAGATTGTAATCATTTCATCTTTAGAATTGAACTCCTTCTAAATTTTAAGTTTCCTCAGTTCATACCAATACTCTACTAAAATACAAAAAATATTAGGAGAGTAACATCAAAGATAGTGATGAAATCTTGTCATAGTTAATCTCTCATTGAATCAACAATTTGCTGTGAGTTTGATGCTGTGGGAACCCAGGATATGTTTAACTGGGACTTGTTACAGGCCTTTTCCTTGCAACTAGCTTTCTCTTTCTCTCACAAGGAATCTAACTCTGCTTCTTGTTTCTGTGTCAAGAGATCTTAACCAGTTATGATTCTGTCCTGTCCCAGTTCACTCACTTCCTTCTTTCTGGTGAATTCCGGTGGTGTCTTTGGGAGTAGAAATTAGCACCTGCAGATCAGACCCCTTCCTCTTTCCTTATTTCTGGAAACCAGCTGCCCAAACAGAGCAAGCAGTTTTCATCTGACCAGCTCTGTCCCTTCATGCTCTCAGTATCCCAACATTGTGAAGCCCGAGGTTCTCTATTGTTACCTGCATCTGGTTCATTTATTCTGAAAAATTCTTGGATTTTGAAACAAGAACGTATTGGGACCACACGCTTAAGATGCAATTAATAATTAAGTATGAGCTTTATCGTTAATACAGGCCATTGTTTCATCTCCATCAATTAAAAGTTCTACCTTTTAAATGATTCAGAGTTGGGAAAAACACAACAGTTTTACATATGACAACCTCTAATCCAGGGGTCCCCAACCCCCCGGGCCACAGACCGGTGCCAGTCCTTCGCCTGTTAGGAACCTGGCTGCACAACAGGAGGTGAGCAAGCGAAGCTTCATCTGCCCGCTGCCCATCGCTCCCCATCGCTCGCATTACCACCTGAACCATCCCCCTCCCCACCCCCCCACCCCACCCCCACCCCACCCCCGCCGTCCGTGGAAAAATTGTCTTCCACAAAACCCATCCCTGGTGCCTAAAAGGTTGTGGACTGCTGATCTAATTTAATACCCTTCACTCACCTATAACTTTTATGTATCTTGTTCATTTATTCACACTTGTTTCACACATTCATTTGTTCTTTTTCTTCCCCTCACCAAACGTGTGGAAAACAATTCCGTATCCTTTTGTTCCGGCAGAAAAGAGAATTAGGAATGAATTTTCAGGTGGTTTAGTGAGGGGGGCGGGTATTTCCTGAGTTATAGAGCAGAACAAATACCCTCTTGATCCAATTGCAGAAGATAAATGAGCTATTAAAATATACCACAGAATAGAATTACTAGCAATGTTTTTGCATTCTGATTTTGAGTTTATTTGTATGGTTTCACATAGGAGCAATTGTAAATTCACTTTACCACATGGAAGCTACATCAAAGACACAGGCCAAAAATAAATGGACAAAGCAGTCCTTAACATCTTTTGAGAGATTAGAGTTACAAATGATTTTTTTAAACAACAATCTAAAAGAGGAGTAATTAAGAGATTGTTAAATTAATATTTTACATATATTTTTATCTGAACTACATTGAACCACATATTCACAGCCTCCAATAATATCCTGATAGTTTTAATCCAAATGAAATCAATTTTTTTCTATTAGCTGGAGGCATTTTTTTTTAAGTGAAGAGTACCTATAAAAAGAACTCACAATTTGCAGTTTCCTACAATAAAAGTCTCAAAGTCTCTTAATTGAATAAGCCATCAATCTCTCTAGACCTCAGTTTTCTCATCCTTTAAAGTAGCAAATTGGTTTATCAATCTCTTCTAGTAATAACATTCTCTGATTGCAACTGGAGTTATGATTTTATATTTAAAACCCAATTGTCCTTGGGATTTACATTCTATTGAGCTGAACAGTATCTCCTTGAAATTTCCTCTTAGTGAAATCTCCCCAACACCTCTATTTTATAGTATGTCTTTTCTTCAAAGAACCAAGGTAATTGTATGATTTTAGGTTGTGAATAATAAAGCCTCTGTAGTGGGAAAGCCTGATGATCAAATAAGGCTATAGAGCTAGGTTTTTTTAAAAGGTAGTTATTTCTTTGTCCTTCAATTGTTATTTCATTTAAATAAAAGCACTCAAGTATCAGAAACTAAAATAGTAAACACGGGAGCAGTCTTTCATCAGGGATACAAATAGAAAGGTAAATTAAGATTTAGAGCAAAAATGAAGCAGGACTGCTCTATTTTCTAGGCACTCATAATTTTCTGGAGTATTGAAAAAATCAGACGGAATAGGATAAATATGGCAGACCTATCCTGCCTTTAATGTATCGAGGAATAATAGAAAGGTAGGCAGTATTGTATTTCAAGGAAAATCTTCGATATCAACATTGCCTTTCAGAATTTTGAAGTTAATCTAACAAAGTGTGAAATTGCTGCTAATGTATTCATGCTTTAGAACTTTAATTCCTGTAGACTTCCATAAAGCTGACTAGTGGTAATCAGGAATTCGTTGTCCTAATAATTACTAGCTCCCTTATTATGTGTTTTTTATTAAATGAAGTATTATACCACTGTTTAAGCATTCAAATCCCAAAAGAGAAATTTTAAACATACATTTAAAGAAATATTTTTGGAGCGCCACATCATTTATCTTATTATTCATTCACTTAAATTTTCCTTGTTCTCTTTACTATGAATTTATTGAACAAGTGTTCTTTTGAAATCAAGCAACTAGGCAGCTGCTTTCATCTGAATTGAATATTCAGTGGAAAAGAACAAACCATTTATTTATGTGACATTGAATTGATATGATTCTACATCTGTGTCCACATTGCTACCACCAAATCTATTGGTGCAATTGTAAATTTAGCAGCCAGAGTCTGGGTACCAGGGTAGAATAATATATCCTATATCCGTATGTGTTATTATTTGATTAATATGGAAAATACCTGAGAATTCCTAAAATTGCTCTCCAGAGCATTAAATCCACTTCTGTTTTACCCCATCTCTAAGTCCAGAATACTTGGGCTCAAAAACTCAGAAGTTACATCAAATAGACCGACATCACAATCACTTGAACTCATAACATCAGAGGCCAGGCCCAAAGTAGCTGTGTAATTCTAAATTCATTTAGAAAACTAAATCCCTTCGGATTTGTTGTGGATGGAATTGCCCCCCCCCACCGCCATTCTTATATTGAAGTCCTTATCCCCATTACCTCAGAATGTGACTGTAGTTGGACATAGTGCCTTTAAAGAGTTAATTAAGGTAAAATTAGGTCATATACGTGGGCCCTAATTGGATATGACTCATATCCTTTTAGGAAGAGGAGATTAGAAGACAGAAACACATAGGGAAGACCATGTGAAGACAGAGAGAAAAGATGACCATCTCTAAACCAAAGAATCCCTAAAAAGGATCCAACCCAGCTGACATTTTGATCTTGGACTTCTAGCCTTCAGAATCATGAGAAAATTAATTTCTGTAGTTTAAATCACCCAGTCTGTGTCACTTTGTTATGGCAGCCCTAGAAAACAGATACAGGCATCAAAGTCCAGAAAGTTCTGGTATTTATCTGCCCTCTTTAAGGGACATACCTTCTGGAGCTTTTCTTAACTAAAACCTGTCTCTCATAACCATCTCTATGAACCTTTAAGTACACTTTGTTACAGCCTCATTTGCCTACTACATTAAAATCTGGATTTAGTGGAAATTTTTCACTCATACAAATGTTCAGGTCTCAAGGGTCACTAAAATTTTGTGAATGCCTGAAATCTCTATCTACCTTACACTTAGTGTAGGGACATATAGGAGCTGTAAAAATGGGCTCAGCTCCCCCATTCAAAAGTCAAAAACATGTAGATCTCATGAGCATTTATCCCCCTTAGAAAGACACAATATACCTTCGCATAGCTTTGTGAAAAGAGTAGTCTACGTGAAGCATGTGTAAGTTGATAATAGCTTTCTCCCTCATTTACCATCAGATTATATCCTTGGGACCTAGAGTTTCATTAAAAATTGAGAGGACAGGCATTTTTTAGTGAAAAAAAAAGTGTTTCACTTAATATTTTCTAATTACTAAAGCAAGAGGAATGAGTGTTTTTTGCATGATGCCTGGAAGATAATGGAATGGGCTGCATCAGACATAAACAGAAAAGCAAGACCATCTTTTGTGTGTGCCCTCAAATATCCAAGTTAATATCCATGGCCTGGTAATTTAGTAACTCATACAATATTTTATAATTCACATACTTCCACATTTTATCATGTCTAAAATCAGGAAGCATTTTACAATTGTTTGTATTTTACAATTATAAATGGCAACTTTTTTTCTTAGAAATCTCTTAAAGTCAATAGCATCTAGATTCCATGAAATATAAAAATATTTCTAAATAGTAAAACTATTAACTTGGTTTAAAAGTAAACAAACATGTCTGCCTTTTACTTGGTGAAATTATCATACATCTTTTAATTGTAAATCACTTACTCCTTCTCTTTAAGAAATCATGCATTTCCAACACCACCATCTTCAAATACTTCCTGCTGATAGTGGAAGGTGCTTTTTCAATCACTGCCCACTCTGGGTAGGAAAAGGAAAACTAGGATTCGATTCAGCAATGACCAAAGAGAATTATATTTCTAGCTTTACTAATGAGGAACAATTGCTGTATTAAAGATAGAATGTCTCTCCATATCCCTCCTTCCATCTAAGTTCATTTAGAAGACTAAACCCCTTAGGGTTTGGTATGGGCTGAATTGTGTACCTTATCTGCAGCTGGTCGTCTGTTAATACTACTTATCTCTCAGTTTCACTTCTCAGCTTCTGAGCACCTTCCAAACTAATAGATGAGCAATCAATCAGCCCATTCTGAATTTTTGTATAAAAGTGCCTTATAATTAGAAATGGCTCCATACGAAGAGGCATTACATGTTCCACAAATATGAAAGGAATTCATAATGGCATAATTAGCTGAAAACTCTCACCAGCCAACCCTGTTCTTTGGGCAATCATTTTATCAATACCCCATAAGAACAGGATTTTTTTTTTTAAACATAAAAGCTCTATCTGATAATTTTCAGAGGACGGTTAACTCTTAAAGAATGAATTTTTTTTTTTAATTTTCTATTAGAAACTTAAAACCCTGTTAAACATAATCTTAAATAAATTGCAATTTAATAATTATTTACATTGTATATATTCTAAAAATGTGCTCTAACATCTTCACTCACTTCAAATATATTTACTGAGTATTGACCGTATGTTGGGACTCAGGAACACAATATTCAAGATCTCTTACCATACCACAATCAAAGTGTTATCCAGGGCTGGGGTCCCATCTGAAGACTCAGCTGGGGAAGATTCACTCCCAAGCTCACATGGTTGCTGGCAGAGTTCAGTTCCTCATGCATTGGACTGAGGGTCTCAGTTCTTAGCTCACCTTTGGATGGCAGCTGCCCTAAATTTCTTTCCTCTTCAACATGGCAGCTTATTTTATCAAACCATGCAAGCTGACAAAGCCATATAGAGAGTCTCCTAAGAAGATGGAGGCTATGATCTCTTGTACTATAATCACAGAAGTGATATCCCTCATTGTTGCCATCTTTTTGTTAGAAGCAAGTTACTCAAGGGTAGGGGTTATACCAGGCCATGAATACCAGGAGGCTGGGATCATTGGGAGTCATCTTAGAAGTCTACTAGATGGATTAAATAAATAAGTATATTTATTTATAAATATATTTAAATAAATAAGCATACTGTAAAATATTGTTACATGTAAAATATCTAAATTTTTTACATAAAATTTATTTTTGAAAACCTCATAAAATTACGCTACCAATTAAAATTCAGGACTACAGGGTTTTTTACTTCTTGCATATTACATCTGTATATGTACATCCTTCTACAAAGCTAATCCTGATTTTCAAGGACACAAGGGAATGAAAGGATAAAGGTTATCCTACTTACTTTATCACACATTAAGCACACAGTAGCATCAGAATAATAATATCATTATTAATCAATAATAATAATTATCAATGCCAAAATAGTGAAAAAAGTTAAATTTTTTTCACATGCTTTTCTCATTTTCCCTATATTTTAATAGTTGTACTTTATCTACATTGTCTGAACACGGAACCATTACAAACTATACTCTTTTTCAACTCTCATGTAGTTTTACTCTACAAGTCACTTTTATTGAATCTTCACTTCCATGCCTAGAATTTTAAACTGATATTTCTCGAGTTATGTTGGTTGTGTGCAGCTTATTCTGTTGTTGATTTCTCAAGGGGTGCTTATGGGAGTTATATTCCTTGAGTTCTTGGAAGAGTATTCTTAATACTTGAGTGTCAGTTTTTCTGGTGTAAAATTCTTCACTCACAGTTTCTTTCATTTGTATTTTCATTTCATTTTGGCATAAAGTGTTACTGCAAAAATAACTGATGACAATCTAATTTTCTTTCCCACATAAGTTATTTTCTCTTTTTGCCTACATGACCAAGTGATTTTTTATTTTGTTTAAAGTTCAGTAATTTTACAAGAATATGTTTGGCTGTTGATCTTTCTGGGTTTATAGTCTCAGTTATGAAGTGCCTTCTTTCAAGTTATAGTTCAAATTTTTAAATTTTCCAATAGCTTTTTGAAATAATGGCTTTTAGTATTTATTGTTTTACCTTGCTTTGATTTTCTTCTTCAAGGATTCTTATAATCCATAAGTTGTTTATTGACTGTTCCCCACATTTTTCACTTTTAGAAAAAATCTTTTTTAACTGTACAGTTGTTTTTATTAAAAAATTTTCCCCTCCTCACCTTCTATTTCTTTTAATGGGTTATCTATTTTATATGCGCTTGTGTTTCTTCTAATTCAGAATTCAACTGGCAATTATTTGTCTTTTATTTTAAATTCATACCTTAGTCATTTTACATCATTTGTGAGGGTTTTAAAATTTTTTGAAAAATATTTTCATTTTGTGATCTTGGAGAGGATGCCGGCTGAGGTCCTTCATGCAGGAAAGGCAAAACCATAACTGGAATATAAGTTAATGCAGTCAGAAAGAATTACTGACCGCTCCAGGATATAAAGGATCTAATATTGTCAACTTGTCATCAAGCACCTGATGGTGTCCTCTAGAGATAGTATTATATTGGGGACTTAGCTTGGATACTTGTGAATGTTACCTTTTGTGAAGAGTCTTTGCAGATGCAATTAAGTTAAGGATCTTGAGATGAGGACATTGTCCTGGATTATCTGGGTGGGCCCTAAATCTAACGACAAGTGTCCTTATAAGAGATACACAAAGGAGAAGACAGACAGAAGATAAGACACAGGGAGGAGGTGATGTGACCAGAAAGGCAGAGACTAGAGCAGTACAACCACAGCTTGAGGAATTCTGACAGGGACCGGAAGCTGAAAAAGGTAAAGAAACGGGTTCTCCCCTAGAGCCTCCAGAGAGAATGTGGTCATTCTGTGAACACTTTGATTGTGGGCTTCTAGCTTTGTTACTGAAAGCTCGGCCTCTCTGTGCACCGGTGCCGAATCAAATCTCGGAGACAGAGTTTTGGGTGAAGTAGAGAAGGATAGCTTTGCCAGGCAGAGGGGGACACACCAGGCTTCTGCCTTGAAAAATGATGGGTAGGGATGTGTCCCCACCCAGGAGGATTTGATGAGGGTTCTATAACATGGTTCAAAGGTGGGATCTCTGACAAGATTAGGGTGTGATCAGGGCTTGCTCTCCCTTCATCTCCTCTCAGGTGGTCTCCTAATCTTGATGAGCTTCTCTAGTCCCTTTAATGTTGCCTCAGGTGGTTTTTTGGCTGCTCCTCCCTTAATAAGCAACTGTGGGAATCTGCCCTTTGGAATTCAGGGAAGGTCCTGGAGGCTGGAGTCTTGCCCACAAGAAATGGGGGACAGAAAGGCCTCCATGCCTGGGAGCCCCACAGGGCCCCACTCGGTTTCACCTTCATTATTTTGAAAGAATAAATGCCTATGGTTTTAAGTACCAAGTTTGTGGTAATTTGTTATGGAGATCCTAGGAATCTAATGTACCCCTTTCCCCCAATCTTCCAATATTTTCTAGGCCCCCGGCCAATCAGCTAAACCATTTGTTTGTTCCATCTTTAGGAGAATTCCTTTTCACTACCTTTTTCAGTCTCATTCCTGAATGGAATGGTAGCACTACAGTAATTCAGTGTCCACGTCACGTGGTTCAAGCAGCAGGGCCACTTGCATGGCAGCCTAGTCTTGCAGACCCCTTTCCTATTGAAGGCCTCACTCAAACTGGGTGGTCTTTTTCATAATCTGATTAATGGGTTGCAGCAAGTATGATTTGTCTTTTAGTACCCAAGGAAGCTTGTGTTTCTTTCTTAGTGGTAAAGGTGTGGGATTCAACAGTGTGTTCCTTATTTGGAGGAGATTTCCTTAGTGTTTCACAGATCACTGTCTCCTAAAAGCTTCACTGACATGGCAAGCCCTTGAATCTTCATGGGTTTTGTCTCCTGCTCTCTGGAGTATGTGTGTCTTATTAAAACCTCCAACAGACTTGTCACTGTGGACTCACCTTGTAATAACCTTGTCTCTTCATTATACTGTTCCAATTCAGACAGTCCAGATCTAGATGTTTCCAGTCCCCTCTGCTAATATGACAGAGGGCAAAAAAGTTCACATAGCTCTGGGACAAAAACCATAAATGTATTTGGTTATCCATCCATTGAGAATGTAAACTCTCCCTTCTGATAAGTATGGAAAGAACGCGTACATCAGCTCAGTGGTCAAATACAATACACCCGAAGTCATGCCAGTTTACTTTAGCAAAGATAACACATCTGGATTAGTGGCTGCAATGGTAGATACCACTTGGATGACTTTGTGGTAGTCTGTTATCATTTTACAGCTTCTGCCTCAATTTTGTAATGGCCAGACTAGTGAATTAAATGGAAATGTGATGGAATGTTACTGTCACAAGGTCTGGTCTTAAAGGTTAGCTCTAGTCTCTATTATAACCCCCAGGATGTGGTACAATTTTTTATTTAGTATGGTTTATTAATACCTTGCTGAGAAGGATGAAGTTTTAGAATTCTTCATTTGTCTTCCTCTAATATAACAGTCCTTACCCCACACACCAGACAACCAAGGTGAAGTTTCTGTCAATTACCAAGTTATGGCCACTCTAATTATACATGTGCAGATGAAATGTGACCCCTAGGTGGGGTCACTGACCCAATGTACCCACTGAGTCTAGGAGTCCATTGATAATGGCTCCTCTTATGCTTCCACTCTAAAAGTGGAGCCTTGATTGTGTTTCTGTTCCCTGGTCATCAACATCAGCTCTGGCCCCATTCCAAACAGTCCTCAAAATGTTTGGGAATTAGCCTTTATCCAGTGTACCCAAGTAAATGGTCATATGTGTCTTTGGGGGAGGGCTGCAGAAATCATTACTCTATCTAAACACTATACACACAGAATCATTACCGGAACTATGTATGATACACAGAGAAATATTACCCTGTCTACACACGTGCTGTGATATTGTCCAGACATGCCTCCCAGGGAGCCTGCTTATACTGCAGTCAGTGGCTCCTGGGTCTGAAAGCTGGGCAAGGAATTGTTTTCTTATTGGGGTGGCTGCATTCAGCCTCTTGATTAATCACACATCATTTGTTTGGGATTTGGAGACTGAGCAATGTCCTTGTGGCCCACCTAACTTGCCTCTACAGATACCATGCTCTCGTAACTATTTCCACAGTTCTCTGTGGGTGTGAGACCCCTGGCTGACTCTTTGGTCTCACTCGTCATCACAATAACTGCACCTAACTTGCTAGAGTAAATGCCACCATCTACCTTCATTATTTTTAGCACAGTGTAATAGCTAATGCAATCAGAGAGCACTTTTAGGTAACAACATCGCTTTCCATCGGCCCTGTCCTACAGAGACAGCTGCCACTACACTCAGTGATGCCAGTTCCTCTCTCACCGGAGCTTTGCTAAATGAATGTCTCCTAGGAAATCTCAGAAAACATATCATTTTGTGGTTTTTCTGGCCTTAACTCTAAATATTGGTCTGGGGGCCAGGAGGGAAGGTGTCGTAGATCTGAAGGAGACAGCTGTCTTGCATAACAGATACCTCAGCTTTGTCTTCAAACGGTAAAGAATTCAGGCGTTTACTATGAATGAATGGGACAACTTCTGCAAGACCAAAGGGTCACACTGTAGTTGGTGTCACTGTTCCATGTCTCAGGTTGCCACATTTTCTTAATCAGGGACCCTAACTTGGTCTGGCAGAACTCTGAAAGTTGAGAATTTAAATAGTTGAAGAACCCTGTTATTTTTTTTTTTCTTTTTACATCTTTATTGGAGTATAATTGCTTTACAATGGTGTGTTAGTTTCTGCTGTATAACAAAGTGAATCAGCTATACATATACATATATCCCCATGTTTCCTCCCTCTTGCGCCTCCCTCCCACCCTCCCTATCCCACCCCTCTAGGTGGTCACAAAGCACGAGCTGATCTCCCTGTGCTATGTGGCTGCTTCCCACTATCTATTTTACATTTGATAGTGTATATATGTCCATGCCACTCTCTCACTTCCTCCCAGCTTACCCTTCCCCCCACCCCATGTCCTCAAGTGCATTCTCTACGTCTGCCTCTTTATTCCTGTCCTGCCCCTAGGTTCATCAGAACCTTTTTTTTTTTTAGATTCCATATATATATGTTAGCATACGGTATTTGTTTTTCCCTTTCTGACTTACTTCACTCTGTATGACGGACTCTAGGTCCATCCACCTCACTCCAAATAACTCAATTTCATTTCTTTTTATGGCTAACTAATATTCCTTTGTATATATGTGCCACATCTTCTTTATCCATTCATATGTCGATGGACACTTAGGTTGCTTCCATGTCCTGGCTATTGTAAATAGTGCTGCAATGAACATTGTGGTTCATGTCTCTTTTTGAATTATGGTTTTCTCAGGGTATATGCCCAGTAGTGGGATTGTTGGGTCATATGGTAGTTCTATTTTTAGTTTTTTAAGGAACCTCCATACTATTCTCCATAGTGGCTGTATCAATTTACATTCCCACCAACAGTGCAAGAGGGTTCCCTTTTCTCCACACCCTCTCCAGTATTTATTGTTTGTAGATTTTTTGATGATGGCCATTCTGACCTGTGTGAGGTGATACCTCATTGTTGTTTTGATTTGCATTTCTCTAATGATTAGTGATGTTGAGTATGGGGCTACATCCCAAGCCTTTTCAATCTTCTGATTGCAGAAGCCTGTTTATATGCTGTGTAGAAGACCCTTAGCCTTTCATTTGTTATGTATCCTGGGACTTTTACTGTAGGTCTCTAATATATAAAATGCTCCACATCCACATGCTTTATCATTACAATTTATCTCATATTTCTCAAATATCTGATACATTTCATGTACCAGTTCATTCTTCCCAGTGGATATATCATCCCAGTAAACTTCTCTGTGAGGAGATACAGTAGCAGCACTACCAACTGCTGTGGAATATTCCTGTTCCCCCTGTCACCAGAGGTGGGGTTCTCATTGCTGATGTGTTGTTGGTTGATCAACTTCAATATCCTATCTTCAGGGCTGCTTTCCTGGACTATTTCTGGTGCCATTTGTCCCCTAAGAGTTGTCCTAGGTTTCCTAGGAGGCAGACTCTTAGCTAAAGGTTTGTAAATAGGACGTTTATTAGTGAGCACTCTTGAGATCAACACATTTGAGGGAGTGAAAGAAGCAGGACCCTGAAGAGGTGAACATTGGATTGTGATAAAGTTGAAACAAAATCCTCAGTGGATTATATGGAGATGACTGGAGCTGAGATGGCTCTTTGGAATTGTACAAAATTGGAGAAATGGGACTGAGACTTTATTCCCCTGCAGCTACCAGTTATAACCTTGAGTGAAACAACTCTGTTCAACCAAGTTCAAGTACCAGAGAAACACTCAGCTGACAGATATCAGCTACCATCACTCTTGCAGCTGCAGCAATGAATAGTTCAATGTTGGGGAGGGAGTGTAGAGGAGCAAAACATCCACTGCACCCACAGTTTACAATCATAATCAATCATTCCATTTTCTTTGTATTCTCTCTCTCTTTCTCTCTTTCTTACATGCACACACGCACACACACACATGCTTGCTCACTTGCTATAATCTCTGAATACAACCTGAAGTTTAGAGTCACACATTATCTATTATCTAAATGTGGTATTTTACCATCATTTTTAAAATATATGACAGTTTTAAGTCTATGATATAAGCAGTGTGGATTATGGAAGTCAGATCGTGAGACAAGAAAGGAAGTTGAACCACGGGTGTAATACACATCCCCACTGACCCAGCAACAAATGGCACAAATTTCACTCCCAGACTTACACTCCTCACTACTGTGCTTAATAGTATAATTGTGTGGCATCTCTGAGGAAAAACTGAATGGTCTATTATGTTTAAAATATTATCTCTGTCTGGGAAAGAGGAAGAAGCCTGCCTGTTTTTTGTGAGTTATCTTTGGAAGGCTAGCCATCGGATCAACCTATAACAATTATTTTCTCAAATAACTGGGAGAAACCAGAGTCCTTTATTTCTCTCTTTCGATGACGTTGTTACTTCTGAGTGTAGTTTATTTATTCTCCTTCTATCATTCCTCACACTGAAATGTCAGAGATCTCAATGTCAAACCAAACAAAAATATAAAAAAATAATTTGATTGCATTTATTACATGCATCTGTAATGTGATTTATCTTCAGATGCCAGATGCCTTTTCCATGACATTTTTTTTTTCTCATTCCTTTGGTAAAATTCTAAACTCTATCCTCTTTGATATTTATGCACCTACCTTTATCCTTGACCTTATTTTATCCTATAACTTGCTTATGTTTCCTGCTTTCTCATTTTTTTCCCTTCCATGTCTCCTACTTATTAATTTCTATTAAAAAAACATTGTCTCCATACTGCTGTTGGCTCATATATTGACTTAAAAAATGTTGATGATACAGTCTGTACGATTGATAGAAAAATACATAATATAAGAACACAAATTTGTAGGTTTACCTAAGTATTATTGATTCCTTGGACTGGATAATTTTTTCAGAGTCCTTTAGCTCTTCTGAAAGGGCCGTGTCTCAGACTGGATCATTTTCAAAACAGAATCTTAGGTGTACCTCTCTTCATAAGAACTTAGCTAAAAGTCAAAGACACTAGGTGGTATTTCCTTTTTCTGATTATTTTGCAGTATGATGTTATATACAAAAAAGAACAAAGAGTGTCACTCATCATCTCGTTATACCAGGGGTTAAGTCACAACCCACTGCAATTGTCCACCAAGAGTGCACTCTGAGGGGAATTCAGGATGGGAAAAACAGGATGAAGCATTCTGTTCTTCGGATGTATGGGCCCCTAGAGAGTTAAGATGCAGATATAAGGAAGAATTTCAGTGACCCCAGATTCTTGCATCTTCCCACACATAGAAAAGCACTAAAGTTATTAACTTGAGACATCTGTTCTTTGTGATTAACAGTAATCCTTTACCAAGATGTATGCTTGACTACAAGTATTTCCCAGGCCAAAATTCATAAATATACTGGCTCCTCTCCTGCCTCTTCAGAATAGTCCCCTCAGGGCTACTGAGAGGCTGTTTCCCAGACTACAGTCCTCGGTAAAAACCAAAACCATGGATAAAACCAAAACTCACAACTCTTAGGTTGGACATTTTTCTTTCAGTCAACAATGTTAAGTAGATCTTTTCCATTTTCTCCACCACACACTCTCCACTTATAAAATGCTAATAGCTCTTTTAACCATCTCTCTGAAGGATTTGAACACATGGCCATAATTGACACAATAGCACAATAACTGGTTCAGAGGAAAGCAATGATAACAAAACAAGAAAAGCAAGGACAACAAGGTGTAAAACATCAAGTTTCTCAATGTATGTGGTTCCAAATAACCTATTTGATAGTTTGGGATATTTTTTTTCCAATGAATTTGTGGATTTGGCTGATTACAAAGAAAATGATACAATTTGAATGAAATCAAGTCAGCTAAGTCAGCGGTCCCCAACCTTTTTGGCACCAGGGCGTGGTTTTGTGGAAGACAATTCTTCCACGGACTGGGGAAGGGAGCGGGAGGGATGGTTCAGGTGGTAATGCGAGAGATGGGAAGCGGCAGATGAAGCTTCGCTGGCTCGCCCGCCGCTCACCTCCTGCTGTGCGGCCAGGTTCCTAACAGGCCACGGACGGTACCAGGGGTTGGGGACCCCTGAGCTAAGTAATATCCTACCTCAAGCGTCAGGCACTAAAGAAATATTCAAGAATCAGTTAAGACTTCAAAATCAGTTGTTTGGGGCTTCCCTGGTGGCGCAGTGGTTGAGAGTCTGCCTGCTAATGCAGGCGACACGGGTTCGAGCCCTGGTCTGGGAGGATCCCACGTGCCGCGGAGCAACTGGGCCCGTGAGCCACACCTGCTGAGCCTGCGCGTCTGGAGCCTGTGCTCCGCAACAAGAGAGGCCGCGATAGTGAGAGGCCCGTGCACCGCGATGAAAAGTGGCCCCCGCTTGCCGCAACTAGAGAAAGCCCTCGCACAGAAACGAAGACCCAACACAGCCAAAAATAAATAAATTAATTAATTAAAAAAAAAAAAAAATCAGTTGTTTGATTCTGTATGTTCAGACATATGTAGAAGCTGTGTAATTGGAGATGCTTTTTAATAAGAAGGGTGTGCTTTTACTTTGCAAGGTAGGATATAAAAAGTGGATGCCCTTTTAACAACAACAGTAATTTAGGCAATCCTTTAATACCCCTGAGCTTCCTTCCCTTTCCATAAGTTATTGTGATAAAAAAAAATCAGATGGTGTATGAAAAACACCTTAATGGGGTTTGGTACACAATAGTGCATATTTGTCATTCCCTTATAAATGTTATTTTCAGATACCTAGAAAAGAAAAAAAATACAAAAATGATCAGTTGAATGATTTCAGAAGCAGAGGGTCAAACCTCCATATAACTAAAAAATAAGAAGATAATGTATTAAAAAATACATAAGCATACCAAAGGAGCATACCCAAAAAAACGTTATTTCAGATAATGCCTTTCTTGTCACCTTCATTGGAAAATCATAACCACATCTGACATTCAAGCATAAATAAGCCTCTTCTTTCCTAGAATTGGCTTAGCCTTTCTAGATCCAGTACAAAGCACAGTATAATAACCAGTATGCATTTAAATGTTTTTAGATAATTTCCTATTAAATATGAAAGAGAAAATATGGTTTATCTTAGAACAGTTTGAAGGAGATGGCGAAATTGCTCTCTATCAACAGCATCTAACTTTGTGATGAATCAACATCTTACTTGATGACACTAAAGAAATAGCTTCTGCTATTCTTTAGGGAGAAATTATTCTAGATGCCTGTCATTTCCTTTTACAAGTGTGCTGGAGATCTTCCAGAGGCATAGGACTGAACTTCTGCAAAGTCTTTTTAAAAAAGAAAACTAAATAAAATAGGGACAGCATTCACAATACATTTGCTTCTTTGGTGTATCTGAAAAAAAATAAAATTTTTACTTTCCATTGCCTTTTGGGCAGGGGGTTTTATATGTCCAGAAGACAAATTATCAACTCAGAGAAAGGTGTTCAAAGTTGGTTAGCTACCTTGACTTTGATCATTGGTAGGAAGCAGTGCCAGGCCAAGGTTCAATGAAGAACTAGAGTTTTGTGTTGATGACATTATGGAATAGGGACTGTTTTAGTCTCCAATGCTCCAAATTGTGTTTAGACTAACTCCTTAATGAATTTAGGAGTGTTAGCTAATCTGCCTAAGTCAAATGGATGTCTTACAGTGTGGCCCACTATCCCGTATACAGACTTCCAAGACTCCCCTGGGAAAATCCATTTCAGAAATTCTCAGTTCAGTTAACACCACTAACCAATGAATCTCTCTTGACTGTGATTTATTTTTACTTTTTTTGGTCGTGGGAATAATACCTATCTTAATATCTGAGTAACCCTGACAGCCTTTTCAATTAAAAAAAAAAAAAGGCAGGCAAAATGTAAAAGCTGGTATCATGGCACTTTTTCTAAAACAAAACTCGAACTACATCTGAACAAAAATATCATCTTGGAAAGGCCCATGAAGCCTACAGGGTTTAAATAGGAGGGCTAACCACAAAACTGGTGGAAAAACAAAAGTTTATATGACTGCAGTCAATACTTTATCTCCTACATAACTCCTACAAAATGTATGGATTTCTACACACACCTCATGGTTAATTCTATTTAAATCTCCATTTGTAAACTTTGATAAAATTTGAGTGTTTTAAAGTTTTTTTGGGGTTAACTTAGATTATAACAAGGGACTCTCTGGTGGAATCAGCTTGAGGCGTAAGAAAATTTGTGAATACAATCACTTCTGTAGAGATCAGCCTATGTGCTGTTCTTGCATCCATTAACCCACACACTTTGAGCCTCCAAGGTGTGCCAAGCCCTTTGTCAAGCTGTGGAATCATTCTTTCCCTTTGTCAGAGAGAATATAAGGAGCTTTAGTCCTACTATCCGGTGACTCATTTATCATCATCTTTGCCGTAGTTCCCTTTCTGACCTTCAACATAGTTCCTGCACCTGGATCCTTACCTTATCCTCATGGCAGTAGACTCAGCCACTGGCTAATATTTGTGCTTCTATCTTGGTTCCCAGAGTCTATTTTAAGCCCTTGCCTCTAGTTCTTTTCACTAGTCCTTCCTGATGTTGGCTGACAGCTTGAGTGGGTTTGTTCCTTCTTCCTGTGAATAAGATGTTCACAAATTCACGACACTCCAATGTGTTCTAATGTCTCAAGTAGAAGTTACCTTTAATTATGTATAAGCCACTATAAACCTCACTCCACATACAAAATTTTTTTAATAATGGTTATAATTTACTGATAATCATTAAACCTAAATCCAAAATTCAAAGACAGAGGTAAATCAAAGTGAAATTAGTCTCATTGCTGTGTTTCATATCATTTGTATTCATATTTTGAATACATACTATACCTCTCTCTCTTCCTCTCAATCTTTCTTCTTCTCCTCATTCCTTTGTCCTCCTCAACCCACTCCTATTCTTCCTCCTTCAATGCCTTTTTCTTGCAAAGCCAAAGGAAAATATGTAGAAATTCATAGGTCTCAAGATAACTACATAGTCTTCCCACAAAACATGATGTCATGGAAAAAGCAGGGGATCTGGATTCAGAAGGACCTAGGTTTAAATTTCAGATGAGTCTCTAACACACTCAGCAAATTACATAATATATCTTAGTTATTTTTCTTACCTGTGAAGTAGAGACAGGCGTATCCATCACTCAGGAATTTTGCAAAGATCAAGTGACACGAAAGACATAATCTGTATTACACAGTATTTGGCATAGAGTAGGCGCTCGGCCAACTTTTATTTTCTCCCTTTGTAAATTTCCTTCTCTTTGATAACTAGGTATAGTAATAAACCATGATATGCATACCTCATTTATTAATGCTAACCACTTGGCATTTATATTTTTCTGATAGACCCAAACACACACATAAGGGAAAAAAACCCATTACTGTATTACTGTATATTGTTAAGTATATTTTATGGTGGTAAAAGGGGGCTATCATGAGCTTTCAGCCAATAAGAATGTGTAAAGCAGGTGGTGTTCTCCACTCTCTATTGATGAGCATTACTACAGCACCATAGGGTCAATGTTTTCAGCCAAAATTTTGGTACTCTACTTACCCAAGATAAGCATGGTCAGCAATGTACAGTGTTCATTCAATACAGGGTCCTCTCTTTCTTACATTTATTTGGTATTCTACTAGTATTATTGATCCATAATGGTTGATTAATAATTTATGAATAATAATGCTAAAGAAGAAATGCCAAAAATGATACTAAGACTAATATGTTTAATGTTAAAAACACATGCAACAATATTTAGAGATTCTCAAGGTGCATTCAATAGACTGTCCTAGGAAACAGAGGACAAAAATCAGCAGGTGGATTGAGATTGTTGAAGGTTGTTTGATGCTGTGAAGGTTAGGATGAACATCACTGAGATCTCTTAGGACAGGTCGACTATTCAATGAATGTTAGTTGGAAGAAACTACAGCCCAAGTACGTCACAAATCCACAGAATTAAAGATGAGGGACTTCTAATTTTCAGTACTGGAAATACATCTAAAAAATGAGAATTGAACAACAACCCCATGTAGTTCTGATTCACTTAATGCTCTGTTTCCTGGAATGCATCCAATTTATGTGCACAGTCTTAAAATTGGAAAAATAAGCAGGGAAGGTTACATATGAAGTTTGTCTTGGGCCATCACGACGAGTAGATACCGACACCTGCCCACCAGAATCATAAAAGTTTACGTAGAGGCCTTACCTGGGTTTAGTCACGTACACCATCCAGATGGTCTCAACAGCACAGTGCTCTGTCAAGACTTCGTCTTTGAAAAGGGCTCCCACTGTGGGGACGGTGGGCAGAATGTGCATCCCAAGGACGGGGGTGGGGGTGGGTGGGTGAGGAGCCTCTGATTTCCCGGGTCTAGCTCTCGGGTCAACCACTGGTCACATCCTCTCGATGACCTTCTCCAACAGCACCTCAGGATTCAGTCTTAATCCTTTCTTCTCCTCTGTGTAAACTCACTATCTTTGTACTCACATCCACTTTTATACCTCTAAATGCTCTCTAAATAGTGATAAGTCCCATATTTGTATTTTTAGTTCAGAACTCTCTTCTGAAATGTAGGTACTTATATCCACTGCATCCCTAAAGCCACCACTCTGAAATTAACAGATATCGCAAACCTCAGTAACTCCAAGACTGAATTCTTTATTTACTCCCATCAAATGCATTGAATTTGCTGCTTTATCCTTCCAGGTGTGAAGTACAAAAACATGGAGTCATATTTTTCTCTTTTCTTTCTCTCACACGCCACATTCATTTTTTCATGAAATACTGTGGATTCTATACTCAAAATGCAAAAAATATAATCCAACAATTTCTCAGCATCTCCATTGCAATCATCCTGCTTTAAGTCACCATCATTTCTTGCCTGCAAATAGCTGCATAAATGATCTGCCTGCTTCCAACTTTGCCCTTCTAGTGTTTCCTCTTGACACAGCAGCCAGAGTGATCTTTTCAAAATTTAAGACAGAAAGTGTCACTCTTCTGCTTAAAGCATTTTAATGGGCCTCAATATCATTAAGAGTAAATGTCAAGTTCTTACAATAGATCCAAAGTCCTTGTGGGATCTGCTTCCTGTTTCTCTGCTCAAGTCCTTACAAGCTACTGCCCTCCTTGCTTAGTCCACACCAGACACACCAACCATCCTAGCATTCCTTTTCTATAGGCACAATCTTTCCTTAAGGCATCTGCCCCACTGCTCCCTCTCCCTGGAATACTCTTTCCCATATACCCACATACCTCCCTCCCTTGCCTTTTTCAAAGCTTTGCTTAAATGTCACTTTCTCAGTGAGGCTTAGTCTTACCATGCCATTTACAATTTCATCGTGTCCCACCATACGCACATTCCTCAGCCTCCTTACCTTACTCTCCTTTTCCTTTTTTCCATAGCACTTACATAACGTAATATAAAATTTACTTATTTAGTATGCTTTGCTCATTGTCTCTCTCTCCTTCTTGAAAGAAGTATCCGTGGGGACAGAAATTGTAATGTTCTATTTACTGATGTAACCCAAATAACTAGAGGACTCAATATTGTTGAATGACTAAATGACTCTTAGAATACCTGTGAGTAGGTGACTATAAAAGCATCTCCTAACTTTTATGGCTCAGTGAGAGAGATAATGAGGAGAGGACTGGCTTGCCTTTGGGGGAAGCAGAGATGCAATTGCTTACAGAGTTTGAAGAAGGAGACCTTATATAGACCATATAGCTATCAGATCTTGAAAACTTGACCTAAGGGATCCCTGCATATGTAAATGTTTCCAGAGATTACAGCTTGATAAAATTAGAGGTTCCTAAGACATACTATTTACCTATTCAAGCAAAGTCTCTGAGTTGGGACCCAGGAATCTGTACCTTAACAATGCTCTTTAGTGATGCTTATGTACAATAACCTTTTAGAAATACTGCCTTGGGTCCTTATAAATAATACCTCACTGACAAATATTATCTTAACAGTTTGAGGACTGGTACAGAGGACGCATCTGCTTGGGCATGGGATAATGAGAGAGAGGAAAACAATACCTGGTCACAAAGGGCAATCAAACAGTAAGAGCAGCAAAGGCAAACTATTGACATTTTACAGGTTTGTCCTTCCCCACCAGGGGGCACTAGTGAGTGCAGTGGAGAGAGGAATTTGGGGAGAATCAGTATCTTAGGAAACAATCATATTACTATACTAAAATTTATCCATTTGCACACACAGTAATGAAACATGCTAACATTCCACATTTTGCAGGAGGTGTAATTCATAATTTGCAGGAGATGACTGGGAAAACGTAATCATCTCCAACGTTTCTGTACCTATCAGAAACGTAGTTACACTGGAACTCACAGTTGAGAAATCGATAAAAGATCAGATAGTTATTTTTCCTGTTCCTCTGGCTGCACATCACATAGACATGCTTATATGCACAGCAGCATCCCTGGGGATTTCTGCTAAAAATGAGCATTATGTCATTGTCTCGAGTCACTCTTCCAAAGCCACACAAATCCCAAACATCTTCCATATTAAAGATCATAAAACTGTCCTATTTCAACTGACCACCATTCAACAGAGAGGGCTCTAAATAAGGTTGCCATCTGACAGTTTGGCAAGCTAGGGAAGGGATTTCCCACTGAAGACAGAGAGCTCACATGGGGTTAATCAGGAAGTTTTTAACAAATTTCATTCTCTGTCCTTTAGTCAAAACTCATAGTTCCATATCTGAAAAGAAATAAAAACTCACATGGCCTCTGAAAATACATCACCAATGATACTCTGAACGTCTAACTTAAGGTTATGAAAGTGCTTTTAGCTGCCATCCTGGGGAATTCAAGGTGATACTGACATTGTGACATTCTTTTTTATTTTTTCCCCAAATCTAGTGGGAAAAATAGACAAAAGGTAAAAAAAGGAGCAGAAGATAAAAATTGTTGTATCTAAACCAAGGGCTCCCCAAAGTGTTCAACTCAAAGTGCTTAAATCACTATATATTTTGCACCCAAGTTGGAAAATGATGTTCCATATTCTGTTGTATTATTTCTGAATGTATCTTAAAAGATAATTCTTCTGTCACAGAAGGCATGATTCTTTTAAACAGTTTTTGTCAATTTATTGTTAATCCAAAGGGGAGAAAGCAGACAGAGGGGTCCCGTGAAGCCTCTTTTCAGTAAGTGCTAATTAATCAGCAAGTCAAGAATCTCCTAGGAGAAACTGATGAGGTTAAGGAAGTTTATGAAAAAATTTAAATGTCCTCTTTAGGTGTGAAAGTAAGGATAGTTAACAGGGAATGTTTATCTCCTGGGTATAGATTGGGAGGAAAAGTTTAAAATTGGGGTCCTTGGCATACTGTGAGGGAATGACTCCTGCATTTAATGTTTCTGGGTTTCAGTGTTCTTATTAGTACAGCGAAAGGATTTAACCCAAATCAAGGTACTCTTCTATTGACAGAGCCATAGGAAACCAGAGGAGCACTTGAGGACCAGTGATGGGAAGGACTGAGGAAAAGAGAAGCCAAGATTTTTGTTTGTTTTTCTTTTCTCTCTTAAGCTGTTCTATTATTTTTTACTTCAAACAATATTTAAATTTTTCTTAAAATTTAGTATTAAAAAATATACAATTAAGCGTACAGAGTTTAAGCATCAGAGTAGTAAATTTCACAAAATCGACACACCCAACTGATGTCTACTTAGATCCCGAATCTCTCATGATGTAACCCTATCCTTAACTTCCCTCCAAAATCACATTGTTCTGACTTCTGTCATCATAGTTTTTCCTATTTTTGAACTTTATAAAAATGGGCAAATATAATAATAATTGCATTATTCAGTCAATGATATGACTATGAGATCCATCCATGTTTTTCATTAGTCATAATTGAATTTTTTACTGTTATAGACTGCTTATCCCACTGCATGAATATATCAAGATATATCTTTTTTCTTTGCTAAAATATTGAGGTGCATTTGGGTTGTTTTCAGTTTTCAACTTTTATGAATAATGTTGCTAGATACCTTGTTTATAAGTCTAGTGGTGCCCATGGTTACACCTTACTGTTGAGGTTATGACTAAGAGTGGAATTACTGGTATATACTTGAGAGTGCTAAACAGTTTTCCAAAGTGTTTGCACAAATGTATATACCCTCCAGCAGTGTATGAGAATTCCACTTATTCTACTTTCTTGCAAATATGTGGTACTGTCATTTAAAATTTTTTTAGATATTCTGATGAAAGTTTATTGGTATTTTATTGTGATTTTAAGGTTAATTTCCTTAATGACTAATGCCAATGACATTGAGTTTTTTGTTTTGTTTTTAGTTTTTCATAAGCCTCATGGCAATTCAGTTTTCCTCTTTTATGAAGTTATTGTTCAGGTCTTTGGACAATATATTGGATGCCCTTATTAATAATTTGTAGGAGTTCTTGTATATTCTTTGCATGAGTTTTTAATTAGATATATGTTTTGCAAATATCTTCTCTAATGGTCTCCCGTTTGCCCTATTATTCCTTTTGATAAACAAAAGATTTACTTTTAATGTAGTTCTGTTTGTCAATGTTTACCTATGTGACTAATGCTTTTTTCTCTCTCAAGAAATATTAACTCTCCCGGGGCCATGAAGGTAATAATCTCTTAGTATTTTTCTAAATCTTTAATTATTTTTTTCACATTTAGGTGTATTATTCACTTGACATTGACTTAGTTTGACATAGGGAATCAAGTTGGGTTTTTTTAAACGTATTGATAGCCAGTTATTAAACACCATTTTTGAAAGACTCACCTCTCTCCCCACTGGACTTCAGTGGCACCTTTACCAGAGTAGGTGACCATATATGTGTAGTTCTGTTTCTGGCCTCTCTATACTTCTTCACTGAACTATCTGTAGTTTCATAAAAGTCTTTATATATCAAATCTTGATATATTTTTCCTCAAGAGTGTCCTAGCTGTTCCTGGACCTTTGCATTTCTATGTAAAATTTAAAAGTGATTTTACCAACCAAAAAATGTTAGAATATAATTAGTTTTTCATTTACAATAATGATCAGTTGGGGAAAATTGACGTCTTTATAACATTGAGTCTTTGTTATAATGACCATGGCATATTGGAACCATTCACTGAGATTTTAGTTAATTATTTTAGGGTTATGTTTAGTTTATAAACATAGAGGCCTTAAAGTCTTTGTATTTATTCCTAGACATGTAATATTATAACACCATTTCATTGTAGAAATTTTAATTTTATTTTTCTAATTTGTTTTTTACTAGATCTAAAAACACAGTGTTTTGTGGTGGTGTTTCTTTGTTTTTGTTGTGATATATTTACCTTGTATTTGAGAGCTTTTGAAATCCATCTATCAGTTGTAGTTTAGATCGAACCACATGAAATTGTTTTTGTTTTTTTTAATTTTTATTTTATATCGGGGTATAGTTGATTAACACGTGACATTGTTAGCAAAGGTGCCGCCAACGCCCGTGGGACTTCAGCTCGCTGCCTGGCACACCTAGCCTGGAGGGTTCCCGTCTCCACGCTCTGGTGCCTGCGATCTTCAGCTGCCCCGGGTACAGCTTCAGCAGGCCCCAGCGCAACGCAGGCCACGGGGCCCACCCTATGAGGGGCACAGGCAGGAAACACTGGCGGTGTCCACACGGTCCACTTCTGCCAGCGTGCAGAGCGCACAAGCTGTGGGTGTGTGGCTGCCTCCACCTAAACTTCAAAGGACACCTAAGCCCGTGTTGCTGTCCCGCAAAGCAGCAGGAGCAGGACCACGCATCAAGCTGAAGAGGATTATCCTCAAGCCTTAAGGTCTAATAGCATTTGCCCTGCTGAGTTTTAGACTTCCTCAGGACCTATTCCTCCTTTCTTCTTTCCTATTTCTCCCGTTTGGAAAGAGAATGTCTATCTTATACTTATGCTACCATTACATTTTGGAAGCATATGACATGTTTAATCTCACAGCTGGAGAGGATTTTGTTTCAGGATGAATCATCCCTGGAGTCTCAGCCGTATCTGCCTTTGATGATATTTAAATGAGACTTTAGACTTAGACTTTAACGTTAATGCTGGAATGAGTTAATACTTCTGGAGCTACTAGGATGGAATGAATGTATTTTGCATGCAAGGAAGACATGAATTTTCGGGGGCTGGGGCACAATACTATACACTGGATGTTTGCATCCCCTCAAGATTCGTATCTAGTCCTCGATGTGATGGTATTTGGAGATGGGCCTTCGGGAGACGATTAGGTTATGAGCGTGGCAGCCTCACAGATGTGGTCAGTGTCCATATGAAAGCAGCCCCAGGGAGCTCCCTGCTGCTTCCATCCTGTGAGGACACAGGGAGAAGGTGGCCACCTACATCGCCCTCAAGGATCAGTAGCGGCCCCTTAGACTGCTTCCCACTGAGATTTGGTAGTGTGTTTTCTAGTCTGAAACTGTGGTAGTTTCAAGTGAATTTCCAGTGAAGCTTCTAAGTGCGCCAGTGGTTGATTCCCAGCTTCATATGGTTGATTCCCAGCTTCATATTGCCCGAAATCCAAAAGCACATTTCCTGTTTGTCAGTACATGTCATGGTTTTCTTCTCCTGCATCCTGAAGGGGTTTTTCCTGCTTACTCAACAACTGTGGACATGCTCTAAACTGAGCTGTCCCATTCACCTTTTCTGCCATCACAGGTCTGCAATCATACCTTCTCCAATGAGGTCCAAATCCAAGTCTTGAGATTTATCTCTTCCTTGGGTGCTCTCCCTCAGTCCCAGTGTAGGTGTTCTTTAGAGCACTCTTTACTCCTTTAGAGAAAATACTCCGTTATAGTTAACAATTCTTTATATTAAACATTCCGTTTCCAAATTACTGTGTGATTTCTATCCCCTGATTGGATCCTGATTGATGATAGAAAAAGGAAAAAATATCAAAACACTTCCCAAGTCTTCTGTATTACTAAGTGGACTTTTTGTAAGTGGATTATATCAATCTGGAAAGTTTGTCTCTTAATATCTTCTTCCCAAAGGAATTCATCAAGCAATGAAAGTTAAAGGATGAACATGTAATTGTGTAGTTAATGTCCAGAGCAATTATATTGACAATTGAACTAAAAGGGGGTTAAAATAGGACTTTTCTCTTTAGATTTAGAATACAAGACAAAGTACACACCAGCTGAAATTTTAAATGGTTATAAATGATAGAAATGATTTTTCAGCCAAGGAAAAATAGCTTTCATGAGCATTGATCAAATAGCAAATTGTGAATGTTGGTTAATGGTATTTAATGTAATTTTCTTGGTTGTACAACTTTATCACATATGTTTGGCAGTGCCATTAAGTACATTATCTATCATACTTTTCATGGAAAATGATTCTTTTTCTGGAAATGGTTCCCTAAAGAGATTTTATATGTGTTATGTTTTATTTATTAGATGAGACATGTTTCTCCAACAGGAACATTGCTGACTTCTTGAGGTGTAGGAGAAGAATGTTTTAAGCCACCCAAGAATATCAAAATGGTATGCATACTTTGGGGATGCAAGGTAACAATAGTACTGGTGTTAATCAAAATAGAAAAAGAATGTACCTTCAGAGTTTCTCAGCTTCTTTCATGGCTGAAGTTCTGGACACTAAGTCAGTTGGGAGTCTCTGGAAAAAATAATTTTTATCATGCAACCTCTCCTACCTGCTTGGTAATTCTTCTAATTCTTTCCTGAAAAAAACAGCAGGGGCTGAAAGAAAAACCCAGTCTATTGTTTGAAAAAAAAAAAAAAAAGTTAAAGGAAACTATGGCATTTGATTAGCTTGGGCAGTGGCTAATTTAGTCCTTGACCTTTGGAGTTCTTGTTAGCTGAGGATATTTGCTTAATTTCTGTTGCATGAAACTTGGAGCAATTCCAAATCAATACAGTTATCAAATGCCATACCAAAAATCATTGTAAACTATAGTTCAGTGGAAAATTACTAACGCTGAACAGTATACATTAGTGTTTTTCAAACTTCCTTGCACATTAAACCATCTGGGGAGTTTAAAAAACAGAAACAGAAGCAACCACTAATGTGTGCACCTAAAGCACAATTTTTTTTAAATTGGTTTGTGGCAGAGTTCATTAATAGATACTTTTTAAAAGCTCTCCAGGGAGTCTAATATTTAGTCAATATATGGCCCCACTTGTGTTATATTCTGAATGAATCGTTGTGGATTTATTGATTATTATTGCTTCTGAATATTAGCTTGAGATTCAGAGATTAAGGTGCATCAGTAAATTATTTTAGAAAAATTTCTTTTCAACACAACTTTAAAAGTTTAGTATTATATATGTGTTTAATCAAGAAACAAGAATATTCAGTGGAGAACAAATAATCTTATATTTTAAATAATCTATCATCTCAACTTTTTAAATTTATCTGGCATATTCTTTTTTTCATAATGGTGTAGAGTCAAGCTTCTGGTTGGTTTATTTTAGGTCCTAAATCCATGGTAGTGGAAAAGCAAAACAAAACTATTCCTGTAATGGAAATGCCAGCCCAGCCCCTGAATTGCTGTTTCCCTGTGGTTTCTGGATTTGGAATCATATAATGGTATAGAATCCGTTATTGGATGATGACTGATATTGAGTTTTCTAACATACAATGAGTAGGTACCTCCTGATGGATATCTGAACATATTTACTACAGAGACAAAGAGATGAAAAGATACTTTCTTTGGTCATAGCTGACTTTCTTTACATACTTTTCAATGAATAGCAACTTTAGTTAAATTTTCGCCCCATCTCAATACACACCTGAGCACATATTTCGATTTCAGCTGCTTTTTGAATCTTTCTTGTCATTAGCAATGCAAATGCTTCTTAGAAATCCTAGGAGAGTTGGTTGTAGGCAATGATAGCTAAAAGGTGGGGAGCCAGGTGGATTGATAGTCAGATGGCCTTGACATGGTCTATTTATCAGCCAGACGGAGATCAACAAGGTTTAATTATAAAGGCAATGTCTCCTAAGTTATTAAGAATCTTGTGCTTTTTACATAGTAAACTTCAGAGTTCTGCACCCAATTCCACTGGGGATGGGGGGCTATTTCCCCACACCACCAAGCAATTCTCCAGATACCAGCAGGGAGTCGTACAATTCAACTCAATTCCGACACTGTCTACTTGGAGATAGCATCAGATCTCGCAGGTTAAGGGCTCCGTCCGACAGGACTGCTCTGGGTTATCACCTGTGCTTGTGATCCATCAACTAGAGATCGGAGGTTCCAATGACCCCCTCCTTGGGATCAACATTTTACTTACTAGATTACCAGTTTATTATAAAATGATACAATTGAGAAACAGCCAGATGGAAGACATGCATAGGGCCAGGTATGTGGAAAGGGTCACAGAGTTTCCATGCCCTAAGTGTACAGCTCTCCCCAAATCTCTCTGTGTTCACCCCCTCTCTTTTTGGATTTTTATAGGGGCTTTATTACATAGGCATGGTTGATTAAATCATTAGCCACTGGTGATTGAATCAACCTCCAGCCCCTCTCCCCTCTCCAGCAATCAGGGGGTGGGAGTGAGGGTTCCAACCCTCTATTATTCATGCTTATTTCCCCTGGCAACCAGCCCCCATCAGTAGGTGCTTTCCAAAAGTCACTTCATTAAATATAAACCCAGTTACGGTAGAAAGGTGCTTGTTATGAATAACAAGACACCCATTTCACCTTTAAGGCTCTGAATTCATTTCAGGAACTGAGGACAAGAGACCAAGTATTATGACAAAAAAAAAAAAGCTTCCAATGCTCTTACCCCTCAGGAAATTGCAAAGATTTTGGGATCTGTGAGCCAGGAACTGCGGATAAAGACCACATATATATTTCTTATTATAAATCACAATATTACAATTATGTATCATACTGATGCTCAAAGATAATGTTATTTTGCAATAACTAAACATTTAGAGAAAGGGATACCTACCTTTGAATTATCACAAGAGCCTTACAGAAATTCTGGGTAACATATAGGGTTATCCAAAGTCAACCAAAGTATCAATACATATGGGAAGAGTGTCATCATTCATGTAATATCAAATTACGTTGACACTGTATTCACAAGCTAATTATTAAAATAATGAGCCTCATATATTTGACAGACATTCAGTCTATGGGGATCTTGCTTTGAATATTATAGAGGCAGACATTCTACTTTTTATTTAAGCACAAGCTTTAATGCATCAAATTATAGTCATACTGTATAAAAGATTTAAAACATACTACTATATACGTAGTCAGATTAACAGGGATTTTTTCAACTGATTTATTACAAAACCATCACTATAGCCTCCTGAAACAGAATATTTATCAGAACTGGTGTTTCAAATGAATTAATTTAAGGGTTGGATAAAAAATCTCTCTCTCTCTCTCTCTCTCTCTCTCTCTCTCTCTGACACACACACACATGTGCATACACACACATGCAAATCAAAACCTGAACCAAAATGATACCCTTTAAAAAGAATAGTCATGAAAAACAGGAAAGGGATTAAAGGAAAAAAGATTTCTAGGTCCAGGCAGAGGATGAGAGGCAGTACGTTTCCTGAGCAGGGAGAGGAATGTAAGCATTCACTGTTGGGTGGAAAGAACTGAAATAAACCAATCTGGAAGGTGCAGTTAAGAGGAGCAAGATTTTGGGATAATGAATCAAGGGAGGAGACTGAAGGTGAGTTTGTGAAAAATGAAAGATGCAGAATGACAAGAACTGGGCTCAGAGATGTGGAGTGAGGTTTGAAGAGGAAGGAGAGAGCAAGGTTGAAAACACTCTTCTAATTTACTGAAAAAACATGAAGTAATAGGAAATGAAGGTATTTCATCTAGAGCCCAAAGTTCTGAGGTGGAGGAAGAGAGCATTTGGTGGATAGGGGTGTGAGGTAAGGAACGTCAGGACGAAGGTGCTAAAGACACTTTTCCTCACAGTGAAAGCTCGGGGTTGGGGTGTGGCAGCTCTTCTGCCCTTTTGATAGATACAGGTTTTCTGTATTGGGACAGGCCATCTATTTGAGCCGGTCATCGTGCAACATCAGAAGTCCAGGGAGAAAAGAGGCACCTGCCTCATGGGTCAGAACAACTGAACCAACCCTAGTTGTCTGTGAGGACAGTAGGATGAAGGAAACAATGAACACATGACTTTCTCAGTGGATGACATTCACTGAGAGACTAGAGCTGGCATAGTGCTCTGTATTTTATGTCCCTCACCTTGGCTAATACACACAACCTATGGGGTAGGTGTTATTGGCACCACTTTACCTATGTGAGATAATAGAAGATATCTATTGGTCTCTTCCCCAATACCTGGCACAGAGCTCCTAAAACCCCGGTAATTTCCTAAGTGGTAAGAGTATCTTTTATTCTAATGTTTAGTCTTCGACCCCTTCCCTAACACAGAGGTGCTAAAACCCTTGTAATTTTCTGCGTCATAAGAACACTAGGAGCATCTTTTGTTCTAATGAGGTGACTCTGAGTGGGCCCCTAGTTGTGGGCTGCTCACTAGGAAGACAAAGCCATGATGAGAAGCTTGGAACTTTCAGCCCTACCCTCCCATCCTCCAGAGAGGTGAGAAGGCTGTAAATGGAGTTAATAATTGATCATGCCTACATGAGAAAGCCCACATAAAATCCCCAATAGTAGGGGATACAGAGCCCTTCTAGACTGGAGAACACCTCCACGGACGGGGAGGATGACATACCCCAACTCTACGAGGATGGAGGCTCTTGCACTAGGGGTTTGCCCAGACCTGGCCCTGTGTATCTACCTCTTCATCTGGATATTGACCTGATTCCTTTATCAGATCCTTTAATAAACTGATAAACATAAGTGTTTTTTTGAGTTCTGTAAGCCACTCAAGTAAATAATTAAATCCAAGGGGGGAGAGGTCATAGGAACCTCTGATTTGTAGGCAAGCCAGATGGAAGTTGTGGGTAAACTGGGGACCTACTACTTAAGACTGGCATCTGAAGTGGAGGCAGTCTCATGGGACTGAGCCCTTAACCCTTGGGATCTGATGCTACCTCCAGGTAGACAGTGTGAGAATTGAGTTAAATTGTAGAACACCCACCTCGTGTCAGAGAATTGCCTGGTGTGGGGAAAATCTCCCACACATTTGGTAACCAGAAGCGTCAAAAGTGGAGAGTTCTATGTGAAAGTAAGGAAGACACACAGGAGGAGAAATGTAGTTTTTTCCAGTACAACCTATTAGGGAACAAAAGTTTTTGCATGTTATGGTAATTACCCAGTGAATTCATATCACGAAAGTGTCAAATTTAGGATCCAAATTAGGTATTTCTGATTCTGGCATACATACAGATTTTCCAGATAGCTATCTTCATCCAAGTTGGCTTACTTTACCACTCGGTCAGAGGCTGCCTTGGGCTTCAGTCATAAAATCCATTCCTCGAGAATTTTTTTCACATTCACATGTTTGCAGGCCCAGGGAAAACTAAAACAGTGAGAAGTCAAAGGAGATTTTTTAAAACACAGGTAAGCTAGATTTGGAAAAGTAACTGTTCTACTTTGCCCACTAAAACTATGACAGTTGTCAAAGCCTCATGAACCCAGTACTTCATGAATATTAATTACAGTTGGCCTTCCAGTGTAAGCCAGAAATACTTTTAAAGAAAATTAGAAATAATCTTTAAGCTCATGGCCAACAGATATGTCACTACTTATAGCCTTGCTGGATATTGTAAGAACAAAGGGGGAATTTTGCCACTTTAAAAAATGTGTTTATATGTATATTTAGAGAGATTTCCTTTTTAAATAACTGCTTTATCATTCAGTTTAATGACAATCCAATTAATATAACAAAGACTTGCCACTGAAAATATATAAGTTAATTGTCTACAAAAAATAAAAAATGTTTTTTAGATAAAACACTTCAGTTATACAAATTTTAGCAATATTTCATATGAAAGGAACAGATAGGTTGTAGGAGATAGAGTGAAAGCCTAAATTTCATGGTTTCGCTGGAGAGGTAAAGTACTTTTTAAAAGCTAGGATGCTGCAATAAACCACATATTTTACGTGAAAACAGCAAAAAAAAAAGTCAAATTTCTTACAAATGCTTTACCTTTTATCATTCTGACTCTGGCTGTGATAAATGACTTTTCCACAGAGTGTGAAATAATTCACCCCATGCTAAGGTAACAGAGTGATTCTCTCACACCTTAGTCCTTAAAATAGGATCCTCACATGTGGTTGTCTGAGTCTATGAGTTGACAAGGGCCGACCTTGACAATGCATGCAAGAGACAGACTCTGCTACTGGGGGAATTGTGAAGCCTGCCCCTGACTGTCTTCTCCCCGGTGGTTTCTTCCTTAGAGCAAAATCTTTAACAGATGGTCCTCAAGACACAATTTTCCTTTATTTGGTAAACAGAGTATTTTCAGAAAAGTATAAATTTCAATATCTAATGTAGCAAGGCATGTCCTTTCCAATTTGCCAAGCTCCATACCACTCTATTCTTTTTTTTAGTCTGATTCAAAAATACATTTATTTGCTTGATTCTGAAAGATCTTTTTGAATTTGAGCCCTTATATTTATCTAATGGAAGAAAATATATCAAGATTTATAGAATCATCTGTCAACAATGTAAAATCGGAAAATGTCTAGTGCCAGTAAGGGTGTGGGAAACTAGCCAGAAGTATAACTGCTGGGAATACGACACATTTGTAAAACATTTGCTCAAGGGGAATTAGATGGGCAGTACACATCAAAATAAAATGTACATGTATTTGATACAATGCTTCTAATTCCACCTTAAAGAAATACTCGTATTAGAATGCAAAGGTTTATTTTTAAGGATGTTCATTGCAACTTTGTTCATAATAGAAAAATTTGAAATTGACATAAATAACCATCTCTGAAAGTGTTAATGGAAGAATAATAAAGCTATACTATGGGAAGTTATGTAGGCATTAAAGGCTTATATGTATTTTCTTGGAAAATGCTCCAAGATACACAGGTCAAAAAATCACCAGACTAAGTGTATAACATGAGCCCATTTATTTAAAATACATATATGTATGTATTTATATGTATTTGAATGTGCTTACATAGAACATTAACTAGAGAAATGAAATGACACATACCAAACTTTTAAGTCTTATCTATAAACTGGGGAGTAAAGTAAGTGAACATTTTACATATTTCTATCCTAGTACTTACTTTTCTTGAAACTTTTACAGTGATAATTTACTTATATATTGATATATAATGATTTTAAAATAAAAAATGGTAATAATAATTTAAAAACTGTAAGAAATAGCAATATACATAACTATTAATTCCTATTTTAACGTGTCCCCTTTTCTTAGAATACCCTCCCCAAATCCCACTGCCCGACACTGCCTCCCCCAGCAAGTTAATGCTTTTCATCCATCTTTCAGACTTGAACATAGTTCACTCCTTCAGGCACTTTCTGCTAATACCCCTGAAATACAGCATCCTGTATTTTTCACTATAACCATTTTCTATATTAGACTGAAAGTTCAGCAAGGTCTGGAGCTATGCCTTTAAGCTTTTCCCATTATTTGCCTGAAGAAACAAAATCCTCAAGTGACCATATCCCATTTGGCAGGAAGAGCTGGCACACACAGTGGATGCATGGGTGGGCTCCATTAGCAAAGCAGGAAGGGTCCAGGCAGACGCTGACGTCACATGGTGAGAACAGGCCCTGATACATTTCAGCTGGTAGGAACCACAAAGTGTTTGTTGAATGAATAACTGAATCAGTGAATTCACGAATCAAATGACTTTTACTTCCCTTTTATGGAAATGAAGACAAACTCATCCTGGAAAAGAATATATTAGAAAGCGGGAGAAAGTGTGAATGTGGAAAAGGAATGGAAAAGCAACAATTTTACCAACATAAGCCTGCATGGAACACCCTTTGGACCTTATTTAGAATTATTATGAATTACTGACTTCAAATAATTTATAATCCATTCTTGGTTGTTTTCAGGTGGAATTAAATAATCACTTATTCATACATTCACTAATACTCATTTTAAAGTTTCTCAGATGGTATAAGCCTGTAGATAGAAAAAATACTTTAGACAGTCTGAGAGTCAATGTAGTTTATTCCTTTAAGACCACACATCTGCTTCGTAAGCAGAAAACAGAAAGACAAGAGCCTCTTGTTGCAACCTGAGACTTACATCTTTCATTCACATTCCAGTGATCATACTGCTTTTGTTCATATGTTAGTTTAACTGAATAATTTTATTTACTGCTCCATTTCATTCTAAAATGTGTTGTACTCAGCAAAACACTTATACTTGTTATTTTTGGAACTATGTCAGCAATACGCTGTTTAATTCAAAACTCTTAGCAATTTTTTAAATTGCAATTTCCTGGCCCTCAGATACCCATTCAGGGTTTTCCTATGGTTTGACCAACAGATTATACCTAATTTTTACCTGTAATTTATTTTTATATACCACTTTTCCAAATGTGGCTATTTATTACAATTACCACATCACATGCCAGCCAGAGCATATCAGGACCCGGTTAATAAGCCTTTTCACCTGATGCTATGAAGGCAGGATGCCCAGTGATCATCTCCTGCATCCCTAATAAAGCTTACCCAAGTCTCCAGCACACACACCAGCTTTCCTTATTAAACACAGCATAGGCACCCAAGGACATTACATTACCTTACAAAAACATTAGAAAACATACAGTTTTTGCAGCTTACCCCAACTTGTGTAAGGTACATTTTGGTTAACAAATAAATGCTTTTTTTCTATTATTTTATAGACAAAGCCTTACCTATCACTATCTTTCTTTTTTGAGCTGATGATGGTAATAATCCAGAACAAGATGATTTAATGCATAGCCATCTCTCAGGTAACTAATTAACTAATTATCGTATTTACTTAAGTTCAAAATTAGCAACTAAATTTAAAGCTGATACCACAAAACCAACGTGAAAGTTCCTTCGAGATAGTGTAACAGTTTTTCAAGGATGAATTATTATCACCTCATAAAGAGTAAAAACATAAATTCTCTAACAGTGAGGGCACAACACACTGGCCAATGCTGTCAACACATCAAAAGGAAACTTAATTAATAGTTTATGAGATTCAAAAGTTGACATGGTCCCTTGTTCTTTGAGAAATAAAATATACACTTACAGTCCTGGAGAAATAAAATGCATTAGAATGGTCTGTCAATGTTGATTTAAGTAGTGTAACATTTAAAGAGTTTCTTTCATGACTTTAAATAACGATAGATACATGAATTTGAAGAAATCATCAAACTAAACCTAAAAAAACATTCTTTATTATCTCAAGGTCAGAGTTCAATAAACAGAGAGGGAATTGAGGGAAAATATTAGACTTGGTGAATTTACCGTTAGTCTATTCTCTTCTGGATGTTATGATGTTTGGGGGGGTGGTTATAAAAATAAGTGGAGATTTTTCTGGACTGAAGTCATGTCAAAGAGTGTACCTTATAACCAAATACAATGGTGTGAAGAGTGTACCTTATAACCAAATACAATGGTGTGAAGAGTGTACCTTATAACCAATACAATTATTCTCTGCACAAACCTCCTGGTGTAAGACATAATTAAAGTTAAGACAAATAGAATAAAGTATTGTGTGATATTCAGGCCTATCTGCTACCCTTGGAAATAAAACCGTGGTGTAGTCTAGAATGACTCAAGATTCACTAATCATGCATTTCCAGGATGTTTGTTTTTCTGTAAGAAAAAATGTCCCTTGAATTGATTTTAGGGCTAAAAACAGGGATCAAGGGCACATAAAATACTGTGAAACCTCCTATCACTGAACATATAGCCAAAGCTAAGAAGTACCGTTGATACAACCAACTGCATTATAGGAGTTCTAGGACAATACAGATGTTGTATAAGAGTCAGCTGTGTAAAACCCAAAGAACTTCTGTACAAGTATTATCTAGGACAAAGATTTTACAAAGATTATTCTGTTGGGTTTTTTAAATAGTTTTTTTTAAACATATGTTTAATATGTATTATTTGAGGAGAAAGGTTTTTAAGGTCAAATACATTTGGGAAAAACTGGGTTAAAGAAAGATAAATGGAGTTTTAACTGCAGGACTTAGCAGAGCTCTTAACAGTGCTAATAGTGGTATTATCTCCTTAGAGAGGAATAAACTCAACAGTGTTTCCCAAAAGTATTTAATAACAGAACCCTTTTTCCCATAGAATATTTGACAACACTGGTGCTTGAACAAGTATATTTTGATAAACACTGATCCACACAAAGAGAATCATTTTATTCTCTTTCTGCATAATAGCTGCTTCTGGATCTGAAATCAATCCTTAAGGGCAATTGATGGTTTCATTAGGAGTTTGGCACCATGTAGGATTCTACAAGTCAATAAGTTTCTCATTTGTGTCTGAGAAATGGACACAATGAGTAATAAAGTGATTCACTGAAGGTTATGAGGGTAAAATCTGTATTCCTACATTCTAAAATGAGTAAACACTTTTTCATATATTCAGTATTTTTTTTCTAAAAAGGAGCATACCGAGAGTAACTATGAAGAGTTAGTAAATATTATTTGTTAGTTTTTACTTGATTTTAGTATTTTCTACACACAGTCTTCTGTGCTACATTGAATAAAGAACAGTATATAATGTCACAGAGTCTTTGGGTAAATACAAAAATTTTGTAGGAAAATATTTTGTAAGAAAGTATTTTGAGGGACTAAAACTATGTGATCCTAAGAGTAAGCTGCTTTAATATTTAATCTGTACAAATAAACTACTTTCCATTAAAATGTGGTTTTATAACTTTTCACTGCACTCTTGTTAAAAAACTTACTTGACAATTGATTCATGGAAAAAATTGGTATGTGGAGAAGAGAAAAAAAATATCAGTGATGAGATCCAACAAGTGCAGAAATTTTCTCATATCTCTGCACACATACCACCTGGGCCAGGGTAGCAACTAAATCTAATTTAATAAATGGATCTACAATACAGGAGCCAGCTGCTCTAGAAGGCATCTGTCTTTTTCAGTTGGAAAATTATACGTTTTTAGTCTAAAAGAAGAAAACGTCCATCAAAGCAGTAGGATTTCCACAGGACCTGCTGATTAGGACTTATGCAAAAATCACATCTTGCACAGTTGACTAGATGTATTTTTTCTGCTTTGCCAAATCAGCATCTCTAGCAAAGATACTTCTCAAGATTTGAATCAGTATGGAATATTAGATCAGATGCTGCCTGAAGTTTGTTACTTATTATTAATGGGAAAAAACTCAGAAAATATGGTGTCTAAGCTTCTAATTTTAAAAATTAATAAATTGAAACCAGAGAAACTAAAATTCAGATTCAGGCATAAAATTTAGGTTACCTGACTGCCAAGCTTTTGCATTTCCCCCTACTGCAGTTGACAATAATAAAATTCAAATCACTTGATACATTTAATATTTGAATCTTTCAAAGGTCTTACAACTGAGGTGTAGTGTCTTACCAACTAGGGACTGAAATCCCTGGACTTGGGTGAAGGGCAACCAAAGAGGATGTCTCGAGACCCTTGAGTGATTATATCCCAAACCCCTTCATCAGCTGGTGAATATGTGCCCTCACCATTAGATTAATTATAAAACCTGCCCTTTCTGGGATTTCTTTTCTACATACTGTCAAGAACCCAGAGAGGCTTACAGGTAATGCATGTACAGGAATGGCTGTGTGCTTGGAATCAGCCCCAGCCAGAAGCATGTTTTCCTTTGTTACTGTTGGGGAAACTCAAATCGTTAAGCCCCAGTTGGAACATTTTTTGTCATGTATAATTTTGTACCAAGGTTAACAAAAAAAAAAAAAAAAAAATGAATTGTTTCATTCAACTGCAGCCCACAAATGCTACACAGTTTATAGTCCCTAACCAATCGTAATTTTTCTTTAGAGCCTTCACTGTGGGCATCTCTCAGAATCAATGCTAGTCTACACGTCTGCTGTCTGTCTGTGCCTACTGTTGCTCTGTTGGTCTTAGCCATCGGCTATACTTCTTGTCATCCTACCATGGTCCGTGGATTTCCAAACCACCAACAGGACCCTGTTCATTCTACCATCAGGCTGTTTCCACTTCTCTGGTATTTCCCTCCTTGGCCAGTTATGAATAGACTCATTTTTTGGTGTCTAGCTCTTCCTGTGTGGTGTTTCAGACAGAGTCCTCTCATTTTTACCATGTTCATCTTCTTTCAGGAGTACACAGGCACAGGAAGTGTGAATAGTGATCTCACCAACCTCTGTCATCCCCATTCATTCCAACACCCCAGCTCTGAAGCGAAGCCTGCCTGACCCTGATGGAAATATTCGTCACTCATGGTGAGTTTTCTCTGAAGAGGCCTATTTTCAATCCCTATAGTCTGGCTTTTTATGGGACCAGCATTGGGCAAAGACTTCTTAGGTCCAAACAGCAGAGGACTCAAAACAAACTACATTCATCAGGAAACTTCAGGTTATTGTATTGAAATACTTTCCTTACCTAGGGGAGAAGATAAACAGATTTATTTACTAGGAAATTAAATTTCATTATGATATTCAATAAAAAGGAACTCACAAATAAAATAACTTATTTAATCATGTATTTTTTTAACTACACATTTTTGTGGAATTCACAAGACATAATTGTGCTGGAAACCCAATATCGAGTTGTCATTTTTCCACTCAGAGTTATTGCAAAGAGCACTTGATTTTTTTAAAAAAAGAAGGGAAATGAAATTTTTGCTGTCAGAACCATGTTATTTTGTATCTTTCTTTAAGAAAATTATACATAGATAAATGGAGAGCCAATGAGAGGGTCTCGCCCCTTGCATCTTCCTTGGGAATGCATTAGAATAAAAGGCTAGCAATACTTTTCCTTGGATCAGTTACTATGCTGGAAATTACTAGTGTCTTATCCTTTCACCCAAAGAAAATGATAATTTGATCATTCGGTTTTCTTTCTGCACAATGCTGCCTAATTACTTACCTTTCTTTATTAATAGAATTGGCATCTATATCTTGTAGATGTTATCTTTTTTAGAACAGAGTTAATAATAGTTCAAGAACAAAAATAAATTTTTAAAGAGGAAGCAGTATTTAACTAACTTGCTTTTCCTTAGGGAGCTGGCAATGTCCATAAAAATATGAAGGAGGTGTGACTTAAGTGCTTTGCTAGCACTTCAGAAGTGATTATACTTTTCTCCCTTAATTCATTACTTCCCGTCCCTCTACTCTTTCTTGTCTTTCTTGGCATAGTCGAGGAGTCCACCTCCTGACTGAAAACCCATGTGTGATTTTTCAGGCCTGACCACAGGCAATGACAAAGGCTTTCCCTGGCGGCCTCCCCCGCAGACTTGGAGCAAAGACAGTGCACTACAGTCTCTGAAGGGCATCACAGTGAGAGATTCAGGTCCCTCTGGCCCTTCACGTTTTCCACAAATAGCACAGCCCTGGAGCCTTTATTCCTGGGTCTCTGTCTGAGGCCTCCGGCAGAGGTCTCAGGAGAGGATGGGGAAACCTTGAAGATAACCTTTCTCCACTTTGACTCACACTTATTCAAATCTCTGAAGTTAAGTCTTAGACCTCTGCATGCTAAGGAGTTTTTCAAATTTACATTTATACTTAGAGTAAGAGAACCGCTGCACTAATGAGATTCAGGAGAATCTGTAAAACCCAGAACGATCACAAAATACAAATAAATAATTATAAGTCTCTGTCTGGGTTATGAGACTACCAAAACAGCTATGAGATAAGAAATAAACTCAATTTCCCACAGGCATAGTGTCTTGTTTCCCAGTTGTCTTTTTTTCAAGTTTGGCCAGTTTTTTGCATGCACTCTTTTTTTTTTTTTAATTTGAGGTTTATTGAATGTTTTTCACCAGTTTTATTGAGAAACAATTGACATATATCACTGTGTAACTTTAAGGCTTACAATATGATAGTCTGATTTACATATACTGTGAAATGATTACCCCAATAAGTTCAGCTAACACCCATCTTCTCGTATAGATACAATAAAAAGAAAAGAAAGACGAAAAGGATAAAGGGGAAAACTGTCTCCTAGCGATGAGAATTCATGATTGACTCTCTTAACAGCTTTCCTGTGTACCATAAGTCAGATCACACAGGATGTGTGCTTCTCTCTCACTTATCATTTTGACTGGAACTGTTAAAAGTCTGGAAGAAGCTCTGTCATGACATCTGGAAGTTGCTTTCAAAGGTTTCCAGCTGTGTTTGCAAACTGGAACTTCAGTTTGGTCAGATAATGTAAGATAACTTCTATGCTCCTAAGCAGTTTTGTGGTTTGCAAAATTATTTTAGCCACAGAATCAGCTTTTCTGCCAGCAACTTAACCAAATTTAGTGCAGTCACGTATGAGAAGGTCTTTTATCAAATAGTCAACAACAACAACAATTTCATACTTTGCTGAGAGCTAAAAAGCAGGCCTGTAAAAAAATTGAAAAGCAGTGATTTCCTACCTGGTGAAATATATTTGATGCCATTTCTGCTAAGGTCATAGACTGTTAAACATTTTCAGAGGCTGATAGAGTAGTTTTCTTTTGATGACCCGAGTTTATAATAACAGGCCCTACATTTTCTAAGGGCTGTTCTTTAGCATCATTATGGGTTATTCACTAATGTGTTTTAGTATTTCTAAAATGTTCCAGATGATTGTTTCTGAATTTAATTTATAATACAGTGAAACTCCAGCGGGAGGGAAAACAAGTAGAAAAAAATTCAAACAGTATTAATAAGAAGACAATGAGGAGATATTAAGCATAAAGCTATGGAATTTTACTTTGTTTTGTTTCGTATCACAGTTGGGAAGCATGATACTTCTTCATAATTTTAGGTTTTACTGAAGTTCTTCATTGCCTATAGCATTAATGCTGTAATTTTAAGTCTTGTTTATTCAAGTCTTAGCCCTGTGGAGTTCAGCTAATGTGCATGGTTATGTTAATTTGTTAATGCTTTTTCACCTTTTGTGACTCTTCTTTTTGGCCTGTTCAGGGAGAATACCAGATGTTCCATTATTTCACAAAGAAACATCTTAAAGAATAATATAATTACTACTCAAGCAACTATAATTTATTAAATTCATAAAACAGTGGTAGGCATTATTAAGAATGCAGTAAAAATATATACCAGATAGGAAGTTTTCAACTGAATATTTAGGTAACAGAATATTTAAGTAAGTGTTAAAAACTGCGCAGACATACATTTTCCTATGTTAAAAGAAGTCTCGATGCAGGGCAGTAGGAGGGCTGATAGTAGCTAATAAAAATCCTCAGAGACCAAGTTTCATTCTTTGCTCCAGTTTACCATCTTCACTCGCATTTGCAAGATGGGTACCACAGCTCTGGGTACCACACCCTCACACAACATCATCTTAAGACAGAAAAGAAAAGGGGGTCATATTATCTTTGCTCATTTCTTTTTTGTTGAGAGAGAAAGAAAAGCTTTTCAGACATCCCTTCCTTTTACAGATTTTCTTACCAGTTCCAACTGGCCAACACTGTATCACGTGCACATGCCCTAGCTGCAAGGGAAGCTGGGAAAGAATGGACCAGGGATTTTCAGCCTCTAGAGAGAGATAGGCTCTGACACATGGGATGAATTGTGCAGTTAGCTGGGGAGGGGGAAGAGTGGATACTAAGGTATTAATTAAGCAGTAATATCTATCTTAAAGGATTAACTTTTTAAAAACCCTCAATAATAACGGTGTTTTTTGCTGATGTATTATTAATGAAGTATTTTCAAGCAAATCATCTCAATCCTTAAAATAAACATGTCTAATGTAAACATTCTGTTTACTTCCACTTTTATGCATGAGAAATCTCAGTATCACAATAGATAATGGTGAATCACAGAACACGATTTAAGCCATACGAATCTATAGTAGTACTAGTATATAACAGTTCAGGGTCAAAGGATATTAATTTAGACATCTATGTTCAGTGTGTTGATGTAAATATATATAGCGTTGGAGCAACTGACCACTAAGAAAGATGATTCTGGCAAAAAGATACAGGATGAACTCAGAAGGAAAGGACTGAGGCAGACGGGCTTACTAACACGAGGCTGAGTCAGAAGCCAACTTCTCTTGATCCCTGCCTTAAGAGAAGTGGTAAGGAAATATATGAGTCTACAGTAACTAAAATTGAAGGAGTATTTCAGAAGGAAAAAGAAAGACATTATATGACGATTAGATAGAAGAGATTGAAGGATTGTTAAAAAAAAACCAAAACAGTTATCTCCTATTCTGTAATAGAACAATAAGGACATCACAGAAAAGGGGCTGTTGAAACAACCTAAAAGGAAAGTCAAATAATGTCAAGATTGAGATAAGTGAATTGAAGGAGATGAGCAAAATTTCAGTTATAAGCATTCAATGAAAATCCTCTAGAAGTGAAATCAAGAGTAAAGTTCCTTAGGACTTATCTATAAAGACAGTAGTTTTGAAGGGATGCAAGGTAAAGCAGCGTAAGTGTGCATTAACATGGCAGAGGACACACTCTTGTTTGAAAAACCCTTGGGTTATGGTACTGTGCCTTCCTAGGTGCTCATTTTAAAATGTCCAAATCTGGTGCTGATCAGTTTAACTTCTTCAAATGTAGGGGTCTAAAAGCAAAAAGGAGTAAATATGAAGGTACATGAAGTTTTTTAAAAAACGAGTACTGTCTGAGCACCTAGTACTCTGCCTGCCTGCGCTTGGCTCCTACCGCAGTGACCTTCCTCCTGTTTCCTGAGACTCCAAGCTTGTTACACCTGCTTTTGCACTTGCTGTTCTCCTGCCTAAAGTCTCTGCTTGAATACCAGCTCTATTGCTTTCTAGCTGCGTGAATTTCATGACTTTAACATTTCTGTGCCTCGTTTTCCAAACTTAAAGTAAGGATAATATATACATATAGTATACAGATAATATATAATATTAATATTTTATAGGTACTATATAATATTATATAGATACTATATACTATATAATTAATATATAGATAATATATAATATATACTATAGTATTTTTTATATATATATATATATATATATATATATATATATAGACACATTCTACCTTAGAGGGTTATTAGCATGACATGAATAAATACTCAACAATTCTCAGAGACCCATCTGCACATACATGAGCTCAAAGAATTCTCTGGCATTAGCCTAAGGATATCTACTTTCGAGTTGTACAGCTGTTCAGACCTGGATCAAGATAAGTAAGAAAAGTTTAGAAACATGCAACTCTGTGAGAGCCACAAATTGGTCTTTTTTTGGTCAATATTTTATGATCTGTTTGATGTCAAACCCTGCCTGCTTCCGCCCACCTCCACACAGCCCCAAACAGTTCTTCCCAATTCTTGTCTCTTCCAAGAGTCGCCAGGCTAGAACTGATTCCTCCCAAGACAGACACCAAAGTCCAGAGCCCACGGCAACGCTCTGCCTCCCCGGCCAGTGTTCTTGCTTGTTACCGGTAACTTACATCTGTTTCTCTGCTCCATCTGACCTGCTCCTTCGGTGTCTGCACACCGCCTCGTTCCTGTTTGCCCAGGTCTTACAAAACCATCCTGCATTTTGGTGTCAAGGACAGCCTGGGCACTAATTGGCTTGCACAGCTGGTGCTAACTTTGAATATCATCCCTTTTGTGTGACCTGATTCTGACATCAGTACTTGGATGAACCCCTTCCTTTGGATTACTTCAGGGATATCAGACATCAATCTCTGCTTTGATGACAGCTTTCTAGTCTGATCTGTCTAAATCACAACACTGTGTATTTCTTATCACAATGTGTTTACTTCTTGGGAGTTGTTGTGGTTTTTGATTTTTTATTCTTGTCCTCATTATGAATCTCTGTATGTTTAACAACTGACTCTCTCCTCTTTTTTGAAGTCTAGGTGAAACCTAGTATACAAAAGATAAATGTACTGCTCTGTTTGAATCTGGAGGAGAAGACTGGGAGTTTTGTGCTCTTGTATCCCTCTTCTCCACAGTGAATTCTTCTGATTTTCCTAATTATTAAGGGAAAAGTGGGCAAAACCTGGTGTCTCACAAGTATTTTAAATATGGTAATTTGTTCATGTAATGTGCATATCACAGCAAAATTATTCATTTTTTTCTAAGTGATTTCAAGTACTGTGTCTCATATAATTTCTACAAATGCCCTACTCATTTATTCATTCATTATTTCAGCAAATATTTGCTGAAGCCCCACTACATGCCAGACATTTTTCTAGAAGCAGGATGTATAGAATTAAGGCCTTTATGAGTCAGACATGGAGGTCTGTATTGCCTCCTTTGACAGACAATGTACTTGTGGGTCACAGGAGTTGCATAACTCATCCAACTTCACATAGCTAGTGCGGGGCAGAGCCAGAAATATAAATGTTCCTCATGAAGCCTTGTTCTATTCTCTCGGTGCAATACTTATAATACAAGGTCCTTCGAATGCACAAGTAATTTACATTTGCATTATTATTAACTCTTTTTTCAAGTGTACTGACATTTCAGATACCCTTATGTGGCTGTAAATAGTAATTCTGTAATTTAGGATAAATCAAATAGGTAGGTTTAGGTATAGCACAATCCTAAGTAGTCATATTTACTTATAAGTATCACAAAGGTTGTAATAACACTTAAATAACCAAGGACAATAAAAATCAAATTTGAAAATACATGTATCACTTTTCTTCTCATGCTTATATATTAAATGAAACAGTTAATTGTTGTGTTAAGTTGTACTTTGATTATTTGGCACTACTGATTAAAACTGTATGTTGATTAATGAATAAGCTTGAATTCAACCTATTTTTCTTACAACGATACAGTAAATGAAAATAAACTAAAACTTTCACGTAGGCAGTGGTTCTTCCATGAGAACAATTTTACTTCCCAAAGAATATTTGGCAAGGTGCGGAGACATTCTGGCTGTGCTACTGGCATCTAGTGAGTGAAGGTCAGGAATGCTACTAAACAGAACAGTTCACAATAAGGAATTATTCTGCCTACAATGGCAGTAGTACACAGATTGAGAGATTCTTATCGAGTAGCATGTCTGATAAATTGTGTAAAAAGCTTAAATTAAAAAACAATTAGATTTTGTAAATAAAGTGTTAGAATAACATCTTGCAAAATAACTCATTATTCTTTGTTACAGATAGATAGTCATCACTTAGTCTTTAGCTAGAATGGTTTACACATAATAGTCATACCTTTGTTTTTGTTCATTACAGCATTATTAGCAGTGGCTAAAGTGAAATAGAGTAAATGCCCATCAATAATAAAACAGTTGATCAAATTATGATAGAACCATATCATGGAATATCATTCAGCCCTTTAAAAATGAATTAGATCTATACTAATTAAAAAGAGTGAGATTTCTATAATTCTAGCACCTCTTTCTCACTTCCTTTCCCTCTTTTTTTCAAACTTTTGATTGTAAACTAATTTTAGAATTACAGAAAAATTTTAAAATAATTCAGAGAATTTTGAAATATCCCTCATCCAGCTTTCCCTAATGCTAATATCTTACTTTACCACAGCACAATGATCGAAACCAAGAAATGAACATTGGTACAATAGTAATAACTAAACCAGCAGTCAGCAAACTTTCTCCATAATGAGCAAGATAATAAATATTAATGGCTTTCCAGGCTATACAATTTCTATTGCAACTACTCAAACCAGTCATTGAGGCCTGAAAGCAGCCACAGACAATATGCAAATGAATGAAAGTGACTGTATTCCTATAAAACAGGCAGCAAGGCCGCTGACCCCTGAACTAAAGACCTTATTTAATTTCAACAGTTTTTCCTCTAATATCCTTTTTATATTCTAGTATACTATTCAGAATCCTACATTGCATTTATTTCTTATTTCTCTTTAATCTCCCGCTATCAGTAAAAGTTTCTTAATCTTTCCTTCCCTTGAAACTTTTAAAGAGGGTTGATCAGTTGTTTTTTATCAAATGCCCCTCGATTTGCATTTATTTGATGTTTTCTTGTCCCTATAGTGTTTGCCAAGTGGTGATTTTCTATTTCCTTCATTCTTTCCACATTTATTAATTGAAATTCTCCCATAAAGAAGAGTTGTTTCCTCTCATTCACTTACTTATTTGATTATTTATATCAGAATTGACTTATGGCTATTTTATTCTATGGTTTATAATCCAATAACATCATAATTTATTTTGTTGCTCAAATTGTTCAGGTTAACTTCTGTGTTCTTTCAACAAGCCCCATTTTTTCAAAACATTGTGACATCACAAGGTGTTTCAAACTTGTCTTGTATTTTCCCTATCCTGGCCTTAGAATTAACCTCTTCTCCAAGGAGCTCTGGTTCCTTTTATTGGAGAACAGTGTTTAGAAACCAAGAGCTGGATACTAGCTCTCTGGTTTGCCATGGCTTCTAGGTCTCTTAACAGGCACTGCTAGGAAAAATACTAACCCACACACATACACCCGTCCACTAATTCCAGTCTACCACTGCAGTGCTCATTTTGGCCTCTCCCTTTCAGTATTGCCTCTTCCTCACCATTGTGGAACACTGACTCGTATTATCTATACTATACTTTATGTATTTGTTCAATTCTGGCCCACACATAAAATAGTTTAAAAATTGCTAACACATACCCTTATGAGAAATATTTACTAAAGAGAACACAGTATTTATTTACAATTATTTTTGTCTTTAGCTTTACAGTATCCAGACAGGGTATTATTTTCTCAAATTATCTGGCTTAATTCTTTTTTCCCCGGTACTCTCAGCATGGTTATGCTATTCATATTTAATACAATTCATTTCATTTGTTAGTGTTTGTATTCCATTTAGGTGGTGTCTGCATCCTAGTTGGATTTATTATTTGTTTATTTTTTGGATCTGTGAGGAGTACACATAGTAATAGTGGAATATTACTATAGTTGTAAGAATCAGAGCTATTTAAAAAGATATACTCAAAAAGTACCACTCCATAAATCAACTATACTCCAATATAAAATAAAAATTAAATTTTTAAAAAAGTGCCACTCCATCCTCATTCCTGCCACCCATTCCCTTCCTACCTTCTTTCTATTCTTTACCCACCCACCCTTGTAGGTAACCAGTTTCTTTAGTTTCATGTATATTCCTCCTGTATTTCTTTTGTACAAATGTGCATTTTATATGTATTTTCATATATACACTTCTTTCTTACATTAAAAATAGCATATCAAAGATAGAATTCTGTACTTTCAATGGCAATACTTTTTTAAAAAATTGACTCAAAATTAGTTGGTACACTCTATGGGGAAACTGTCATGAGAACATGAGGTTATCATTTATGGACAAAACAGGTTCTATTGGAAAGAGACCTATGCACAGAGACAATTGTGAGCTTAGATAAAAACTCTGTGACAAGCATACCAATAAAAAGATAAGCAAAAGATACAGAAAATTCAAGGAGGAAAAAAAATTTAAATATATATTAAAATCTTCTGAAATCAATCTCAGAAATGCATTTTGAAACAACACTGAGATATATTTTTGTCTTTTAATTAATAATGTTGAAAAGGTTGATAATGTCCAATGATAGAAAAATATGTGGAAATTACTATTTACTATTAGTAGAATTTCACCTTGGTACGATATTTTTGGTTTGCAATTTACCAATGTCTACTAAATTATAAAGAGCACAGATGCATTGATTTGGTAATTTCGCTTTGGTAGATCAGCTTAAAAATATGTTATATATGTGACCAAAAAGGAGAACGTTCATTGCATCTTTATTTTTAATATAAAAATATTTAAAACCTAATAAATGTTCATAAAATAAATGTTGATAAAATAAGGTTTGCATAATGTTTGCCCTATCATATATTATGAAACAGATAAAACTGAGATAAATCTATACATACTAACTTGTAAAAATTTTCCAGATATGCTTTTAATTTAAAAAAATCACCTGACTATCCAATGATTTAATTTCTAAACAAACAATAATGCAATCTATATGAGTAATGTACATATGTAAATTTTTTTTAATGTCTAGAAGTATACACATCTGTGTATACAGTGGTTACCTTAGAGTAACAGAGAGGCTGATCTGATATGGAGGAGTACTTTCATTTTTTATCTATACACATTTGTATTTTTCTTTAACCCAACTTGTATTAATGTATATCCTGTGTGATTTCATACAAAGTATTTGATCAGCAAGATACTTTTGACCAAGAAAGTTTATGTCCAGAAAAAGTATGAGAGTATCAGACAGGTAATAAGTAATCTAAAAGATCAGGGAGAAGGTAGCAAAAAGTGGAGTGTTGTTTCGGGATGATGAGGGGACACTGGGGTGAATTTTATTTCACGAGAAAAAGTCTAAATTCCTGGTAGATTTGGTCAGGGATGCGGAGGGGCAACTGCACTAGTTTCATTTGAGCTCTATTTGAGCTTATCCAGCTATCACGAAGAAGCAGCAAGGTAGTCACCATGCATCCGACTCACCAGGCCTTTGAAGATACATAGAATACCCTGAGTTATGGTCAGATCCTTGTACTTTGTAGAATGCTTTCATTTATTCTATGCTAGATGGATGTCTCCTACCTCTTTTAGACTAACGTAAATAAATGCTTTACGTTTTTTTTTTTTTTCCCTCTGGATTAAAAAATATGAAAAGAAAGCTAGTTTGGTTTTAAAAGACAGAGGTAAGGCACAAAGCAGGAGTGGATCATTGACAATAAAGTTCCTAAGGAGATGAGGCAAGAGGGAGGCGAATTTTCATGTAACAAAGTAGCTGGAAGAGCTACAGATACAAGATGATCTGGGACAGGACTCCAGGAAAAAGAACCCTTTTGGGACACAGGAATGTTTTGTGGGAAAGAAGGTGGTATGGAATAAAGTAAGAAGAAATGTGGCATTGAAAAAAAAAAAAAAAAGACTTCAGTTCTATCACTTTGAAGGCAAATGGTGGACCCACAGCTTGGAAAAACTATTTTCATCCTCTGAAAATAAGGTATAGGCTCAAGGTTGAACTGTACCTTCCTCCACTTCTTATTTCCTTCTTTATATTCCTCCCTTCTTTTTGACTGAGGGTTTTTATCCTCACAAGCTATAGTGCTATATTCAGCTGTCTCTTTCATGTATGCAAGATTCTCATTGTTAATGGAAAATTATCTTCTTACTAGGAGACCAGTGTGGTGACAAGGAAGTCACCTCTGAGTGCTTTTGGTACCTATGTGTCCTCAAGCATTATGTGGTTTCCACTGAGGGTTGTGATAAGCTGGGCAGAGAGATCAGTCTTCATTTCTCAGGCAACTTGGCCTTATAAATATGAATTTCGATCAGTCACATTTTAGGGTTGGAGTCCCAATGAAACAGATACCCATGTAATTTAGCACATTGTCAGATTCCAGGGCAGATCAAAAATAGACATAAATTATATGTATTCCATTATTGTCACTCTGTTTCTCAACTTCTGTTTAGTATTTCTGAAAAAAATCATATACAGAGAGAGGAACTCTGCACACATACACTGTAAACAGGTTCTTATGAAAATAATGCAAAATAGAAAGGGATAGAGCCACCAGCAAATAGAATTGAGATATGGAAATTTTACAGCTAGATACCACTATATATTAAATGATTAAAGATTTTATTTAAGCTAACTAAAGTTGGAGTGAAGAATTTTCCTCTTAAAACATAACAAGTGAACTTATCCCGACTTATAAGCAACTTTCTCCAATGAACAGGACAAATACTATGCTTAGCCTGAAAAACCCTTTAAAACAGATGACTTCTACTTTTTGATTCTCAATTCTTCTCAGAAAAGCACTCTAAAATGAGCTTTTCATAAAGATGAATCATAAATAGAAGCGGTGACAAGAGGTGTCTTTCTTTCGGTGCTCATTGCCATTGTCTGACCTTCAAGCATATGGAGAGAATCTGGATTTGTGGTCTGTACCTTTTGACATAAACTATGCTGAACACACGGCCTTTCCAAAAATACTTCAGGGAACAGTTCTCCGAGTATCATTCATCATCTCTTGCCACAGTGACACCTCATTGCAAAGGAGAGCGAAAAGTGTTGTTCTGAGGCGGAGAGTAGATGGAGAATAGGAAAAAAGTTAGCATGGCAGCTAATCAAGGGCATTTGAAGATATTGGTACTTCACTTATAATTCATGCACCAGCCATTACATGAGCTAGAGCTTTGTGAACACAAGCAGAGGGGCACAGAGGCTTCTTTTCTTGGGACTTCTTTGTCATTTATGTATGTGATAACGCTTCTGGTTACAGAGGAAGTCTGATCAAACATACTTAAGAAAATTAGGTTTAAAGTCCTATTGGGGATTCCCATATGTATAAAATACACATCTTGGAAACAGATTAAGTAAATATTATGCCTAATGTACTAATACCCTTTAGGTCTTCAGTTGACAGGGTAAGAAAATAAAGTATTTCTTTTCAGTTTAAACTAAATATATAACTTTATTTTGAATGTATTCAGATAAACTGGTGGATTTGTTTTTTTCTACAAAAAGTAAAACTATTTTTGAGTAATTGTGTGATGCATTCTTCAGTATATTTCCTTCTTAAATAGTTGTTACATACCTTCAAGTTAGGGATCAAGACATTAAACAGGATCAAAGAGGCTGCCAGTGAATCAATAGCTACTAAATAAGTGGAAACTTGAACCTAGGTCTGTTTGGTGCCTAAATCTTTGACCTTGGACACTGTAACACATGCGGTAGAGAGGCTGAATTGTGAAACCCTGTTTTGGGTTTATCCTAAAGGAAACTCAGAGAAATAAAGGACCAAACACAAGAGTGAGATGATATTAGTTCTCAATTAGAAAGAGAATCTCAAAATCAGAGAGAACTATTGGGTCCTATATTTGAATCCAGAACATTTTTTCCTGTGATGGGCTTGCAACAAAACCATAATATCAGCAGAGATTACAACTGTTGCCTAAGCTCACTTTCTTCTATACCCTTTCCTCCATTTGGTTATACCCACGGATCCCTTTGTACATACTCAATTATATTTACAAATCAAGATAAAATACAAACAACTCTGGGATCACCTAGACACCAATTTAGACATTTCTTACCAAGGTATCAACATCATATTAGATCCTCAAATGTAAATACATGTTGATGGAGAGTTGATTATAATGTTTGAGATGTTCCCCGGTTCAAGAGGTTGCTAGAACAACTGAGTAGGCAGCAAGGTGTGCATTTAGACAAAAGTGTTAATATCATACTAGTTGATTATTTCCATAAAAACTTATTCTCAAACAGAATAACATCCTACCTGTCAAGGTCATGTTTGTAGTTGAATCATCAACATAAATTATGGTCCAAGATGATCTAAGAAAAACACGTTTGGAAGACTAGTTAGGGGAAAAAAAATGATGTCTACAAACTTCTATCCACTGCGGGGAGGGTACATACAGAGTAGCAAAAAATTCCATTTTAAGTGACAATGCGGTACCTCCCTAAATTAATGAGAATACTGATTATTGTCCCTGTTTTCTCCGAAATCCAAGTTTCGATATACTAGAGGTCAACCAAGGATATTTCAAATCTTTTAAAAAATCAATTAATTTTTTCTCTTTTATTTACATACTTATATTATTTCTTCTTTTACTCAACTGTCTTTTCCTCTTGACCAGTCAATTAATCGTTCAATCAAAAAAGAATGACTAAATCATAAAAAACTAGGAAAGTCTGAGAAACTGTAATGTAGGGCCTTGGATGAAATCCTGAAACAGAAAATGGACCTTAGGTAAAAGCTAAGAAAATTCAAATCAAGTATAGAACTTATTTAATATTAATGTATCATTATTGGTTCATTAGTTGTGACAAGTAAACCATAGTTATGTTGAGTTGTTAACAGGATAAACAGTGCAGGGTGTACAGAACTCTATACTCTCTTTACAACTTTTCTATAAATCTAAAACTATTTTTAAATGAAAATTTTATTATAAAAAGTAAAGAATGACTATTCCAAGTAGGGAGATGGAGTGGGAGAAAGAATTGTCTATTTAGGTAAAGCAGAACTAAAATATGTAGCAATTAAATTATTTCACCTGAGAAAACAAAAAAAGAAGTTGCAATAAAGTTTTGTCCTGCCTTTAAGTTTCCCTCTTGACACTCTTTCAAATTACCCTGCTCTTCCAATTAAGCTGCTGACTCAAGGCAAATACGGCACATGTTTAACTTTTTTGTCTTAACCACAGAGATGATTTGGTGGTGATCCAATCATTCCCTTACTCAAATTGCCTCACAAGGGATGGTTTGCACATTCAATGTTCTTCATACAGACATGGAGCAGGGTGAGGTCACGTGGGTAAACATTGGCAATAAAGTAAAGGCTATACAGAAGTCATTTTCAAGTGCTTAGAGTAATCAAGACAGCGCTAAAAGGCTGAGTTAACAAGCAAGCCATTCTATCTTCTGGCCCTCCCAATACACTGGTGGAAAACACCCAATTTCAACCTGAAAAGGTTAAAAGAAAGAGTGGGTAGAACTGTTGTTTCCTTTGATTCTTCAGCCTTTCACCAATGAATAATTTACTCTGAAAAATGGCATACTTTTATATAGAACCCATTGAATCGTTTTTTAACATGGAAAAGCAGAGAGTTTGGGCAAGCATTATTTCAGGTTGCAGCACCTGGAATAGTTCCCAAACATAATTTGGCATAAATCAATCTTCTGAATGAAGGAAGAAGGGAAAGAACAAAGCGAGATTCTCTTCATCTTCTACTCAAGACCATTCTTCTTTTTTTTTTAAATATTTTATTTATTTACTAATTTTTGGCTGGGTTGGGTCTTCGTTGCTGCGTGCAGGCTTTCTCTTGTTGCAGCAAGCGGGGGCTACTCTTCGATGCAGTGCACAGGCTTCTCATTGTGGTGGCTTCTCTTGTTGCGGAGCACGGGCTCTAGGTGCACAGGCTTCAGTAGTTGCAACACGTGGGCTCAGTAGTTGTGGCTTGTGGGCTCTAGAGTGCAGGCTCAGTAGTTGTGGCGCACGGGCTTAGTTGCTCCGCGGCATGTGGGATCATCCCAGACTAGGGCTCAAACCCGTGTCCCCTGCATTGGCAGGCGGATTCTTAACCACTGTACCACCAGGGAAGTCCTCAAGATTATTCTTTACTGTTTTCGTCTTAAAAGAATAAATGAGTCAATATTAATCTATCTCACTTAATTTGGAATGACTTCATATTACTTGCAAGTGTTACTCAGAACATGATGCAATGTAGGCAAGGTTATTTCTGATGCCTTCTGATCTTCCCCAGTCAGACAGTGTAAGCATAGTAATGTCTGTCTTCCAAAGACCCCAAATTCTGTTGTTTTCTTTGCCTTTTACTCAAGCATTACTCCATCTCCCCAAGCTCACCTGTCAGCAACACCTAACATTTTTCTCTCACTTTCTTGCTATGGCACCTTCAGTTTCAGGATAACTCATGTAAACCAGATTGTGGTTCATGATGTATTCTTCCCTCATCATGCCTTTTAGTTCTATGAGAGAATGTTAGACACCACCTCAAGTCTCCCACAATGGATTGAAAATTTCATAAAGCAAAAGTCTTCTTTTACAGTTTAACATTTCCAAAAGTGATATTTTACAATAACCTAAACCCCATAATTATCAATCTGGGGCAAGAGACTCCTGGCATTTTGATTTATAGCATCCACTATTAGAGTGTTCCAAATCCAGGTTCATTAATTGCTCTGATATTTTTATAAATAAACTATATATATATCTCATATTGTACACATAGAAAAATTATAAACCTTATCTTTGCTTACCTATATCCTATTCTAGGGGTTTGTAATCATTATTCTGCCTAATAATCAGCTCGGAAGCTTATTAAGAATTTAGATACTTTGGACCCATCCCTGGTGGTTTGATTAGATCAGAGTGGAGGAATCTGAATTTCAATAAGCACGCCAGCAAATTGTGATACAGGTGGCCAATGGAATGGGCTTGTGGAAATACTTCCCTCCTCTCTATGTCTTAGACCTAAGGTAAAAGAAAATTCAAAATATTTCTTGTAGAATTTTATTTCAGATCTTGATGGAGTAAGAACCAAAATTATCCTCCCCTATGGACAACTATAAAAATGGGGAAAAAATCCAAAAAATATACTTGTTCAGAGATTTAACAACAGGCAAAGTAGGACTGTGCACACTGAGATAATCAAAATAAAATGAAGCCTACAATATCCTCCTTTTCACCCTGGAAGCGATTTTTGGATGGTGGACCAAGGGAGGAGGGACCCATCCAGAATCCTGAGTTTCCAGGATCTCAGGAGATGTAAACTGGAGTTTGAGGTGACTGGACATTGTGTCCAGTTTTGGGCAGAGTTCCAAAAACAAAGGAGATATTCAGAAAAGATATCCCCAGAAATCAGTGTTGGGTTCCTTTTAGGATCTGCTGAGTGAGAGGCTGCATATCTGTAGCATTAAATTCTACAAAGCTAGGTGAAGACTAACTGGCGGGTAGAAGCCGAACAATTCCCAGAGCACAGAGAATGATGATGGTTCTGCTCCAAGCAGCCAGAGTGACACTGACTAGTGATCACCTGAGGCACCAGTGGACATCCCAGAGGATTCCTGCCCTGGTAGTGAGGGCAGAACTATCCCAGAGACCCATCCAAGCAGACTGTTCTGATCATCGAAGCAAACATTAAAAACAGGTCTCAATAGGATCAAATTCATCCACAAGCAACATCTCCCAGTTTCTGTGCTGTTGGCAGTATAGCTTGTAAACCTTATTCCTGGTCCTCCTGGAGATTATGTTATACATAATTTTTCTCTAATACAATTCTTCCTCTTTTAAGTAGCTAGAATGAATTTTATGTATGACTCTAAGAAACCGGTCATATGTACACACAGCTCATTTCCTATCATTAATTTTATGGTGCAGCTGTATCAGCTGCCTCTGGTACTTTGCATATGCCATGCTTCCTCATACTTCTGTGCATTAGCATATAGCGTTTCCTTGCTGAACACCTGTCAGTCATCCTTTAAGACCCTGCTCAAATGATGTCTCTCCTCTTTGGAGTTCTTACTTCTGCTTCAGAACTTAAGTTGGCTTCCCTCACTGTCTTTTCACAGTAGTGTTTCTAGATGACTCTCACCGCATGTATTAACTATTTATGAGACCTTCTCTTTCTCATAGACAATGAGATCCTCAAAGAGCAAAGTGATGTCTTGTGCCTTTTATATTATTTCAGGGACTAGCACAGGGGCTGAAGCCAAGAAGTAGTTATAGTATTAGTAGTAGAAGTAACAGTAATAATCATAAATATGACAGCACATAAATATAAATATGATGTGGTCCATGTCTGAGCACTTGACATGTATTTATTATATATCATCTAAGCCTTAGAGCAATTATACAAGTTGAATATTATTGTTATTATCCTTGTTTTATAGAAGAGAAATGAGAAACAGAAAGATTTTCAGAAATAATTTTAGAACAAATTGAAAAAATTTAATACTTAGAACAAAACAAAAAATGACCCCTAGAGGCAAATATGCCCCAAGTTGTCTATAACCTTCCAATGTCATCATTTTAGATATTCTCTTTTTTCTGTCTGATTAATAATTGGCACTAATTGATCTTCATTCTTCTCTTGGTACACTGAAAAGAATGACTGACCATGTCATGTTCTCTCATACCTTTGTGAAATAGCACATACTATTTCCTGTTTCTCAAGGCCTTTTACTGAGGGCCATTAAAATATTTAATGTAAAAGCTGGCCCCGAGAACCAAACACTATTATCCCTCTTCTATACTAAGGCAAGAACAAAGCTGACTCTTCTATTCATAAAAAGAATAGAATAACAAGTGTCTCTTTGCTATATAGACTGGCAATGCTTATTTGTCATTTCTTAAATAGTTTACTAAAACATCTGCTAATGACAAAAGAAGTTCTGTCATATGATGAAAACATGATTAACATCCAAATTAGCATCCATGTATGTGCTCAGAGACAAAAAAGGAACACAAATTAATAAACTCTACATCTTTTTTGTTTTTAAACATGAAGGATAATTTGAATTACGTGTTTGGGGTTAAAAAAAGATCATTTCTGATGTTTTATGCTCTGGTACTATAAACAAAGCTATATTGTTTTATATTATAAATTATAAAGGAGGCCAATATAACTAAAAGTTTAGGATGTATAGGGAAAGAGCAGGCCATGGAGAATTAGTAAAATTAGGTGTGTCATCATGGGTTAGGCGTAATTTACTGAGGTGATCTCAAATTAACCTCACAGTTAAGGTCATGTTCTAGAACAAATGTTATTGACCTTATCCCTCTAGCAGAACATACAGTAGAGTTCTTGAACCATTTTCAGCTTTTAGTTCTATTGTCAGTAGATCATACATACAAAAGTGACTTCAGGAACCTCTAAGCATATTATTAACCAGAACAGGGCTCCCTGAGACTGCACGCAACGCCTATGGGTCTATAGTCTAAGAATCTTAACAAATGTACTTTCAAGAAACCTGGATATCCCTTTGGGGAAATACCTATAGCTATAACAGAGAAAATAAAAGGTATAACTGAGAAAGGTATAGCTCAAAATGGAGTTTAATAAAAGTTTTTTAAATGGAGTAATAAAAGGTATAGCTCAAAATGGAGTAATAAAAACATAATGTTAGAAATATTATGTTATTCTTTCTTCGGCAATTTTTAGTTTTGAAAACCAAGATCATCATCCATCTTTTTCAGAAATTATATAGAATAAGATATCTTGTAAAAAATATATGTACTAATTTATTAAAGGTCGAAGTTAATTTATTGCATTGTGAGGATATACCCAGCACACACAGGCTTTTTTCTGAAGATTTAAAATATACTTCTTCAAAAGCAAGTCAAAGTTTAACTTTCCTTAAAGATATATATATATATATATGTAAATATATATATGATTATTCTTATCACTGCAAGCTGTATCTTTTTGACATCAGGCAATGGAGCAATTGCAATCAGACCTTCCCTCTCTCAAGGTCAGGTTGAATTCTACCTGAAGAAAGAGAAGTAAAACATCGTCCTACAGATTGTCTGTTCTGAGGGAACGTCAGAGGAGGTACACTCTCTTAGACTTTTTCTAATTTCTCTAATTGCACTCCAAAAGCCCTCGACCTTAGAAGTAGAATTTCTCTCCTGGAAAAATAAGTATAAAAGAAAAGATTGTCCCTGGCTTATATACCCAATGATACAAAATTTTTTAAATGTATTAAGTGACATGCCTAATTTCGAGAGCTTTCATTTTATGAAACATGAGAATAAGAATATTCTTATTCTAATAAGAAAAGAAACTATATGCTATTTTAAAGAAACAAACCTAAAGCAATGCTGTTTTAAATGAAGGGAGAGGAAGAGGGAGTTTAAAAATATTAATTGCAGTGCTATAAAATGAAACAACCAAAAAAGAGAATTCATTATCATCAAGTTGGGATGTGAAAAATATAAAGGTGTTAGAATGGTACTGTCGAAAGGTGATAAGACTACCATTGACTATCAGAAGGAAAAAAACAAAGTTGAGTTTATTGATAAGGCTAGTAAGGGAAATCTATGCTAATTAGGCATGGTCTCCCTGAGCAGAGCAGGTTTTCAACATATACAGTGTCTTTGGGAAGCTTGAAGTTTAAGGATTCATGAACTTCTAGAAACATAAGTAAGTTGACATCACCTCTGGAAGTGTGGTTACTCGGGTGAGACTGTTGTGCATTGGTTGGCACTCAAAGGCATGTTTATTGGTATGAGCTTGTTCCTTGACTGGCTGACTTTCAGGAGTTGGGGCTACTTTTAATTGGATGGCTTAAAAAATATGTTTTTTGAGGCCAGTTATTGTTTTATTAGATACATTTATAACAAATTCTGAATGCTACTCATCATGGCTACACCACAGTCTTTTCCCAAGTTTGTGGGACCATTTTTACTTCTCACTAGCTACAAAACCTATTTTTTCTTTAATCACTTATTTTATTTCATCTTTGGTTTATGTAGTGAGTTGAATGGTGCACCTCAAAACGATATGTGTGGTCCCTGCCAGTGTGACCTTATTTGGAAAAAGGGTCTTTGCAGATGTAAATTACATCAAGGATATTGAGGTGAAATTATCTGGATTCTTTGAATGGACCCTAATTTTGATTGCAGTTCTTACAAATTGTTCTTATAAGAGACAGAAGAGGAGAATTCCAAGGGAGTAGAACAGAAGGCCATTAGAAGACAGAGGCAGAAATTGGGGTGATGCAATCACAAGGAACTTCTGGTGACACCAGAAGCTGGAAAAGGCAGAGAGGGATTCTCCCCTAGAGCCTCCAGATGACGTGCAGATGTGCTGACACCCACATTTTAGACTTTTGTTCCCCAGAACTGTGAGAGAATAAGCTGTGGCTTTAAACAACCAAGTTTGTGATAATTTGTTACGGTAGCTTTAGGAAAATAAGTTACCCAGAATAAACCTTCAATAAACTTATTTTCCAAGAGAAATGCATGTATGGCATAGTTTATAAGTTCATATATATATAAAATGTCTTTTGTTTCTAATACAAATGAAATCAATCATCTAATTTATAAAGGAAAAAGGCAAACGAGTAAAATTTCTGTTGCAAACACTACAGATTTGCTTTTATTGTTGTCAAATATAAAACCACAATTTAAGATGTTATTGATTATTTGGGCCAAAGTTGTTCCCTTTAAAGGCTCATAGAGGTTATACCATAATCTTATAATATTTAATATGGAAATGGAAGCTGAGGTCAATCTGATGTTTGTTTCTTTAGATAGGTTTGGTTTTATCTGTCTAGATCGGTCTAAGATTACTTCTTTGAACTGTAATTTTGAAAACGTCTCAAGAGTAAGTTATACTCATTATTTTTGGTACCACATAGTGAAAACATTTACCTATGTGCATACATTCTTCCCAGTACAGGAGTAGTTTCAGCTATTATATCATTAATTATTTCACTTGTTCCATTCATTCAGTTCTCCATTTGGGGTAGAATATGTAATCTGTATCTTGAGCTGCTGTTCTCTGTTCTTTATAGCTTTCATCTGCTGTCTAATTCTTTTAATCAAGTTTTCTAATTCCTCTGCCTTCAGGGAAAGTCCCTCTAGTATAGACTCTATATGATTGCCCCACCTCTTTTACAGTAGCAGTTATACTCTCCATTTCCTGTATTGTTCTTTGGTTAGGCTCTTAGGTGACTCAGGTTCTTTATCTTTCTCTTCCAAGTTTCTTTTTTTTTAATTTATTTCCCTCTCAATCATATTTTTATGTTGTGTTTTAATTTTATAATGCACATAATTTCTTCAACTTTATAGAAATAACATGAAATAAAGTTAAATCAATTGAAGCTTCAATTTGTTTATGTTTCCTACTATAGATGTTTTTAAAATGTGTTCTGTTTTACGAATGTTTTAATTTTTTTTATGTTGCAGAATCTTTTTAAGGATCCAATACTCTTTTATTCCCTGTTTTGTTTCTTTTTAATCTTTGAGATTACAATGTTCAGGCTTGATATGTGCTCTTTAGATTTTCTTGGGTTCCCTGAATATCTACTTAAATAAGCTTAGGACTATTCTGCTAAGAATTAATCCTGTCTGTTGATCATTGTAAGTTTACTAGTCCAGTGATTCAACATCCTGAAATATTTACAGGGGACCTGGTGCCATGATGACTAGAGATATATTTGGGTCTATGTATTTTATTCTTCAGGGTTTGTAAAAGTGTGAACCTGAGGCCAGTATTTCATATTCACTTTACCTTTTGGCCTGGTCTCCATCCCAGTGTGTGATGGGGCCAGCTCAATGCTGAAGCTATGGGGTTATGATAGAGCTCTGCTACTCCACAAGGGAGAATAAACTCAACATCCAACTCCTACTTCTGCATTTGGGGTACTCATAGTTTCTCTTTAGGATCCTAATACAGCTCCTTTCAAATGCTATTGATTTATAGTGGCAAAGCTGTTATGTGTTTCCTATCAATTTGGGTGTGTCTCCCCAGCAGATTATGAGTTTCTAGAGAGCATGAATCAAGTGCTCTTCTTCCCTTGAATACTTACCTGCTAGCATATTGCCTGACACAGAGAAAAAAAAACTTAGTAAGCCTCTATTAAATGTTGAATGCTGAAAGAGGTACATTTTTATGATAGAATCCAGAATATAATTTAATGAAACATTTCTTAGTAGCATTAAAACTAAGACCAAGTAATACAAGCAGCCTAGTTGATGATGATGATTTTTTTCCTTTTTCTTTTTTTTGTTTTATTCCTTCTTTTTTTGTTTTGTTTAGTTGTTTTTAGTTTTGTTTCTCCTAGGTGGTCTAGTCTACTGCACTATTGCTGACATCAATAGAACGGAAACTAATTGAATATATTAAATTGTATCAAGTGAAGTTTTTTAAAAGGTAGCTTATAGATTCCTAACCTTTAATACTCATAACTAGCCAGAGTTTGATATAAATTCTTTATTTATTGATCCATAATATTCATTGTTTCCTGAGTCCACCAGAGATGAATCACTGAATACGTAGATGTTAACACTCAATAAAAACGTGTTACTGCCTTTAAAATATTATTGTATTGCCATATAACTTGAGAGCCAAAATTGGAACAAAACATTTCAGTTAATCCCATGTCAATTCAGGATAATTTGCTATAATACATCTGACGTACAAAAGGGAATGAAGAGAAGATATTCATGACATACCTGCACAGAGAGGAGAGGTTATGAATAAACTGATTGACTAATGACTGCCTGTAGTTTTCTCAAAAGCAACTTAGATGATATTACACATTTATATTATTCTTAACTTTATACGCTAAATAGCAACATTTTCAGAGTATAGATGGAAAGATTCACCATTTAAATACTACCGAATGCATAAAATTTTTAATTGTAATTTTACTACTACAAAATAGAAAACTGTTTTAATGCCAATGTAAAAGGGAGCATTTTCAAACTATCCCCCTTATAGTCCTCTTTAATGATAGCTTGTTTCTATGAGTTTTATTTTAATAGACTGTATGAAATTGCTATTTTGTAAATAAAATAGTCAAATATTGGTAATTCTATATGATTTAAAATAAATATATATTTATAGTCTGAACCTTTATAACTAGCTAAATGTAACTGCTCTCCATAAAAATTGAGTAACCATCCTAGTTGTATTTTGTTCATGTCCTTTTGAAGTACAACCTGACCAACTTGATTAATATTAGAAGGATTAAAGATACCCTGGCCTTGATTTAGGGATTTAGAAAACACTCTACACTACTTACAAACTACTTTTAAGAGTAAGTTACTAATGCTTCAGGGACTAATCTTGTATTTATCATTTTTTTAAAAATTTTCTCAATGAAAACGTAACATTTGTGTTTTTTCTCTAAGATCTGGAAATGCATCTGATTTTACCCTATTTTTCTATATATCACAGCAAAGCATCATGTCCTTTAACTACACAGTGCTATGAAATGATGGAACAGCTCTAATCTGGGGCTGTTTCTTAGAAACCTATCACCATTACCACCACACATACCCAAGTTTGTCTTCGCTGAGTTGGGACATGGCGGTGGTACCCCTGGGATGTGTTTTAAGCACGTGATAACTGGTAGAAGATAGACTTTAATTACAACTGAGTCATAGAAATAGTCACAGAAAATGTTAGGAACCTACAAGTATAAGTCACTGAATAGAAGTTCATACTTGACATTAGACCAGTTGAATGGACTGTGAAGGTCTAGGGATGCATGACATCTAATGAAAAGAATGAGAACAGAGAAAGAGCAGAAAGGAGAGGCTTTCCCCAAAATTAATAAGCATTTGGAACAAAGTTGAGCAAGGCATCTGGTAAAGAACACACATTTTTGCAGGCGTAGAGAGCAGCTCTTTATTAGTGGAGGGTCATGTATAATGTACAATGGAGGAATGCTAAATTTCCAGTTGATATTCTGATGTGGGGGGAGAATTGAACACAGATGTTGATATTGTGAGATATACTTCTTCACTTTTAGATAATTAGAGGCACAGATAACCTACATGATTACCCAAATATCACACAGTTAGCCAAAATCTGTTAGATGGAAATGAACCTCTGGAATATTCCAGTCTGGAACTCTTTCTAAGAAGAAAAAAATCACTTTTCCCCTAAAGCATTTTGGCAGAAGTTCAGATGTTGATAGAGTTTAAGACTCCATATATGACCTGTGACACCAGACTGCCTCCTGGGATGAGGTGTTTTGATTTTGATCAAAGCCTACAGAAAGCTGAATTTCATGGCCTATTTGTAACATGCCTGGAAATACTTGAGAGTCACTACAGTTCACTGTGCCTGTAGTTTTGAGACCCCATCTATTACTGCCACAACTTCTATTCAAGTCTACTCTTCTCTGATCTCATCTGTAGACAGTAAAGTCCTGGACTACAGTCTGATCAAAGCAGTATCTGAAGAGAGCAGGTGAGGCCTCACCCGAGTGACTATGACAGTCAGATGACAGACCATCTCAGGTATGCTTTTCACATTCACTAATCCTAGGTGATGTAGGTTCATATAAATTTTATGACAACTTGGGGAACCATAATTATGTTTTTAAAACTAGAAGCTAAAGAAGAATTTGCATACAGACAATTGAATTGATACACAGTTGTCTAACTTCAATGAAGTGGAATGCCTTCAGAAGATTTTCTGCTTGTCTCTAAAAGTCTGGCTTCTCCTCTGAATAAAACCAGGATGTAGAGAGGTATGAATTGGGTTAATGTGTCATGCTTGATAAATAAAGATGAAAGCACTTGGACAGGGAGTGAGGAACCCCCTGTTCCAGACTCAGTTTGGTATGCAGAACTGAAGATGAACCCTAAGATTTTTACCCATTATGTACACACCTTGTATAATCCTCTCCCCTTGAGAGGGGTGGGCCTGGCCTAATCAGGTAAACCTTTTTAAAAGAGGGTGTAGAGGTCAGAGGTGGCAGAAGTCAACAAACTGCCATGTTGTGGAGAGAGCCACATATTCGGGAATGTCAGGTGATCTCTAGGAGCTGATAAAGGCCCCTGGTTGACAGTCAGCAAGAAAATACTGACCAAGCCCTATAGATATAAGAGATTCAATTCTACCAATAATCAGTGGGTTTGGAAGAAGTCCCAAGCCTCAGATGAGATTGCATCCTGTCCAACCCTTTGATTTAAGCCTGAGCAGAAAACTCAGTCATGTTGTGCCCAGACTTCTGATCTATAGAAACTGTCAGATAATAAATGAGAGTGTTGTAATCACTAAATATTTGGTAATTTGTTACACAGCCATAGAGAACTAATACACCTGGTATCACTATTAAATAATTGACCTTGAGCAAGGTCTTTTCCTCTCTCTGTGTCTCAATTTTCTCACTTATATCTTAAGATAATGGTTAAGACTGTATCTGCTCTAGATTTTTAAAATTCTATAAAATGATGCTACTTCTTCATTATAAGACAGCAGCCCTGGAAGAGAATAAAGAACTCTGGAATATACCAGGAGTAAATTCACTACCTTGTTCTTATTGGCATTACATTATACCCGAATGAGCTAACAAAAGGTGAAATAAACACTGGCTCTAGTCCCTCATTTGAATATTTAGTTGCACCACGAGAGGCTAATAACAAGACAGGAATGAACACATGCTTCAGTATATTCGACTACTGTGAGCAGCCTATTTGCTTCATAATAATTAGTTATCAAGGGAATTTTGCATTGAAATTCCAGGAGACCTTTCCATCAAAAAGAGGCAAGGAAAGTGTTTACATTTTGATCCATTAAAATTTCATTTTATCATCAGGTGTGCTTTGAGATGTATTTCTTTATAGGACACACATTCATTTTTATTCTTCACTTGGTCATTGGGTTGATAATTTTTTAAAAAAGTAGACATGTGCATTCACACTTAGTGTATTTTCAGTATAAAATGTAATGAATGTTATGCACAAATTAGGATTTTCGGTCAACTTTTTGATGTAAAAACTCCACTAAGTGTGTAAGTTGGGTTATTTTCTATACAATAAAATATCAACCACGCAGGAAAATTTGTATCTCATAATAGGTCCAAATTCATTCCTATGATATCAGAGAATCGAACTGGGCCACTGAATCAGAACAGCTAAAGTGGTGGAGGAAGCCTTTCTGGGATCAAGAAAGATTAGCAACAGAGTGAATATGAAATTTGGTAACTGCTATTTTCCCTTGAAATACGTTGTAACCCAGACCTGTTGTGACACATCAAACAAAAATGTTTTTCACTCTTCCAGTGTGGAATTAATTACATGTTACTTGTAAGAACATACCACTGGGCTTATAGCAGTTACTTCATAATTTAATAAAGTTTTCTCCAAAAATAATGACACGCAAACAGGTATAATGCAAATAGCTTGAAGAAGAGATGAGCAATTCATTACCCAATCCACCATGTACAGCTATTTGACTTTGGATAGTGTAATACTTATTTTGCCTTCATTCCCTAGGATGTGGTCTGAGTCCTAGTTGCATTAACAATGTCCCAACAAATAAGAAAATATTTTGATTGATACATAGAAAGCATAATAAATGATAATTAATTGTTATTAGTTAATAAGTGATGATTGACTTACTCATTCCTATGTTCGTTCAGTTAATGTCCATTTAATAAATGCATTTCATGTGATATGTTCTTGGAGGCCACATAATTAAGATACATTTCTTCCCATGTACATGCATATAGTATAAGCGGGGACAGGGTTATTGGGATGAACTATGGAGAAATGACAGTTCATCTTTATATTCATTAAGTACGTTTATTTTGATAAAAAACAACAGAAACCCTCTCTAGCTAGCTTTTATGCATTAAATTAATGGTTAATTCCAAGTTAAGTTCACTTGCAGGAAGTGGAAATTCTGAGACTGGAATTGAGGTGAACACCTGGTACTCAAAATAACTTACAAGTCATCAAAAGAGACATAATAGATGCTGCTATGAAATGAGATATATTAATTAAGAGAAACTGATTATTAAAAGCTTGAAATATGGAGTGTCAAAAAAAATAAGTACTATAGACAGGACTATCATCAGGGACAGGAAGAGGAAAGGAAGCCATGTACAAAACAGCACAAAGAATCAGAAGGAAGAGAGATTCCACAATTAACTTGGAATTCAAGGAGATTGTTTCAAGGTCAAAAGGAACCAACTTCTTCAAGGAAGTGAAGCAGAAAGAAGACTGGGAAAGGTCCATACTTTGGAAGAAAAAAAGCCTAAAAAATGAGGCCATATTGTTCTCCCAGATCAGTTACAGGCGACTGAAAGCTGATCGAGTCCAGAGTAGAAGTTAAACCTGGAAATGGATGGTTAACAATGGCGTGAGGGGGACAGACAAGTTGCTGTGCCTTCCCCTGCAGGTTATGGAAACCGTGAAAATGTTTGACATCAGAGACACCAGAAAGTATGGGATTATGTATAAAAGAGAAAAGAAAGAATAAGAACCACGATATATGTTTTGTGAATGGTATAAAAACAGGATTTTTGGATATATTACATCGGCTGTTGGTAGGATTAAGTGAAATGAGGCAAACAAAAAGCAGCACAGTGCCTAACACAGAGAAGCCGTTCAATAAAGGATAACTTAGGGTATGACTCTTAGTTTATGTTCTTCTTCAGATCCTTTAATGCTTAAATCCTCATGTCTCACATAATTGGGTATCATGTTTTCTCCATTCCATGAGTGGTAACCAGAGCGAACCAAAGAAGTTTACTCATGCTTTTACACAAACACACAGTAATCTTCCATCACTAACATAAATTGACCCACAGGTCTTCATTAAAATATTCTGAAACCTGAAAAATTTGAACTTATCACCCACTGCAGGAAAAGGGAGGGCTCAGCAAATGAGATGGCAACAGCAAAAACCTACTGTGGTGAGCCCATACGAATCTTGGTTCTAACCAGATAATCCATTTCACCCCCAAAATTCAATTCTCTTAATGTTTTCCAGAAACATAAAAAATCTGGGTTATCCCTCCCGCTTGATAAATTGGAAGATTGAGATTGACACATACACACTACTATATGTAAAATAGATAACTAATAAGGACCTACTGTATAGCACAGGGAACTTTACTCAATACTCTGTAATGGCCTACATGGGAAAAGAATCTAAAAAAGAGTGGATTTATGTATATGTATAACAGATTCACTTTGCTGTATACCTGAAACTAACATAACATTGTAAATCAACTAGACTCCAATAAAAATAAAAAATAAAAAAATCTGGGTTACTAAAGTCTATAAACAAAACAAAACTAAAAAAAGAAAATAAACTTCTCAGTTTAAAGAATGCTCAGAATTGATGGACCTTTGATTTATTTTTTCAGTCTCCTGAAACCTGACTGCTCATCTGTGAGGATATTTTCCCCACATTGCACAGAATTCTGAACGTATACTTTTATGTACGTCATCTCCAAGTCATAAAAAAAATCTCTGATTAACGTTGTAGGCAGAGCTAACCTATAATCAAAATCACAACTGGTAATCATTTCAACACTAGTATACATCCAGCTGATTATTTTGACATGGATTTCCTGATGAATGACTACATGTCCAAAGCTGAATTCATCCCTTCTTTAAAAACACGAGCTTTTCGTATTTATTTATAATTCTTCTAGTCAGCCAGTTCTAAATTGGGATCATCTTAATTATTTCTTTTTGCTCCCTACATCCAACCAGTTGCCAAACCTGATTATTCCACATTCATAATATCTCTCCGTTGACTTTACTTTTTCTCATTTCTACTGACATAATCCTAGTTTGAGTCTCTGATGTCTTTTGCTAAAGTTGTTCAATGAACTTCTACATAACATTGGAATTACAACTATAAAAGTGAACTCTTCTTGAATATAGATGGTAGGATGGAAATGTTCTTTATTTACCCTTTTATGAGAATTATTATATGGGTACTTATAATTGTCAAATTTCGTAGAATTAAACACTTAAAATCAATGCATTTTATTGTATGTAAATTACATGTAAATTTTTTAAAGTTCCAACACATCTGTTTGATATCGTTATCTTTAGATTGCATTTTTCTACATGGGAATGAATGCAAACCAGAGTCTTCAGATAAAAAAGGATAAAAATTTTGAAATGGTGCATTACTTTGCTTATGGGTTGCTTCAGCTGGGCTGTGAAATAGTGAAAAAAGATTTAAAACCTAATTTCTATTTGCAGATACAATGTCCTTAACATCTGAGATACTCATTTCTTTTTAATCATAAATGTATCATCAGATGCAAAAAGCTACAGTTTTTCATTTCCTCTAGCCCACTATTTTTTTTGTCTTTTGGAGATAACAGTTTTTGTTGGCTGATAGTGTTACTTCATAGAGGATGCAAAAAGTTAAGTAAACATTTACAGGTCTAAATTTTATCTTATCTAGGATTTACTATATTAAAATGTACAAGCTCTGTTGCAAGCAGTTATTGACGATTGAAGATAACGCATTACTTAGTTTACTACTGCAATAGATCTACTCTTAGTAGAGCAGGAAATTTCCTGGTCTATTATTTAGTTATCTTGTGAATATGATATACACAGAATTTGATATTCAGATATGATTGTTGTTTCCTGTATATGTACACTTATTGGGTCTCTCTAAGAATATTTTCTCTGTGTATTAAGCATGATAAGTATCACTCTGGAGTTAAAATTGCTATTTTATATTTATGCCTTGTGACATAGTCATCTTTTTCTTCAAATTATTTATATTTTTGAGACAAGTATGCTGTCAGTTTCACTTGATACATGTCCTAAAGCTGGTACACACTGACATATGGGCCTAAGACATGTGCTCAGAGTCAAATAATCAGTTTTCAGTTATAGATTTAGGTATAGGAAATTTATATGCATTTTTCTCCCAGTCAAAACAGTGTCACTGTAGTTATGGGATTACTCTAAAATCAACCTTATTCTCTTTCAAGCCAGATTTCCTGGTCTTAAGCTAAAGTAGATTGGAATGACTCCAATTTGTAAGGTATCTTTGAACAAATATGACCTAGAGGTTTTCCCTAAAATGTGAACCATTTAAACACAGACCCCAGTTTTGATCTAAAGCAGGCACTCTAGCTTTTTGCACATAAAAACTGAATTTCTTCCTATGATGCTCACACTAGGCAAGCATCTGAACAAACTATTATGAATAAGACTGTTTCTGTCAAAACCAAAAAGGAAAACTCAAAGTGGAATTTTAGATTTCTTATCTTTTAAAAGTGTGTTTCCTTTAGTATAGGATAGTGACCGTTTAGTGTAACCTGCTGAAAAACCTATCTTCAGAATTTTCTATCTATTTCATAGCAGAGGAGTAAAGTCAAGATGGATGTATTATAAACTCACTTGGTAGTTATTACAGGTTTTTTATATACAATTTTACAAGCTGCTACAAATAGATTATTTTACTCTAAGGAAAGTCTTTCTTTAAGAGTAAAATGTTATTGTATTTTTGTGAAGTATCGGGTTGCCTATTAACATCAAAAACAAATGGGACTTAATTAAACTTAAAAGCTTTTGCACAGCAAAGGAAACCATATAAACAAGACAAAAAGACAACCCTCAGAATGGGAGAAAATATTTGCAAATGAAACAACAAAGGATTAATCTCCAAAATATACAAACAGCTCATGCAGCTCAACATCAAAAAAACCAAACAATCCAGTTTAAAAATGGGCGGAAGACCTAAATAGACATTTCACCAAGGAAGACATACAGATGGCCAAGAGGCACATGAAAAGATGCTCAAAATCACTAATTATTAGAGAAATGCAAATCAAAACTACAATGAGGTATCACCTCATGCCAGTCAGAATGGCCATTATCAAAAAATCTGCCAACAATAAATGCTGGAGAGGGTGTGGAGAAAAGGGAACCCTCTTGCACTGTTGGTGGGAATGTAAATTGATACAGCCACTATGGAGAACAGCATGGAGGTTCCTTAAAAAACTAAAAATAGAACTACCATATGGCCCAGCAATCCCACTTCTGGGCATATACCCTGAGAAAACCATAATTCAAAAAGAGTCATGTACCACAATGTTCATTGCAGGTCTATTTACAATAGCCAGGACATGGAAGCAACCTAAGTGTCCATCAACAGATGAATGGATAAAGAAGATGTGGCACATGTATACAATGGAATTTTACTCAGCTATAAAAAGAAACGAAATTATTTGTAGTGAGGTGGATGGACCTAGAGTGAAGTAAGAGTGAAGTAAGTCAGAAAGAGAAAAACATATACCATATGCTAATGCATATATATGGAATCTAAAAAATAAAAATAAAAAATGGTACTGATGAACCTAGTGGCAGGGCAAGAATAAAGAGGTAGACATAGAAAATGGACCTGAGGACATGGGATGGGAGGGCGAAGCCTGGGCAAAGTGAGAGTAGCATTGACATATATACACTTCCGAATGTAAAATAGTTGGCTGGTGGGAAGCAGCACCATAGCACAGGGAGTTTGGCTCGGTGCTTTGTGACCACCTAGAGGGGTGGGATAGGGAGGGTGGGAGGGAGGCACAAGAGGGAGGGGATATGGGGACATGCGTATGCATATGGCTGATTCGCTTTGTTGTGCAACAGAAACTAACAGTATAGTGAAGCAATTATACTCCAATAAAGATCTATTTTAAAAAATAAATAAAAAATAAAATATAAAAAAATAACTGCTTTTATTTGCAGCTTGAAAATAGAATCAGGTGGGTAATTTAATCTTTCTGAGCATTAATCCTGATACTAATTAAAGCTTTGTTCAGAGAAATATTAATCTTAAAAGAAGATTCTTTTGGAAACACATTTTAGGGAAAAGCATTTAAAGTATAATTATCAATATATTACCCAATATTTTATGTTGTTTTTCACAACATATCCTAAAGCATGTCTGAAACTCTAGGGAAAATTCAGATTCACAGAAATGGAAAAAGTGTTCTCTGTAGGAAAATTTCCAAATAGGAGGCCTGAATTCAGAGCACAGACAAAAGGGAGACCAGTAATATAAAATGTATGATTGGAAATACTGGGTGTAAATCCACATTAATTTAGCTGGAAACATAACAGTTCCATGATATAAGAAATAATCAACATGTAGAGTGTTAAAGAGGTCAAATGAATATGAAATAAATATAAGCCTTTTTACTATTATCATTGTTGTCCAACCAAAGGTCAATAATGATACTAGTGACAATATTTTCCAATAAAAATAACTTTCAAAAAAACCTCCACATAAACCATTTTTTTTCCTTATAACAGTGTGATGAGATAAATAGGGCTACTTGAATTATTCTTATAGAACACACTTTGGAAGGAGATTTTGGTGCTTTATTACCCAGAGCTGGTAGAAACAGTGAGGTTTAGGACCTGGATTTCATATTTTCTTGCTTAGAAATGGTTGGGCCTTGTCTCATTGCATTGGTGCTTCTGTGAAGTCAAAATCAGTAATCACAGAATTGAAAATCTATATGCAGGAGCATGGACGGAGTGAAATTATGGAAGAAGAATAGTATGGTGATTGACATAACATGGTAGAGTTGAATGAATGTTAGTCAACTCTCCAATCTCAGTGGCTTGCAACAACAAAGGTGGTTTCTTGTTCGTGTAAGGTCCACTGTGGGTAATTCCCCAGGCGGCTGATCTCCATGTCATGGGTCAATGCTGTCCTTCTCATGGTGCTTCTATAATTATTCTGGCAGGGGAGGAGAGCAGTAGAGAAGAGAAGAGCCCTGCCAATTTATTCTTTCCACTCAGAAATAATACATGTTCCTTACAGTCATATTTCATGGCTGTGCCTAACTTTCAGGAAGAGGGAACTATCAATACAATCTTACCATGAACTCTTAAGGAAAGAAAAACTATATATCAGGGAGCGGTACTGATGGCTTTTATAAAATTGGAGAAATCAGGGAAATGTAAAGATACAAAAGCAGAATTTTAAAAATGTATAGAATTAAGCATTAGAATGACACAATGGGAGGGCATATCTATGTTAGTGAAGTGCCCCACAAACAAAAGACAATCTAGAACTCCCTCAAAATAAAGATGGAATAATAAACATATGGAAATCATTTGCTTAAAGTAGCTACAATTACTGAATTAAATACAAATGGAAGGCCAATTAATCTTTCTGTGTATTTCTACTCAACGGTAGTTAACTATTTGGAAGGAAAAAAAGAACAAACTTTTAGTGCAAAAAAATAATAATGGGAAGAGCCAAAGTAAGAGAAGTCTAATGTAAGATGCATAATTAGGAGGGATGTAAAGCAGTCACAGTGCTTCAGATTTGCTTGATATTCAGCAGTGTTTCTTTTCACAGTTTTTAGTATATAGGTTTATCTTCAATTACAGATTTTTTTCAAACACTATTATTTTATAAAAATTTATTTAATCCAGAGAATTAAAATTCACATAGAAAAGCATTACCAGGTATTATAAGGATCTTTCTTCCTAATTTCAATAACTAATAAATACCTAAAATTAACATATGTTTAGTTAGCCTTTAGTTAGTTCACTATTTTGTGAAAAAGTATTTGAATGAAGTGAGATGGGTGGAATGCTATCAATAATTTAAAATAACCCAGAGTCATATATTAATACTTGCAAATAATAAAGTGATACAATATATCAAATTTTAGTTTATGACTTATTTTTTTCTGTGAGATAGTTTTGCACAAAATTATAATAATTTATAACTTTCGTATTTATTATACATTGCAGTACATCTTGCGTTGAAAAATGCATACACATACACAGAAAGTTAGATTACCTCCCAGTTAGTGAAGTACATTGAATCATAGTAAAAGTAAGGTGTTCACAGAGAGCAGCTCACATATCTCAGTGTAACCTGCCTTTGTCCCCAGAGTTGCTAATGGGACATTCAACTAGTGACATTGAACATGCGAGGTAGGGTCTTGTTGGATCAGGAAAGCACAGTCTTTGCCATCTATGTAAATGGAATTTACATCACCATTATGGAAGAGCCTACAAACAGTTCACTTGTGTCCATTTAATGCGATCTTTACAATCAGTTAAATTCCATCTAGGTATTTTGTCTGTAGTCAATAAATGACATTTTGAAGAGATGATTTCCAACTATAATATGATTTCTTAACTTTAATGTAGAGATCTGCTAAAACAAACACTATGATTTAAAAATGGAATTCAAGTCAAATGCTATTTGCAGCGAAACCAAACTTGCTTAATGTCTTTACCTCTTAACCAAGAAATTTGAATCTGGAGCTGGATAAAACCTTACAATCAAAGACTAAGGTTTTCTGTTTTTCTTCCCCATTCATTTTACTGTGAAAATACTGGATTAGTTCATCCATTATTTGGATGTGGGGAATCTATGAAAATTGTCACCTTCTTACACTCATCAAAGGGAAAGAGTCATGTTATGATGATTGATTTTCCTTTTTGTAAGCTAAAAAGTATTGCCTATGATTACGCTGGCTAATGAATAATGAGAAAAACTTATTTTTAGTTTAGACTGTTTCCTAATTAATGTTTAGACCCATATTCCATTTAAGTCAGGAGAGCTCGTTTTTTACATGAGGCACAGTGTTTTAATTAAAGAGCCAATCTGACCACGTCAGATTGCTTCAACAGACACACTTGAAGGATGGAACTCTAGGTCCAATAGTATCGATTGGACTAATGTTACAAAAATTTGTGACAATAAGGGACATCTCAAACAGGTGCAGAAAGTAGTGTTAGAATCTACTCTGCGCCCCCTGCCCCCTGTGCTTTATGGCATATTTCATAGTAATAGTAGAGGCGTTTGAGCCTTGATCTTTAAATCTATAAATTTGACTTTAAAATGCAAAACAAACCACACCCCAACATTGTACACGTGTTCAGATGTGCTTTTCACACTGCTTAAATGTGAAACCTTCAGATGTTTAGCTTTTTTCCTCATTGCTTTTGATCATATGTACATTTTGTTTGCTCTATGGCGTCATTCTAAGCTACTCCTCTTTCTTTAAATCAGCTTCGTCCCAGAAGTTTCGCACTCAAGTTGGTGGTACACACAAAACCAATATCTGTGCTTCTCCCTTGTCAAAATAATCAGATGTACCAAAGTTTCTAGGAAGTTCTGGACTGAGTTCTACTTAGGATCGAAATACACTTAGAGAAGAATGTCTTCTGATTTACTTAAAGCTTCTCACCTATGACTTTGTGAATTTAAAAGTTTAACTTCAGATTGTTTCCTAACAAAAACTGGTTAATTCTTCCATGACAAAGAATTGTCTGATCCCTCTCACAGTGTCTCATCATTTCTTTTTCCACCTATTTCCTCAATTTCTAATTCCCTGACCAGGAAATCAGCTGCAGACAGCTAAAACACACCACATGGACCACAGGGAATCAAATGGTCAGGTGTCCAGGCAAACTGAGTCTTAGAGGGCATAGTAAAAGGGATTAGAAAATGAAGAGGAAACACATTTTGACACTAAAGTCATAGAATAGTTAAAAAGGGAAGATAAACCCCTCTGATTATGTACTTCTATTTCAGAGATTAGCAAACTATGGTCTGGGGTCCAAATCTGACCCCTGGCATGATTTTGTTTGGCCTGCGAGTTAAGATTTTTTTTTTTTTCATTTTTAAAGTATTGTTAAAAACGATAAAGAGAAAAAGAAAAAGAGAAGAGGAAAAAAAAAAGACTATATGACAAAGATAGTGTGTGGTCTGCAAAGCCTAAAATATTTGCTTATGGTCAAGTTTACCAACCCTTGCATGTAGCATATGATTATTTCCATTTAGACCTAGGGAGCAGCTATTTTTGCATGCAAACACAAATATACGTGATTGTTGGGATTCCTACTAGGGTCATACATAAATTCATGGAATCCCAATAATAGTCAAAGCTTATTATTGACCGTCACACAGGCATACATCGGTACAGACAGTCAGTACCAAATTGTAGCCAGGCTGTTGGTAGCTATGTGTTTATTTCTCTTGGCAATGGAAATAAAGTCCCTGGCAACGCTAAAGGCTCACGATCCACCTTCCAGTAACTAACCAACCTCTAATAAATATATAAATGTGCCTTTGATATTGTTTTACTTTAGTTTTTCCTTCCAAATTTATCCACACCTTCTTCTTCAGTGAAAGAAGCAATTGTCTTCTGTGTCTTAAAGATGAAACCTCTGCACTTTCTCTGCTTGTTTAGGGCAAGAAATGAAGTGCTACCTGTTTAACTGGCAGAAGCATGCAGGAGGAGCATACCTTTAATTTAGGGTTGGGATACCTCACTTGCACCCTGCCTGAGATCCTTTAGCACTGAAATAATATCATCCAGCACGCATATCTCATGCTGAGAGCTCGCCCTGTCATTTGAGAAAAAGTGTAGCTACAGACTTCGCAGCTCACTTCATTTCCCGCAAGGCTCAGCGAGTCTTCAGGATCCCCTCAGCCTGGAGCAAAATATTGTCCCCGGGTGGGGAGAGGAGGATCACCCTGCCATACCTCCCGGGGGTGTGTAAGTCCGAATAGAGCTGGCTTTTGGACTGGTCCAGGGGGAAAAGGCTGCTGGCCAGGCTGCGCTCGATCTTGGCCAGGCTGTGGCTGGGAGCGACCAGGCGCTCCAGGTCGCCCTCGGGCTGGAAGCGGTTGAGCGCGCTGAGGCCGAAGGTGATGGTCAGGACTGCGGGCGCGGTGAGGAAAAAGACCGGGTGCCGGCTCACGCACAAGCCCAGCCTGTGGCAGAACGACTGGAGCCCTCTGCGAAGCACCTGCTGCAGCATCCTCCACCAGGTCTAGCACAGTGACAGGTGCAGCACCAGACCCTCTCCACTCGTCACGGTCACCTGGCTTCACGGTCGCCCACCTCGCGGTCCCATCGCCGCCACGCCAGCAGTCCACACCAAGCCCTCCGCCTTCGCCGTCCCTTCATGTCGCGCCAGCGCTTTGCCAGGTGCTTCTCAGGCGCACTCTCTTTGCACTTTTTCACACACAGCAGCAGGTGCTACCAGACAGCAAATTCTTTTCTTTCTCTTTTTTTTTTTGGCCGGCGGCAGGGCATTTGGGATCTTAGTTCCCTGACCAAGGATGGACCCCGCGCCCCCTGCAGTTGAAGCGCGGAGTCTTAACCACGGGACCGCCAGGGAAGTCCCAAAGGGTTAGCAAATTCTTAAACAGCCGGTTTCCTGCGGCCCCAGACCCCGGTTTCCGCTGCGCTCCCCGCCTGAGCCCGCGGATCTTTTCTCTAAGTCTCCATCTCGATGCAACTCTCCTGCCCCCACCCATTCCGGCAGGTTCGCCCACCCTCCTCGGGGGAGGTGGCCAGTGTGGACCGGTCCACCTGTGTGGATTTCCTCTCCGCCCGGATGAACTGCGTTTCCTAACTAGAAATCTGTAAAAATGGGACTCCGTAAACATGTTAATACCTGTCCCACTAGAGGGCGTCAGAGAGGAGTGGGTGGTGAAAAAAAGCGAAATACTCTTTAAAGAATAGTCATTTTTTGGTAAGAATTTTTGTTGTTGTTGTTCCCACCTCCTCCCTTGGCAAGGAAATGGAGGAATCAATGAAATGAGGATGATGGCCCAATAAATTAGGGGCTTTTTAGAGCCGGTGGAAGGCGGACTTGAGAAGGCAACTTTGAACACGTTCCAATATCCTCTACGCACTAATTCTGTTTTGATTGGATGACAAGAAGCAGAGAGGGCTATGCTGCATTTTTAATAAATCAGTGTTCGCGGGTTCTTTGCAATACACCGCTCAAAACCCGCAGCTGCGGACTGCACAGAAGTGGAATCTCTGCCTGGGCGCATGGGCTCTCCCCAGAGGAGAAGGGCCTGGAGCAGCGGCCTTGGCAGTTGGTGCCAGCACTGAGCGATCAAATGCATGCCCTGCAGGTATGCAATTCTTTACGCTCTTCAGGACTAAAAAGAAAGAGTTCTTAAAGCTGAACCATCATCCCCTGGGCCCCCCCCCCACCTCAATTGGTTCTCCCCTGAGCCGATCCTTAACTCCGCCCCTGCCCCTGCACTCTGTTTGGCTCCCTGAAGGTGGGTAGTTGGGATGCTGAGCTACTTTCCTGCTCTGAGCTGAAATCCAGCAGCAAACTGGCTACATTCTAGTTACATACATTAAGACAAGAGGAAAAAGGGAAGTGGCAAGTGAAAGGAAAAATCAGACTTCTGGAGGGTTCAATCACTTCAACCTTGGGAGAACTACCTCTAAAGCATTAGAAGAATGTGCTCTGGGCGTTTGCAGATTCCTATTTTAACAGTTTTAACTGTCTTGAGGTACACAGTAGTTCACTTTAATATTCTGTTTATATATTTGAAACTTTTATAGTAAAAGTTAAAAGCAAGAAGAAATATGTGTCTTTCTACATATATACAAGAAGGTACATATAGAGATAGGTTCAAAAGATATATAGATACAAGCAAATATATAAAATATATATACATATACAAGCACATACACATATATTTACACACATAAACATAAAGAATTATGATGAAGTCCTAGGAAACTCACAAGTTTATGCTCTGACAAAATAGGAAGATAGATTGAGAGCAAAATCGAAGATTAGAAGTGAACTGAACTCTTTAATTAGCTGTTTTTGGAGTTTCATAGTAATATCTTCCCTTACTCACACGGTATAACTGATTATCTGATAGCAGCACATTATTCAATTTAAATATATCAAGTTCCTGAAAAGCATCATATATGAAACTTCTTAAACATAGTTTTAGATTCTCTCTCTAATTTACTTCAATTTGTCTGCCCACAAATCTAAGCCCACGCTGTTCTTATTCTTAAAATTTTACAATATCCATGATCAGACTTTTAAAAATAGAAAAAAGGAGTATAAATGTACATATATAGTTCACAGTGAGTTTTGCTGTTCTTTTTTTTTTTTTAATAAATTTATTTGTTTATTTTTGGCTGCGTTTGGTCTTCATTGCTGTGCACAGGCGTTCTCTAGTTGCGGCGAGCGGGGCCTACTCTTCGTTGTAGTGCGCGGGCTCTCAGCGTGGTGGCTTGTCTTGTTGCAGAGCACGGGCTCTAGGCACGCGGGCTTCAGTAGTTGTGGCACGAGGGCTCAGTAGTTGTGTCTCAAGGGCTCTAAAGCGCAGGCTCAGTAGCTGTGGCACACGGGCTTAGTTGCTCCGTGGCATGTGGGATCTTCCCAGATCGGGGATCGAACCCGTGTCCCCTGCACTGGCAGGCGGATTCTTAACCACTGCGCCACCAGGGAAGTCCCAGTTTTGCTGTTCTTGAACTTTTTCAGGAAGACAAGAAAAATCTAGGTATCCTTCCTCTTGCCTCAACAAACAACCAATGTTTGTAAATTTTTTCCTATATTGCCAAATACAAATATAGTGCTATAGTATGTATTATCTTTAAATTCATCTCCATTAATAAAAATCTAAATTTTCAAACATTAAATATAATTTTTCTTAATACTTGTATGGTTCTCATTAGTTCTTACCATCAATATCTATTAGTTTATCTACCCTGAACCCCCAAGATGAACAATACGCCCCTTCCTCACTCACTTCCCCACCACACCTGGTGCATGCCTCACCCTCTAATACTGCTATTTTTTCCTGTCTGCCTTCTGAACTGGAATGAAGGATTTGTGTCATTGGCTCTTAGTTCAATACCTAGCCAAATATCTGTGAAGTAAACTAAATTCTAGGCCAGGTTTTCTTCTGGAATGGGAGAATATGTCGATTAAGTATACCTCAGCCATTGGCTTAGATACCAAGGTTGTGCTTTGTGGCTGGTGCAGTCTGTCTCCTCTCCTGTTGGCCTTGTGTCCATTCTTCCTTGGTTTCCAAATATCTCTGGGCGTCTGACTCTTGCCCAGCCCTCTTTCCCAGGACTCTTCTTACCTCTTCCGCCACTTGCAGGCAGCCTGACATCTCTCATTCTGTCCTGCACTCCTATAACAGGTACTATGAATGGCCTTAAAAAAATTTTTTTTTCTCTTCTTAATTCTTTTTAGGAATTTAGGTCCATAGATTGCAAGGGCATGTGTGAAAATAAAGAGATGGCTGTAAAAATGAAGGGCCTCGAAAAAATATGCTTCTTCAAAATAGTCAATAGACATTTAATTTATTGTTCACACATTGTGTGGGAGGCCTTGGAATGGGCAGAAGTAGTCCTCAGGGAGTTTACAATAATGTTAAAATTTTGGACTTCATCTAATGGCCCGTAAGGACAAAGTGAAGGAGCCTCAGTCTATGAGTGACACGATAAGATTTATATTTTAGAAAAAAAAGGTTTGCTGCAATTAAAGAATAATCTGGAAGATGCAAAGCTGGAGATGGGACTGCCAGCATAGAGGCTTCCTGAATTAGTTTTGGGAAAAGATTATGGCTCAGGGAATAAGAAGGGATGTGAGAGTTATTGAAAGGATGTGAGAGTTAAATAGTCAGCATAGCCATGGATTCAACCAACTGTGAATATAAAGTACTGAAAAGGGGCTTCCCTGGTGGCGCAGTGGTTGAGAATCTGCCTGCCGATGCAGGGAACACGGGTTCGAGCCCTGGTCTGGGAAGATCCCACATGCCGTGGAGCAGCTCGGCCCGTGAGCCACAACTACTAAGCCTGCGCGTCTGGAGCCTGTGCTCCGCAATGGGAGAGGCCGCGACTGTGAGAGGCCCGCACACCGCGACGAAGAGTGGCCCCCGCTCGCCGGAACTGGAGAAAGCCCTCGCACAGAAACGAAGACCCAACGCAGCCAAAAATAAATAAATAAATAAATAAATTTTTTAAAAAAATAAAGTACTCAAAAAAAAAAAATTTCCACAGCGTTCCAAATAGCAAAACTTGAATTTGCTGCACACAGGCAACTATTTACATAGCATTTACATTGCATTAGCTATTATAAGTAATCTAGAGATGATTGAAAGTATACAGGAGGACTGCATAGTTTATATGCAAATACTGTGCCATTGTATATAAAGGATTGAGCATCCACAGATTTTGGTATCAATGGGAGTCCTGGCACCAATTCCCTGCAGATACAAGGGACGACTGTATAAGAACAAAACAGATAGGACTTGGTGATGATTAAATCTGAGTGTGTACACTAAAAGCGAAGCATGGTAATTCTTGAATGCACAACTTGCATATGTGAGACTAAAAGCAGCATCCAGCTCTGATTTCAGTCATAGTAATAAAGGGATATATAAGAGTAGTGAACTCCATGAGCAAACACATCAAGGTTAAAAAATACTAACTCTTGGGAAAGTTGGACAGCCGCATGTAAATCAATGAAGTTAGAACACACCTTCATGCCATGCACAAAAATAAACTCAAAATGACTTAAAGACTTAAATATAAGACACGACACCATAAAACTCCTAGAAGAGAACATAGGCAAAATATTCTCTGACATAAATCTTACCAATGTTTTCTTAGATCAGTCTACAAAGGCAATAGACAATAAAAAAGCAAAAATAAATAAATGGGACCTAATCAAACTTACAAGCTTTTGCACAGCAAAGGAACCATAAAAAAATGAAAAGAAAACCTGTGGACTAGGAGAAAATATTTGCAAATGACGTGACCAACAAGGGCTTAATTTCCAAAATATACAAATAGCTCATACAACTCAATAACAAAAAAACAACCCAATCAAAAAATGGTCAGAAGACTTAAATAGACAGTTCTCCAACGAAGATACACAGATTGCCAACAAACACATGAAAGGATGCTTAACATCACTAATTATTAGAGAAATGCAAATCAAAACTACAATGAGGTATCACCTCACGCCAATCAGAATGGCCATTATCAAAAATCTGCCAACAATAAATGCTGGAGAGGGTGTGGAGAAAAGGGAACCCTCTTGCACTGTTGGTGGGAATGTAAATTGATACAGCCACTATGGAGAACAGTATGGAGGTTCCTTAAAAAACTAAAAATAGAACTACCATATGACCCAGCAATCCCACTACTGGGCATATACCCTGAGAAAACCGTAATTCAAAAAGAGTCATGTACCACAATGTTCATTGCAGCACTATTTACAACAGCCAGGACATGGAAGCAACCTAAGTGTCCATCGACAGATGAATGGATAAAGAAGATGTGGCACATATATACAATGGAATATTACTCAGCCATAAAAAGAAATGAAATTGAGTTATTTGTAGTGAGGTGGATGGACCCAGAGACTGTCATACAAAGTGAAGTAAGTCAGAAAGAGAAAAACAAATACCGTATGCTAACACATACATATGGAATCCAAAAAAAAAAAATCTTCTGAAGAACCTAGGGGCAGGACAGGAATAAAGATGTAGACATAGAGAATGGACTTGAGGACACGGGGAGGGGGAAGGGTAAGGTGGGACGAAGTGAGAGAGTGGCATGGACATATATACACTACCAAATGTAAAATCGATAGCTAGTGGGAAGCAGCCACATAGCACAGGGAGATCAGCTTGGTGCTTTGTGACCACCTAGAGGGGTGGGATAGGGAGGGTGGGAGGGAGACGCAAGAGGGAGGAGATATGGGGATATATGTACACGTATAGCTGATTCACTTTGTTTTACAGCAGCAACTAATACAACATTGTAAAGCAATTATACTCCAATAAAGATGTTAAAAAAAAAAGGGCACGGGATTTCAGGTCAGACGACAGGGGTTTGGTGGACATTTGGTCAAGGATCTCTCAACAGAGTTGTAAAAAACATTACTAATTTGGCTGAAATTCCTCCAAATTTTGCTGTTCAACCATGGTTTTCCGAAAATTGTCTGCAAATCAGCCTTTTTTTCTTCCTTTCCAAGTCATGGATACAGGGCACCAATTTCTGGCGCCTTTTACCTGTGGCAACAGAAAAGTGCCATTTATATGAGATACAAGTTAGAGGAGTGGGAAGAGAATAGGACTGGAGATGTGCAAAATGAAACGCTAGCCCCATCGACACCATTTGCTCAGAATCTTGGTGCAGAGAAGTTCCCTTCATTGTGACGGAGAATTTAGAGCTTAGAGAATAAAGTGAAATAGAAACAACATCGATTTTAAGTCTCCACTAAGGATTGGGAGTCAGGACTGATTTAAGGTGTCATCACAAAAGAGATCTGTAGCTGTGTGCAAATCCCTTTGCCTCTGTAGAATTCATTCTCCTTAATGTAAAATGAAGACAGAATTTCAAGGTACTGTCCACTTATAAAATGATAGCTGTCTATTCTTGAGGATATTTAAGGATCTGAGGGTCAACGCATCAAAATTATATACATTTTGTAATTTAAAATTCTTAATGGATTGTGTACATCTGTTGTAACAGAAAAAACCCACATATGATTAATTAATTTTGCTAATATTTCACCCTTATGGTTATTACAGTTAAAGTATTTTTTTGAATCTATGATTATGGTAATCCATGACTTCCACAAATTCTGATAAGGCAAGAATATTTCCTAGATATAACCACGTTGAGGGAAGTCATCAAAAAGGCAAGACCACCAGTTGAACCCCGGAGCTTGACCTGGGCAATTGGAGGCTCCTCACCCCCTCCCCTGTCCTCAGAATATGCATTCCCTTTGCCTTCTCCACTCCCAGAAGCTGCCCCAAGGATACAGCCCTGAGTTAATAACGTGATGATGGGACTATCTCAACTGTGTACGTGACTGCACACATTTAAAGCCTCTGTATAAATTTTCAGATTCTGGCAAGCTAATGCAGAGATCTACTTGTCTTTTGGTGCTCAAGACAAGCCTCGTAAGTAAGTTCCCTTGTTTATTAAAGCTGCCACATGCCAATCTAGAGACTTCTGCCTCTTTCTTTGGTCTCTCCCTGCCCTTCACCTACAGGGGCTGGTTTCAGATTACGCCTGGGAAGCGCCTGAGGAGATTTGGAACCAACATTCCAAAAATGGGCTTCCTAATGCAAAAGAGAAACCAAAACGGAGGCCACAATTTGAATAGTCTCCTAGACCAATAACTCATAGTCACAAGACTGTCCTGATTCCCTTGAAATGATAACTCTGACCTTAAACAAAACTTAAGTTTTCTTCATAGCAGCACAACCTTATAGCTTTCTAGCCAACTGGCTACAAACAAGTAAGCATACACAGTGCTATTATCTTATAAAGGAATAAAGTTTCTAGTAACCAATCACAATAGAAAAAAATGTTCAAAAAGAGAGCACAGAAAGAAGCCCACACACTTATGGTCAATTTGACAAAGGAGGCAAGAATATACAATGGAGAAAAGGCAGTCTCTTCAGTAAGAGGTGCTGGGAAAATTAGACAGCCACAAGTAAAGGAATGACGTTAGAACATTCTCTAACACCATATACAAAAATAAACTCAGACCTAAATGTAAAGCCAGAAACCATAAAACTCCTAGAGGAAAACATAGAACACTCTTTGACATAAATCATAGCAATATTTTTCTATTTGTCTCCTAAAGCAAAGGAAATAAAAGCAAAAATAAACAAATGGGACCTAATTAAACTTAAAAGCTTTTGCACAGTGAAGGAAACCATTGACAAAATGAAAAGACAATCTACTGAATGGGAGAAAATATTTGCAAATGATAACCAATAAGGGGTAAATAGCCAAAATATATAAATAGCTCATACAACTCAACATCAAAAAAACAAACAACCCGATTAAAAAATGGGCAGAAAACCTGAATAGACATTTTTTCCAAAGAGGAAATGCAGATGACCAACAGGAACATGAAAAGATGCTCAACATTGCTAACCATCAGGGAAATGCAAATCAAAACCGCAATGAGATTCACCTCACACCTAAAAGTTTTGATTCTGTATTTTATATAATAAACCTGCTTCTCATTTTAACAGTTCTCTGATAAAATTTTAAAAGATTAATAATGGCATCTAGTTCCACCTACAGCGTGGTCATTACTCTCAAACTGTAAACCTTATTAACTTTTAGCTGATGCCAGAGGTACTCAGCACAGTGTCTCTACTAGAGTTTGGTTGACACTACAAAGTTTCCCTGCATTGCATATCTTCTTACATCATAGGCATGCAGCAAATAATCTCTGCTAGAGTTTCCAAAGTCTTGCCCTGCACATCTAAAACTCAGCCCTTGCCAAAGCATGTATGGGGAATCCACATGCAGATTTCTAAGCCCTCACTTGGTTTCTTTCACTCTTTACTTTTGCCCTGCAAAGTCTAGCTTTTCAGCATCCCTAAACCATTAAATACTCTCTTACTGTCCGTTATAGATATATGGGAAAATGAAAAAAACAAGAAAACTAGTATTTATTCAGTACATTGTTATTTAAAACACTATTGTACTTTTAAATATTAACAATTAAATTTTCTTTTTTAAAAAACCGTAGAGTAAGTAGTGAGCATCTTCTCCATGCCTTGGTGAATTGTCATTGTCATACTTCTTTCTAAGTTGGTACAATGGACTGAATGTTTGTGTCCCCCCAGAATTCATGTGAAACGCAAATCCCAATATTATTGAGTTTGGAGGTGGGGCCTCTGGGAGGTAATTAGGTCATGAAGGTGGAGCCCTCATGAATAGGATTAATACCCTCATAAGAAGAGGCCAGAGAGCTAGCTATCTCTCTTCCTGCTATGTGAGGATACAAGAAGTCAGCCATCTGCAACCCGGAAGAGGGTTCTCACCAGAATCCGACCATGCTGTCACCCTGATCTTGAACTTCAGCCTCCAGATCTATGAGAAATAAATTTCTGTTGTTCATAAGCCGCTTAGTCTATGGTACTTTGCTATGAAAGCCCAAGCTGACTGAGACAGCTGGGATCAGCTTCCAATATTTCATCCTTTGCACTTTTAATGTTGTGAAATATCTCTCAGACTTCCTTTAATTATGAAGATTTTTGCCAGTGCCATTTCCTTTAGGAAAACTTTAGCCTTTGATCACAACCACTTTCCTCATTCATCTCCATAAGTTCACCTTTACTAAATTCCTCTGACTGCACATCTCATGTCTACAGAAGGGAAACAGCATCAACACTCCCACATCCGCTATCTCTCCTATAACTCCATTTACGTGCCATTTGAGTTTCACTTCCAGCATCATCACTTTTATTTCTTAGTGGCACTTTTTCTTTGTTGGCCAACTCTCTTTGCCAATTATGCATTTTTGTAAAATGTCATGTGGGTTTGTCACTGGGAGGCAAGGAGGCAATGTAATCACATGCTGTGCTGTCTGTACCTGAACTGAATAAGAGATACGCAATGACCACTCAATGACAGATGCTGGAAAAACCAGGCACATCCGTTATTCTCAGAGTGATTCGTGGATTAAAGAGTTAGCAATGATGTTTGTACTTTATGTAATTCTTCCCAGTTAACACATGGTAGTAACGAAAATTGGAACCATGTTGTCTGCGGACTGGTGTTATCTACTGATTTCAGTGGTAACTAAAATATTTGCATATCAGAGCTGTGAGACGTAAGGACGGCCTGGACTAGATTCTGTGCATGCAAAACACATAGAGTCCCTGCCTTCAGAAGGGAAAAAGCAGATATTAAGTAAAACAAAAGCAAAAGCAAACAAACGAAAACAACTAACTACAAAGTGTAGTAAGTACTCTGAAGGAAAAAGGTAAGGGAGTATGAGAGCCTGTTAACAGTGGGAAATGATGTATTCCAAGAAGGGGTCATGAAAGGATATTTGATACGTTCTCGGAAAGATGAATTTTAATTAACATGTCAAAGAGGGTGTGGGGAAAGCACTTCAAGTAAATGGAACACAAGACACACACAAAGGTCATCATGGGTAAGGGATCAACTCATCCCAGTCAGTGAAAGAAGCCCTTCTGACTAAGCACGGTGTATGTATATGAGTGTGTGTTGGGAAGACGTAAAATACAGGAAGTAAAGGAAGCAGGCAGGGGTCAGACAATACTGGATATATCAGGTGCGCTGTGAAGAAAAATGGAAGGCAACGTAGGAGTTTTGAGCTGATAAATGATGCATTTGCATTTGAAAAGAAAAATAGTATTTCTGTTCTTGCCTTGACAAATTAGCTTATCTTCTGACTATAAACAACTATAAAAGCTGGACAAAATATACAAAATACCTTTCACTTGCAGGCTTTGGAGAGCAACCAACCCAAGGTAAAGAGCCTCAATGGAAAGCTCAGAAAATAAGCCCTGCATACCAGCAGGCTGTCTCTTTGAGGGTGTTTTAAAGGCTCTATTTAGGGAAATAAGATCCATAAAAATGTCAAACATTCAGTTTAGGACTAAAGACAGCTCTGATTTTTGTGGGTGGGCAAGGGGCAGTAAACTGAAGAAAAACAAGCTTTAATGTACTTGGCTGTTTCCTAAGCTGGCCTTGTACAAGGAGGTACTCTGGGAAGCTGAGTAGCGATTTCAGAAGCCACAAAGTCCTGAAGAGATGCTAGAATTTAGCAGTGGCAAAAGTGAAGAAACCTTCATCTTTTAGTAGAGACACCAAAGACCACGCCCTAGGAGGAAGAACCATACGTTAGGAGTAAGGGCAGAGTTGAAATAGACTCCCCTTTATGAAAC